>NC_142186.1:16061071-16384285 GCF_026936395.1 Plectropomus leopardus
AATATGACTGGATGTTGTTATAACACATTCATGAAGTGTGTACCTGCGGAAATGGCGGAGCCGGCCACGCCTTTGCATTACCTGGCGCTGTAACACTCCCTGTGACACACTCACACTTACAGGAAGTGGAGGAGTTGTTTCTTATCAATCTTCAAGCTCGAGCTTTACGTAAACGCGGGGAAAATGTGGCGCATGAAGGCTCTGGACGAGAAGAAATGAAATATTCGCAGATTTTCACTGATTTCCCTCAAATCGGATCAAATACGAGTCACGGTACAGTGTGTGTGACAGCATGTCCACATCAAGAGTCACGCTTCAGATTTTACTTGTTACGCTCATCGCCTCCACTGTATCAGGTACGTTAATAACTGAATTATTAACCAGCGCGACAAACTGACTCTGAAATGCTGATGATCTGTTTAAATATGGACTCTGATTATCCCTGAAATTACAGGACAGTGATTGCAGGAAGAAACACGGAGGTCTCATCAGACATCATAAGGCTATTAAGTATTTTAAGCTGTTATTATTGTGCTGATTACTAGTAAATGTGGCTGCTGATGAATTGCTGGGATGACTTTAATGAGCGCATTGATTAGTGGTGTCAGAGTAAATGAAGTTAAGGCAGGAACAGGATGAGGACTAAACTGAGAGAAGGGCCTTGTGGCGTCAGTGTTTTTGTTGTTGAGTGAGCTTTTTTTTTCCTGTTGTTTTTGTTCAACAGAAACCTCATCATCCAAAAGGCTGGCGGAGCTAATCTGATGAGTCATGTGTCAGATGATAGGCTTGTGTCTGTTTTGTCCACTTCAGATACATATGCAGAAATATATTTAGAAAGAGAAATAATGCAGTTTAAACCAGGATATGTGAGACAATAGAGAGCTGGTTGGAGCAGTGCATCAGGTGCTGGTGTGTGTGAAGACGGCTCTGTTTGCTCAGTACAGGCCTGCTTAGTCACAGAGGGAGAGAAGCCAAGCTGTCGGCCTCAACACATTAGTCACTGGGACTTTGTTAACAGTGAATAAAGCCATGTATTTAATACTGAGCAAGACGTCTTTATAGTGTAATTTTCAGTGACATCTAAGTGGTGATTTCATGTTGATATTCAGTACTGGTGGTGTTTTTTTAATTAATTTATTTATTTTTACCAATGTTTCTCCCTTTTTTCTTAATCCCCTCTCATTTCAGGGCTGACCATCACCCCTGACAGAGGCACCACCTTCAATATCAGTAATTCTCAGGTCAGAGGTTGCAAAGTGTGCACGGGTGCAGGACGCTCACGGCAATGTGATCCATTTGTTCTGTTAAAGGACAACACTCCTGTCTCAGTGGAGTTTGAATGCGCCAAACCTCAAGATGTATTCAGTGTGGACATTGTGCGAAATATAGGTAAATATAGTACTGCTGTAAAATAATAATCCTGTTCAGGAATCTAATTATCATGTTGAACTACACAGCATGGTTGTTTCTATTTGTTGTTGAAGGGATAGTTGAAGTATATAGTTCAGTTCAGATACGGTCTATAGATAAGTGCCCCGCACATCCCCACTTCAAAAAATCTTAACTAACCCTTTAATATTTCCTCTCAGAATGTACCACAAAGTCGTGCAGTGGCCACATCATCCCGGCTGATTTCGGCTTGCTGGATTTTAACCGTTCGTTCACCTGGAACCTGAGGGCCTCTGCGCCGAAAGCTTTCAAAATAGACTTCGGCAACACGGGTCTAAAACAGATTAATCCATCAGAGAGATGTCCAGACGGTCACAGCTACTCCCTCAAGGCCTTCCAGACAACAGGGAATGTGGCCGTAGGGAAATACTGCAAAACGGGGCCTGTCAGCAGTGCTCAGATACTGAATCAAGGGAGCTTTTCTCTGGACGTCCCAGCAGGGCAAAAGCTGCAAAATGGCCAGTTTGACGTGTCTCTCGGGGAAGAAATCAAATGTGAGTTCAGATTTTGGGGAATAATCTCTCATGTCTCGTGTGTCAGACATCACATCGTTTGAATGTTGTTTGTCTTTTTCCTCTTACAGCCCTCGCCAAAATTACCCTGACGTTACCGAGAGGGACCTCGTCCTCAGAGCTGTTCTCCCCAAACTACCCGGACAGTTTTCCCGATGATGACGTGATGGAGTGGTACTTTCAGGTTCCGGACAAACACAAGATATCCGTTCAGTTCTTAAATCTTATAGAGCCGCGTTGTCTGAAGAAGCAGACAGCAGTGAAGTACCAAAGCAAAGGGAGAGTGGCGTCAGTGCTGAAACTGAAGGACCCCCAGCCGGCCCAGGATCAGGGGAACTTTGCTCTGACGCTGACGAACTGCGAGATGGACAGAAGACGTGCTGGTTCTCCAGGACTGTCGCTAAGCCTCAAGGTGTCATCTTTACATACAGGATTACCAGGTTTGTGCATCAGTTTTAACTGATCTCTGCCAAGACAGTTATGTAATGGGCCCTCTGAAGATGTTTTTACATCTCAAATATTTAAGTTGTGGATAGACCTGGAGCCAGAGAAAAGCTTTGATTTTGTAGATGATTGTGGTTTTATCCACGCTATACCTATGATACTAACTGAGATTTATGCTTATTTCTAAAGATGATTTTAAGGGTTAAATGATTAATTGAAATTTAGAGCTGTCATAATTAATGTTTTTTACATCAAGAGGTTGCTTCTAATGATAAACCCACATTGAATAATTACCTGATTTCTTATCTGTGAGGAGAATTTTAACATCCGTTTTGATTTCAAGGCTGTAACTTTGCTGTTTTGGTTCACTCTCCCTGCCTTAGCATCACCTGCAGCTGGCAGTTATTTTCAGCACACAGACAACGTTTTTGATAAGCTGCTGAATACTTGGTGTTAAAATGCGTTTTGGCAATCCAAATACAAATGGACATGTGGGAAACATCGCTGTTTATTGTCACCACAAACTGCTGGCTGGGCACTTAATACTATCATTAAGGTCAACAGTTTTCTAGAGCTTCAACGCTTGGCTGCTCATACATATATTACCAGAAAGTGAGCATTCAGCTGTCAGGCTAAAGTTAAGGGATGTGGGCCTACCTGCAGCCTTGCTGTCCTGGCACTGATACAATAGTTGTCACTCGCTCAGCTCGCTCTCTGTGGTCCAACACTGGATTGGTCCTCCACTGACAGTTCATCTGTAGACAATAATACACAAACAATCACTTGAAGCTAAAACTTCACACAGAAAAGGAGGAAACTCCACCATCCGTCTTACTCGCAGCACTCAGACACATCTCTCAGCAACTGCAGTCCCACAACTGGTCCCAATCGTCTGTCCTAATTACTTAAACACGCCCCCTGTCAATCTAGCATTGGCTCTACAGCTATACTAACTTGAAAGCTCTTCAGGACAGAAGGTCAAAGGTCCCCTCGCACAGTTATTACAGCCACACTGTTGCTAGCACTCTCACTGGTCATGTTAGTGGTTGTGTTGGTACAGCTGGAGATAACGCTGTCAGCAGAATCTAATACATCTCTTTCCAAAGAGGAAAATGATGGCCAGTCAATAGGGCTGCACAATATTGGATTTTCTGCTGTTATCTGATTAGCTTTTGTATAACAACTCATTTGGACGATAACCGATACCGATATTGGTATATCCACTTTTTTTCCCATGTAATTTTAGTGATCATAAAGTCTCTTCTGTAGTGGAATTAACATCATATTATGCATGCTCTTATCATGATGGTCCTCCAGCAGATGGAGACATAAAATACAATGTTTTTAAGAATATGTAATGTTGGTTCATTGTGCAAAATAAGAAAAAGCATCTTGGCCGATTTCAATAGTTCATTTGAAAGCCAATATCTGCCCATACTGATGACGTACCATTATTATTGTGCATGCAGTCAACAGTCAAGCAACACTTCGTCCAAAGCAACCACCACGTCCTGCATCGGTGATTATTCTGCTACATTCTTGTGGCAGGCACATTAGGACACATTAGTGTTTACACTACAAAAGATATGTGGTCTGACAGTGGTTTGAGTCACCGGATCACTGTGTGTTTTTGTGGTCATTTACACTTGTGTTTACTGCTGTCACCCTGTGGTGTGTTTGCACCAGATACATTTTTAAACCAAGTGTAAACAGAGTCTCATATTTGCCAGGTGACCAGAAACTCGACTTCAAACGTATACTAATGCTGCTTTGTGTCTGATGGATGGAGGTCTGCTAACATGTCAGCAGAGATCATGTCAGTTTTTACAGCTTGTGGTAGAAAAACAAAATCAACTCTTGTTGCTATAAAGAAATACTTCAAATAAGTATTAGTAACTTTGGCAAGGTGCAGTTACATTCTGCAAATTAATTTCAGTTTATCAGTCTGTCAGTGCCAAATTATTAATTTATGAATGATTTCAAATGAAAAAGAAGCTAATTTCTAAATCTGTAAAGCTTCAAATGAGCAACAAATCTATAAGGTTTCAGAAGTATAACAGATAAACATTTTTTCTAATCAGCTATTTGATTTATCAGTCTATATATGGAAGCGGATTATGTGCAACTTGAAGAATTGTTCTGTGTTGGTGGAGGTTTTGCTGTTCAGAAAAAAAGGATAATTTATGTCTCCTTGACATATTGCAGCAGGCGTGTGATTATTAATTATAACTAATCTTTCATTTTCAGTTCTCTTATCATGTTAAAACAAGGGTGCAGTCTCATATGTCAGGAGTTTGATAGAATTTCCCAGTTTTTCTGAGACAGCGTCGGTGCGGATGAGTAATGAAACAGTGACGTGGAGAGTGGGGCTCGTAGTGTTTATCAGCGCCCTCAGGTCTCTGGTTAGGGGAGCTCTGAGATTGCCTCATCGTTGAGTCATGAATGACAGCAGTGGCTCAATATTAGGAAACACTTCCTGCAACGATCACTATCAGTCAAATCACAGTCAAATTCCTGTTCGACATGGTCGGGATCTGACATGCACGCGCCCACATATTTGAATGTGTGTGAGATAAAAGGGAACAGAAGAAATGCTAATGTCATTGTGCTGTATTCTGTAGTGACGTGTAAAGTGGATCTGAACAAAATGGAGGGCCTTTCTCTGCACATCGAGAAGTCGAGACCAGATTCCGACTGCAAGATGAAAATAAGATCAGAGCTGAAGAACAAGATCACAGTCACACCAGGGAGTCAGCTGACTTTCCAGGACTGCTTCCCTGAAGACGTACAAGTCACCGCCACAAGAGTCATAGGTAAATCCTGATTTGATTGTTACGTGGAGGCTTCCCGCAGATGACTCATTTTTAAAACTCCCCTTTCTTGGATCAAGCATTTGAAACCTGAGCAAATTAGCTTGATTTCTCAGAAAAATGTGGAAAAAAGGTAACTTAACAAGAAATAACCCAAAACTTTGCAAAAATTAGTAAAAATCTACAAGAAGATTATGTAACATTAGCTAAAAGCAAAGTAAAATAAATTAAAACAAAAAATGACATGAAAAAGTGGGAAATTGAATCAAAATAATAGATAGAAATAATAAGGAGAAGATTTTTGTAACCTAATATTAAATTTACAATTATAATAATTATAGTTTTCTTAATATTTTTCCCTAGTTATGTGATTACTTTCTAATGATTCTCAATATATTTGTATGGTTATTTTTAGGTCATTTTCTCATCACCTTTTATGTTTTTTGTGAAAAACATGTCATGCCAAGATGCTGATTGCTTTTCATCCCATCTTTCTGAAAAAGCATCAAACCAATGTGCTTTCATTACAAAGGTTGAAATGTGTGTGAAAGGCGTTTAAAAGCAGCACACGAAAAATGTTGATCGTGGTTTCACGTGCTTAATACTGTATCACATATCTTAACAAAAATCGTGACTGAAAACAATCTCTTTCTGGATAAATAACATTATATCTTACTCTAAACAGTTTCTGTCTTTCAACAAAACAAGACCTTGACAGTTATTGAAAAAAAGTCTTTTGGATCTGATGTAGGTATCTGATGAAGTAAATATTGGAGCCCTGACTTACACAGAGTAGTTAATCTCATAGCGTAGGTTACCAGTTTTGTCACATTTCATGGTATTTTTCCATCGATTTCTGCACAACCTAATCAACATGGTGTTTAAAATTATGATAAAAGATATTTTTCTTACTTTTAGTGGTATCAAAAAACATTTTTTTTAATTTGTCCTTGTTCTGAGGTATGTCTCTGACATTTCTCCCTCCACCTCAAAAACAGTGGAATGAATGGAATTATTTTCTCAACATCCCTTAAAGAAACACTGTCCCTGTTAATCCAGATAGATCAGAGTTAACAGCTCCTGTAGAGACAGTTTCTAAGGCAGTGCTCAACTTCACACATGTAGCGCCCGAGGCAAGATTCTCCTGGCAGATCATATTCATAGTTATTATTGTCATTATTATTATAGTATTTATATTCATCATATTAATTACTGGCAAGAGCTAATAAAGAAATTAACACAAATATAGCCACACGTGGCAGTCCGGGATCAAGCCCTCTCTTGGTCAATGGAGGGAAGCAGCTCAGTTGCCAAAATCAAGCTTGGTGATATCAGACCTCACAAGACTCGTCAAAGTCGTTTCATTTATATAAAGACACGCATGTTTCATACAATGTATTTCAATAACTGCTCTCTCAAAGTCTTTAGTATGTGTCTGCTGAGTTTAAACAGAAGAAAAGTTGAGATATGGCCTGTTTCCCTCAAAGCCTCGCCCTTTGGAAATAGATTTGAAATGATTGCGACCGCGTTTTTTGACCGATATTGCTCATTATGATAGCAAATAACAAACAATAAGAGAATATAGTATGTGCAAATTTGCAAATTCATCTTCTTGTTTCTGTGCTTCACCCAATTGGCTTTCGCTTTTCTAGTCTTTTCGACTACTCGAAGCACTTTCACAGGACATGTCACATTCACCCATTCACACACATTCACACAGTAGTGGCAGAGGCTACCGTACAAGGTGCCCTCTACTAGGTAGAAACCATTCATACGCAGGCACACTCTGATGACACAGCATCAGGAGCAAATTGGTGGGTTCAGTGTCTTGCCCAAGGATGCCAACCACTACCCCTGAGTCACAGCCGGGGGGTGGGGAATAGGCAGCGGCATGTCTTGCCCATAGGAATATCTGACACTGTTATAGGTAGAAATTATTTTCAAGTCATTTTATTCTAACTAGAAGCGCAAAAAAAGCTTATTTTTGTGATTTTGGTGAGCTGACTTTGTCATTTTTATAGTTTCTTTAAGCAGAAATTCAGTCTAATTTCCAAACCTCTCTTGATTTAAACTACATGTACTCTCGTGTCAGAGTGTCATCAACCCATGGAGTGCCAGAAGTCCCCAGTCCGTCTGTCGGTGCCTGTGCTGCCGAGCTGCCTCCCTGCTCCTCTGAGCAGTGTGACGTGGACTCTCCGTCCTCCTAAACACGGCACCGTGGAGCTGACCTCTGCCTCTGGGCACCTCAAGCAGTCCTTACCTGGGCAGCAATGCAACAACAGCATCTCTATCAAAGTGGACGAAGACGATGGCAATCATATCGGACAGTTCTGCACTCAAGGAGCCATACAGATGGTCCAAATCCACAACAACGCCTCTGTCACTGTGTCCGGCGTGGGGATTACAGCACTGCGGACAAGCAAACATGTGCTGAATGCCATTTTGAAAGAGGAGATATCAGGTGACAAACTGCTTCAATTGACTGAAATAAATGCATGTTTTTCAGTGATATTTAATATTCTTTTCTTTCTAATTAAATGCAGAAAGCTACATATTCAATGTGTCTCTAAAGAGAGACAATCCTGTCCTTTTGGCTACTCCGGGTTGGCCAGTAGGAATGAGGTCTTACTCCACCGTCTCCTGGATCATCTCCGTTCCCCCTAAGATGGAGGCTCACCTGATGTTCGCCAACCTCAGCCAGCCCAAGTGCAACGAACGGCACACTAACATCAGGGTGCAGAGGGTTGGCTGTCCGGAGGAGCTGTACAGCCGCAGGGAGGACGAGGAGGCCGAGGCTGAGATTGTTGTCTCAGACAACTTCTACCTCAACATGTCCAACTGTATGCCTGAAGTAGACGGAGGACACTTCAGCGTCATCACCAAGATCACCCTGCAGAAGAGTAAGAGGACGTTCTGCAGGCTTACTCGATCTACATTACAATATGAAAAATGATGACATTTAACATTCACACAGTGTCAGCTGTAATTTTAGTATACTGGCAATTAATGAATAATAGCATGAATGCTCAGCTAAGATTACATTAGCATATAGCTCCAAGCACTACTGTGCCAAAGCACAACCTCATGTGGAAGCATGGCTCTCTTATTTTATGATTGTATACACTTGCATATGTGTGTACGTGAGAATGACATTAGTGACATTAATCCAAATATTCCCAAGAAACAGAACTAAGGTTTTTTCTTTCCTCTTTTTTCCTTTGTTATGTTCATAGGAAGTTAATATTTGTTCATCTTCAGTCTTCAGAAGCTTATTTCAGAATTTATAGACAATATCAAATTATAATGACTGCACGCCTAATTTAGTGTATGACAGAGAGTATTAATGAAAGATTGTATCTGTTGTTGTTTTCTCTCATTTAGACCGTCTGCTGACGACCATCCTGAGTGTGGTGGCTGCTCTGTTGGTCATTTTTGTCACCGTGCTGGTCGTGGTCTGTGTGGTGATTAGGTGAGTGTTTTTTCTTGAAATTTTATATTTCGTACCTTATAAGCAGGTTTTTTTGTTTTTTCATATTGCACACTTGCAAGTTATTATTTTGTAAGTATAGTAATGAGGTAGAGGTAGGTAAACTTTGTGTTTGCCTCAGTATTCTCTTTCATTTAATGTTTTGTTAGTAATAGTGTGATAGTTTGATGCTTTACAGAACTAAAGCTCTTTCGTCTTTTTATCAAACAGGAAGAAGAAGAAGAAGCTGAATCATGAAGTCTCCATCTACAATCCAAATGGCGTGAGCTTCCTCCCAGGACACAACAGCCTCCCAAAAACAGAAGAGGACGAGTACCATGTTTACGCCTCCATAGAGGACGCGCTGGTCTACACGCACCTGCTGAGGAAGGGGGAAGAGATGGGCATCTACAGGGAGTATAACACACATCAACCCTTCCCCGGACCCAAAGACTCACAAAAGCCGCTGGTCTCTAAAGACACTGGTGACGACAAAATGCCAGTCGGGACTTACCAGCAGTTTCAGGCTCCTCCACTTCCCGTCAGGCCCCCGAGCCACAACCAGCCCCTGGTGGACAATGTCATTTACCAGACTGAGGACCAAAGTGAAGACTCTCCAAAACTGGGGCTGCGGCTGGAGCCAGAGGGAGGAAACTGAGCAGGAGATTGGATTCAGCTTTCTGCTTTTCTCTTGACCTACTTGAACTCTGAGATATTCATTCCCTGGTATCTTTGTGATTACCTGCCTTGCGAGAAGCGTTTTCTCCTGAGCGCAGTTTTGCACCAAAGCCAGGAACAAAAAATAACCCTGCTGAAACCTGCCCACAGCTGTTACCGTGTTTTATCTCAGATAAAGGCAGTACATAACCATCCTCTTTATGCGAGTTTTAAGAAAAGATTGTGTGTTACATTAAGGCAATGAGTATTTTTCAATTTTGAGAGATTTTGCATGCATCGTAGTTGTCTATACTGGAGCAAACGTGTGTGCTGTTTACATGCTGAGTTTTTCTTCTTTTTTTCACATTAAGGCAGTGTACAGAAAGGACTCCATTGCAATACCCTGCATTTTTATAGCATCATTACAACATGATGGTTTGATGATGGTCTGTGTTGCAGCAGATTGCAGCAGCAGTGTATGTGCACAGAGTAATATCTTTCTATTGTTTATCGCCTGCTTGGAGTGTCAAGACACAATGTCATTACACCATAAATGTGCCTTACAGAGGGGGCAACACACCCCCGCTGATACACCTAAGGACATTTGAGGTGTCTTTTCAGAGTGTTTTACTTCTTTTTTGGACCCACACTTTGGGAATCTAAAGACTGATCTGCTGCTTGTAAAGTGATCTGTCAGAGATCACGAGTCAGAGAGATATTTTACAGTGTGTTTTGGGGACTACAGGCCCTGACATGAAACTAAAATCTTTGTACATTCTTAATTTCTGTCAGTGAGAAAAAGGCAATGTCTTTCTTTGTTTTAGGACCAAATTGTGTTATTATTTACTGTTAGCTGTAAAAGAGAATCTGTGTGAGTCATATAATTTAACAAGTTTGTGTGATGAGTGTGTTGTTGTGAAGACAGAACAACAAACTGATCAATAAGGTCGTGTTAAAACCAAGTCCCAACTGATTTAAAGTCAAGTACAGGTTATTGTTCTGTGAAATTTAAGTTTTTTGCATTAACTGGGATAGGAAACAGTAACATTGTGTATTAAAATATTTTTTAGGGTATCTATTGTCATTCGGCTGAACTAGGAGGTGCCAGAATATTAACTTGTCTCATCTGGGGGGAAATAGGATTTAAGTGTGACAAACAAAATGTGTGAAAAGGCTGAATAAATTGTGTTGTGTTTTCTTGTTAAGCCATGTCGCCTCCTGCAGTTCAGAAAATGAACTGCAGAGGGAAACAAAGTCAAAGTTGCCATAAATCCATTCTCAGTTTTGAGGAAATAAAGTGTCCACTGTAAAACAATGCAAGAACTCTATACATGGAGTTACTTTGGTTAACAGCCACGTAAAATATGAGTGGAAATACTTCACAGTCTGACCGTTTGACATTGTGAACGCTACTTCTGAGTTCTGATGTTGGTGGATGTCCATGGAGACGTCCAAACATGGCAATCTGCTTTAACCCTGCTTTAAATGAGTAAACTACTAAAAGTGCCAAAACAGAAACTGGTTTTCCATGATGGAAAATGTGTGGGTAGGGTGGAGACACAAGAAGTCATTTGACTCATGAAGTTGGGACTTTCCTTCACAGATGTTTTCAGAAAAGTTGGACCAGGAAACCTCGAGAGGGCTCAATAGTGCATTCGTTTGAAATCTGAAAATGTTTCATGTTTTAGTTAGGGAAATGTTGATCTCTACACCCATACATCCTCCTCTTTCATAGGCATAGATTTCAGGGGGAATGCAAGGACACATCCACTCAAAATTCAGAATGTGAATTTGTACCCCACAATAAAATCATGAAAGTGGCAAAGGTATTTTAAAAATAATTTAAAAAGATATTAACAGCATGAATTTGTGCAGAAAAGGCACACATTGATTCAGAAATAAACAACAGAATGCAGTGTTTGATGCTCAAAATTTCTTTTGGGAGGGCCCAAACCTTCTGTTTGGCATGCGTCCCTCTCTATGTTAAGACAAATCTCACACCCCTGTCCTCTCTGCCTAAAATATGTTTAATAAAGCTGTGATACTTGGTCAAGACAAAATGTTATCCACATTGTACTGGCTATCCTAAGACCTAATTGTTGAATGTTTACTATTTCCTTTGTCTAGTGTTATTGAGTCTTATTTTAAAAGGAAAACTTTGACTACTTGTAGCCTTTTACCTCCTTTGGCCCGGTAAGAAAAGAGGGGAAAAAAGACAGCAACCTAAAACCAAAAATAGTTTGTTTGGTTATTATTATAAGGTGCAACAGCATATTTCTTTTTAAGAGTTTTATAGTCATTTCTCAGGCAAGCATTTCTTTATCTGATAAGATTCCCATCTTATCTGCTGAATTTGTGAGCACAAAGACAATTATGAGGTTACAATTTAGGAGACATGTTTATTAAAATTATATAATGTAATAAAAGCAGCATAGCTTGACATCCATAAGTAGAAATGAAGACAGTGCCTTAGAAAAGGTACTCATGATTTATACTCAGTAAAAAAAAAAGTTTTATTGCATTGATTAGCAGATAACATAAAAATACATATAACAAAGACAAGCCATCCAGTGGTGTTTACCTTGATGATTATTTAATATAGTATAAAATACAGTGGGGGTATTTTGGACAATTCAAACAAAATATTTAGCTTATACAGTGACATACTGTATCCCAGACCACTGTGTGAAGTCAGTGCACTGCATCTAAATGGCTTGATCAAGAAAATGTGAGCTTTAGAAAAAATGCAGCACGTTATTTTTCATGCATTGCATAAATGTACCTGATACTCTTCATGTTTCGTTCCTTTCTGCAAGCAGCATTTGATGAGTGTTTCATCTGCACAGAGTGATGTTAATGTCAGACCCTCAAACGATGTTGAACTCACACACAGAGGCCTTTTCGGCTCGGCAGCTCTCGTCAAACCACTTCCCGTTGGCTGTGGTGGAGAGGATGGCGCAGTTCTGGCTGCGCCCTCCATCTGGCTGCAGGGTGATCTCTGTCTCCCAGTTCTTGAAGCGCACGCTGGAGCCTGACTGGTCCACCCACTGGCCGTCGGTCACAATGTCATTGATGCCCAGCCAGATGTGCTCCTCTGGGCCGATGCTCTGACGCACATAGCTGTAGAGCTGGTCATTCTCATCTCCTGTCAGAGGAGTGCTCAGACTGCCTCCCTTGGCGATGCAGTCTTCACTGGCTGTATGGAAATTCTTCTTCACCGGGTCAGCCAGGAAACACTTACCGAGGATCTTGGTCCCTCGCAGGCAAACTGCAGAGGGCATAAGAAGAAAGAAGTTAAAATTGTATCCAAATAGCTCAAGAGATGTTTTGAGTAATGGCATCAAAACCAAAAAATGTTACAATTGGCCCTGCTCTCCCCTACTTTAGTGGATTGGGCCGTGGGTATTTCTTTGTGATACATAAACTGAGCTACACAATCTTTAAAAAAGCAATTGTATTTTATTTACAACATATTTTTTGCAGGAAGAATACCTGTCTGTAAAGCTTGCTGCTCTTTCAGCAAATTCAGCTCTTGAACAATGTCAGCAATCTGTTTCTTCAGCTCCTCTATTGCAGCACTGTTTGCAGAGTCTGTTGAAAGGGCGTACATTTAAGCAAAAAACATGCAAAATTCATCCTAAAGCATGATGCATTAAGTCAGTATGAACGGTGAACTCTCATAGTACTTCACTGTTGTTCTGTGAAAGTCCCTCATGGATTTACCAAATGAGGACTTTGTTTTCATTTCCATTGCCATGTTAATATCCTACCTTTCTTGCCATTTTTTTTCTTTGAGGTAGTCTGCTGGAACGTGCAGCGTGCCAGCAGGAGAAGGCAAAACATCAAACAAGCCCTTCGAGCGTCCATGATACTTGGAGAAATAGAAATCCACCACAAAGAAACCGTTTCGGTACAGCACCACAAAAACGCTCCTCACTGCTCTGAGTGCTGGCCGGACACAGGCTGTTGTGTTTTACACGCCCGGGGTGACGGCACAGAGTTGAATGAGGAAATCTTATCTGAGAGAGAACAAATGTTTTACAGATGTTTAACAGACTTTTGTGCTGCTCTTGAAAGGCTGAAGGGAGATGGATGGTGAGCAGGATTGTGTGGAGTTTAACAGCGTCCAGACAAGCGTGACTCAGACTCCATGTGTTTGTTGGTTACCTATAAATTACAGCAGGGCCTTATTTGTGTGTGTGTGTGTGTGTGTGTGTGTGTGTGTGTGTGTGTGTGTGTGTGTGTGTGAGTGTGTGAGAGTGTGTGAGAGTGTGTGTTGTGTCAGATTTATAATAAGCACAATTTAAATCATGTGTATCCTTGTCTGTCCCTTAAGAGCAACACACAAAGCTACAAACTGTTACTTTAATAGTTATAACTGAACTGCGTTTTATTTCCTGTCAAAGGATCCGCTGTGTTTCTGCTAAGGGCTACATCAGGCCAGAAGTTGGATATTTTGGTGTTTTCACTCACAGCATTACATCAGTCCTCAGTGAGCCGGGCGAGGTGCAGCTGACACGTGGCAGAGACTTATACAATAAAAAACACAGTTATGAATTTAATCTTTGTTTATGTTTCAGCTCTTTTCTGAAAGACCAGCCCTCTGCAAGCAACAACAAAGCTGCCGGTTCATGTCTCTAAACGTTCAGTGATCCCACATTTCACTCTCTGAATACACAAACACCTCACAACATAACAACAAATTAAAGTGATGCACTGAAAAGCTCAAATATGAGCAAATGCACTCAGAACAGCCTGGCTCTTGCTTGCAACTCATTTCTATAACAAGTGGATAATATTTGTCACACATTATTATATTCAGAGACGAACAGCTTGATTTTTAAGGAAGAGTGACTTCCTTCTTCATCTCAGTATTTATTATTGTGGTCATAATCAGCACTGGAGAGTAACTAGTTACATGCAACTAGTTACAGTAATTAAATTACAAAATAAATGTGATTGCAAACAGTTCTGAGAAAAAAATGTAATTAAAATACAGTTACTAATCAAAATCTTTTTGATTATAAAGGGGGTAGAATCAAAACATTTGTCAGAAAAGTAACCAAAAAGTAATCAAATGTAATAAGTTACATTACTTTAATGAAGTAATTCATATAGGTATGTAACTCATTACATTTTTAACACTAATAATCTGTAACTTATTACATTTAAAAAGTAACCATCCCAACACCGGTCATTAGACCTGAACACATCTAAAATTAAACCTTTGGGAAAATTGGTTAGTGCCTCCTGCTGTTAATACATAACACAAAATAATTAGGATCATCTCTTGATTTTATCTTTAGTCATTCTTTTCAAGTTCTAATTGATTTATGTATAGTAATTTATATATGTTGCTTTTGTTGCTTTTGTTCTAATTTTTCATAGGTAAGAGATTTATGGCTTTTTAATCACATAAAAGGCTTATTTATGTCAAACTTTAGTTGCAAATTTGAGAAAATCCATGTTTGTGAGCACTTCTTTTCCAAGATCCCCCTGACAGCTGTGACATATCAAGACCACATAATTACTAAAGAGGTATGTTTTTAAATCTGCAGTTTTATCAGACAACAGATTTTGAAAGTTTTGAGGAAGCGTGCCATTGGAATACTGACTGCAGAAACATAGACCAGAGGCATTTCCCATAAACTGAATGTTCATTTCACCAGTATAAGCCATCTGTTACGTTTCAGTTCAAATGAGGTCCCAAATGCAGAACAGCAGCTTTAATGCAGCTGGAAAAACATCTCAAACAGACCTAAACTAAACTGATAACAAAGCACAAAGGTGCAAAAAACAAAAGAGTGCAACACAGACAGGCAAACCAGACCAGGAGTGACACCATCAACACTGACAAAGTGACAAAAGGAAAGAAAGATGCAGGTATATATACACAGAGAGCTAATCACAACAACAACACACAGCTGGATTACGCAGGAACTTCAAACGGAGGGAAAAAGAGGCGCTGGCTGACAATGAGGGAACGGTAGGTAACACTAGTGTAGAGCAAACCTGACTAATAGAGAACAGGTGTGCAGGAAGACTGACAAGACTGATAGAAGGCAGGTGTGTCAGAAAAAAGGTAGAAAACAGACAGAGGGACCACAAGACACGACACATGAGGACCTTTAGAACAAAACAGGAAATAAATAACTCAGAAATTTAGATCATGACATCGTCTCATATATTGTTCCGGTGAATTTGGCAGTACATCCTCACAACTGCAGTACACATAGTGTAAATCTGTTATGTTGCTCACAAATTGGATATTGTCATTTAACATGTATGTTATATACACTACAAAAATGCATACAGAATGAAACAGTTTTTTCCCCTCAGATTAAAATCCAAACAGATCCAAAACTGAAATAAATCATCAAAGGACCCAAGAATTTTAAAAAATAAATCTGATGACTGATACGTCTATACAATGTGGTCTTCACTAAAAACAAGATGCTGATGAAGAGGGTTATTCACAGCTTAATTCTTCAACTGCTAATACAGTTTCAGCTATTTGTATTCTCTCCCCCACAACAAAAAAACATGAACAAATATTCTGTTGACACTGATTGAAAAGTAAGAAGAATAAAAAAGTATTTAGCATTTTAAAACTATCAACTTGGCCTTTGGCAAAGCTGACTCACCAATAACCTTACTACAAAGAGATAACAAGAATAAATCTGACTAAAAATATCAAATCAATACATGTTACATATACTCAGATATATAACAGTCTTGCTTAGCTTTTATTGATGTTCTTATTCTGGGAGCACGGCTGCAAATCCTGCTGAGAGCTCAGGGGAGAAAAGGTGGAGGAAGGAGCTACAGCTGCTTGACATCCTACCTCTGTGGACATCTCACACAAAGAGAGATTAGGCAAAAAAAAAGGCTGAAGTTTATCAACCTGGTGACATTACATGTTCAAACTGAAGTGTGTAACACTTGCAGGAAAAGGCACCTTGGGAAGTTGAGTGCAAATGACTTTTCTTCTGTTGTATAGAATGAGGAAGTGCAGTCTCAGCCACCACTCAGAGGGCTAAATGAAGAGGTTTAAGCCTTCACATCTCCAATTTAGAGTTGCACAAATAAACAAATAATCTGTGGAGTCCATTGATCTGGACATTGTTGTTTATAGTGGATACAGTATTAAATTGTAGGATGCTGATAACCAGACTAAGAAGTTAATATTCAAATATTTGAATTGGTTTGTACCTGTATAAAAGTTTATGACCTGATAATCTGATGCAGTCTCAGTATAAGTACAACATTGCAAATGTTAGTCTTGATTATTCCACTGAGACGGACAGTAAAGTCTTAACTAACGCGAACATCAAAGAGAAACAGTTTTACAGATTTTAACTTCAGCATTTTTGGCATCACTGGTGTATACAATACTGAAAAATGGGAAGAGTTTCTCAGTGAACGTGTCCGTGTGAGTGTAGATGTGAGTCGAGTTTTTGGGGTCGTGAAAGGACACCTCCCCCCTGTCATAGTCCAGCTGGACTCTGATCCTCTGGAGATTGTCACTCACTGTGATCTTCATACTACGACCGTTTGTGTACTTTCCATCATAATGCATGATACACCAGATTCCATAATCTGGTGACACACAAATCTCTCCCTTTCTGTCAACTGACTCTTTAGCCACACCTACACGCCAGTCAGGATGGTCTCCCACCTCCACCTCCCAGCTGTGTTTCCCTGAGCTGAATCCCTCAGAGCCCAGAACCATGGTATGTTTGGTGTGTCTCTCTGGATTGTCGGGAAGCTGCTGCTTTGTGTCATTTCTCATGCTGGTCAGATCTCCAGACAGGTGGAGCCAGGGGGCTGCAGTGTTTGGGTCCAGGATGACAGGACTGAAGTGGACTTTCTGCTTCATGTCCTCCCACACTCTGAAGGACAGGTTGCCCAGGTGTTTGGCCACATCTATGAGCGCTCCTGAGACCGGCTGTGGATCTGACAGTGAGCACTGGACTTTGGCTTTGCTCTGAGTGGATTTGTAAGTGCTGAGGAACGCCACGTTGGACTTCTGCAGCTCTTTTTCAACAGCAGAGATGCTGTCTGACAGAGAGGAAATGTGCTTCTGAATCATCTTCCTCTCTCTGTTGATAGTCTTCCCCTTCTGCTTCTCCTCCTCCCTCAGAGCGGCCAGTCTGGACTCCTCCTCCTCCTTTAGGAACTGGTTTAGCTGGTTGAACTCAGCACTGATCTGCCTTTCTGTGAACAACAGCTGCTTCTTGGAGTGTTGAATCATTTCATCATATGTTTTTTCTACTTTTTGGTGTTTGCTCTTCTTTTCTTGCAGAGCTTTTAAGTCAGATTTCAGCTCATCCTTCAGCTCACTGACTGCTTGATCTATAGGAACCACCGTGTGATTCTGGTGGAGAGAAAACTCACAGACAGGACACACAGCTCTGTCTTCATCCTTGCAGAACAATTTAGGCTCTCCTTGATGTTTACCACACACATCATCCACCTTCGTCTCTCCTTTCTCTGTCTCACATGATCCAGTTGTCTGTCTGCCAGCAAAGGAGTCAGCCAGCTCCTTCAGTGCAAAGTCCCTTATTGGTTCCTTTGATGCTTTTCTTTTACAAATGGGACAGTTTTTGTTTTTAGCTTGTTCCCAGAATTTTTGCAGGCAGCTCGAACAGAATCTGTGAATGCAGCTCAGAGACACAGGATCTCTGAAAGTCTCTGAGCACACGTGGCAGTTCAGGAAGCTTTCAAAGAGACCAATTTTCTCAGTCATTTTTCTTGGTATCTAAACTGTCTTTTAAAAGCAAGACTCACCAAGTTACTGTCCCTTTCTTTGACTTATTCAGATACTCCAAACATATGTTGTCCAGCAGAGATCTCACACGCTGTAATGGCGTCTCAACAAAGTCAAAACTTTCTTTCATTTTCACTTAACTCAGGTCACAGGGTGAATTTTTAACACCAGGAAATGCTGTAATGTCATGTTTGTCACCAGCAGATGGTGATGTGAGGAGGTTATTCAGTTATCCAGCACCACTCTATTGATGTGATCACACTGCTGCTAGTGTTAGTCATGATGATGTCACTTATTTTTCATTTTAACAGTGAATATTTGTGGTATAAAGTGATGGTATTTTTGTTTCATCGTATGTGTGCTTCTGTTATATGTTTTTTTTGTGCTGTTCTTCTCCAACACCAGCAGAGAAGGAAAGAGTACAAACAAAAGTTGCACAAAATCAAATATGTGTCCAGTGTTAATCTGAGTTTTGATGATGACAGTACAGCAGCGTAAAATAAACGTCAGCCTCTTTACACCTAAAAAGACTTGTGTCCACAATATAATTCACTCTGATTAATATCATTGAGATGATTTGACTAAACTGGTGCCTGATAAAGTAACAACATCAGGAAACACAGCAGTGATGAATGTCTTAGATAGCCTACCCTGGTGTATGCCTGAAACACAGTCTTTGTGAAGGATATGTATTAAAAGAAAAATCTTTCATAAACTACTAAGAGGTGATACTATTGATCAATCTATCATCAAATAATGATATGCAGGATGAAACAACCCAGGATACAATTAACCAGTAACACAGTAAAGAGAAATCTGTAGCATCAGTAGTGTAAGTGGTTGAAAATATGCTGTATGTAGTGCTGCAAAAACAGAGAAAGCAGAGGAGCGGTGAGGAGGTCTGCCAGCCTCAGACTGACTGCTTCTCATCGTAGACCTATGTGCATGGGACACAGCGGCTCCAGGTGTGTCTCATGACACTTGATTGTGCTCATCAAGTCTGCTGACCTGGAATGACACAACAATCAAGGAAACAAGCAGAGGATCCTAGCACAGGGGCTGTCACAATTTACATAAGCAGTAGGGAAAAAAAGTGTCTCAACTATTCATTGGAGGAGATTCTCCATCAAGTTTCTCTGTACAAGCATCTCTTCCACTGGCTCTCTATACACCTTAGAATACAGTTTAAGATCCTCCTGTTTGCTTATAAAGCTCTAAATGAGCTGCTCCTTCCTACCTCTGTGACCTTTTGTAGCCATATATCCCATCACGCTCAGTGAGGTCAGTAGTTGTTTTGTAAATGTGCTTTATAAATTCATTTGGATTGGATCAAGTTCACTGACTGATTTAAAGAATCTGTGGTGACTGATTTAGCACCGCCCCTCTCCTCCAGGTGGAGGTGCTGCAGGACCAACAAAAGGAGCTGTTTTTTAATGGCACCTAGAAAATAAAGACGCAGTGACTAAGCTGCTGTAACATACAAATACACGGGTGTTAAATGTATGTTATCACAGCTGATTGTTGACAGTGGAAAAGACTGGGTCTCGCTGTATTACTCAGGCTGGACTACAGCGTCTATTCTCAGGCGCGATCCCACTACTGAGCGGCACGGGGGCTTTGACCTGCTCCGTTTCCGACCTGGGCCGGTGCACCCCTCCTTAGACGACCTGGTGGTCCCGAGCTCCCCCAGGATCACCATACCGGTACCGAACTTAGTGCGGACACCCGATCTGCACAGTCCACTGCAGCCCAGATCTCCTGAGCTCAAACGATCCGCCAGCCTCAGCCTCCCAGTGACTTGGATTACAGGCGCGCGCCACCGCACCCGGCGAGAAAGGTGTTCATTCATAGAGGTTTTGGTCTTTACTAACGTGACGTCATCAAGGAGCACGCTCCAGCCGCATCTAGGTCCGTACGTTATTTTTTCTTTACAACAAAATAAACGTTTGTTGTTGTTGTTTACTGGTTTATGTTATTGTATTATGATTGTTTACTATTAATTATGGTATGTGTAGAATGTCAAGCAATAACTTAAAATTAATTACAGATAACTCAGGGCTTTTCTCTCATGTAACAAGCTTTTAGAATATTACAAAAGACTTATTTGGTGAAACTCCCTGATGTGATATGAATGTTTTTGTTTTGCTTTTCTTTCTCTGTGCCCTTTCTTATTTATTTAGAGAGATTTCTAATGAGTTCTTAAATATTTCTAATGATTTATGTATTAACATTATGATTATTTATGACTACTTTTCCTAAAACTCCCTCGCTGATACTTCAGTTGGGATCTATAAGTCTACTTGATCATATCTTTAAAAAGCCCAATATAAACTTACAGACACTTAAAAAAAGGCCTACTCACACAAGACAAAGCAAATTTATTTTATAGCACATTTATACCAAAAGGCAGCCCAAAGTGCTTTACAGATTAATCAAGTCAAAGTTCATTGAAGCCCAAACACAAAGCGTGCCTCAAAGGGCTGTAAAAATAGTGATTTCAATCCAATATCAATTTGATCTTTAAAGTCCAATGTCACAAATCATAATTAGTGTTGGAGAGCTTTACAACATACAGCACCCCTCTGTTCTTGGACCCTCACAGCAGATAAGGAAAGAGCGTCCCCATTAAGTATCAGTTTAAGGACTGTCAGACAGCACTGTGTGTCAGAGAACTCCTGTTAAAGTGAAAATGATCTATGCTCTCTTTGAAGCCAGACCTGACTGACAAAAACAGTAATTTTATCTCGCTGAACACGGGAGCTGCTGGTCTACTGCTGCCTCATTGAGTTAGCTATTATTTTAAAGGGTTATTTTGCATTAACCAAAGTCACACAATAGTGAAAACTACTGAGCATAAACCATATTGGTAAGGAAAACCCTTCTCTTGCTCTCCCCTGTTCTCCAGATGGACAAACCTGTTTTTTTTGCCTGCCTTGGAAGCTCACTCATTCATGTATTTATTTTTTAATTTATTTTTTCTGAAATGTTTCTGATTTTTTTTTTCATTCCAGTTAAAACCCAACATGTTTCTTTGCAGTACAGTAAAGCATAAGCTGTCATGGCAAGTAATTTGGATCATTAATTTTTCGAACACATGGAAAAGCAATAAATGCTCAACTAATTGAGCTTAAATTGTTACGGCCATTGCGGGTCATTCATCACATATGCAAACAATTGGTAATGGGAGCATTGGCAGTTAATTACCACTTCACATATTCCCACCCAACCACAAGGCTAGTTATATATTCTATGAGTATTTACATATATTTTTTTAATATTCTATATAAGGGGCTTTGTTTTTTATGCCACCTTTTCCATTCACTCCTTACTTTGTGCTAAATGTTATTTAACTTATAACCATAACCCACTGTTTTAGGCTTTTAATTCTTCATCACTGTGTTTCTTGTTTTGCATGTCTATCATGAAATGAATAAAATACATTGAGACAAAGAGGTTGCATTTTTATCAATATATTTAAACAAAATATTAACAATATAAATAAACAATGAAGCAGGTTCTGTAAGTAGTCCAGCAATTTGACATTCATTGAAAATAAGTTATTTATAATGTACAAAAGTTCAGGCAAAGGCAAAGGCAGTTTGTAAATACACGATACAGAATAACAAGCTGCCCTGTGCGCAGCAGGCACGTCGACGCCGCGGCCTCTGATTCAGAGTTTCAGTCAGCGTCACGAAAGTACAGACAGTGCATGGGTCACAATTCACTTAAATGCATAGTTAGTTAATTTCAGTCCAGACTACATCAACACGTCATCCTCCATAGAACAATGATGATAATGTACGTGCTGTTCTGCTGAGATGAAAGCAGATGACACATTTTGTCTGCTGCAACATGTGTTGAATTATGATGGTTTTATCATTATGTTTATGCACACTGGTTTAAGGTAACTAACTCATTTATTTGTTATTATTACACTGTGTTTTATGTATCTGTATCCTGTTCCTTCATACCTCTCTGATCTGTTTCATGTGCTGCTGTAATACTTATTTATTTCCTCCTGAAGATAATACCAAACAAGAATAATCTTACTTTACTGTTTAAGCTTTACACTTTTGATGCATCAAAGCTCTTTTAATAATTCTCTGTTACTGCAACTTCAACGTGCTTGGTGCATTTGTTCATTGCTTGGTGAATAGTTAAGCACTTTAAATAAATACAAAGCCCTTTGCATTGTACCTCAGCTCGTACTTATTATAACCAAGGAGCAGAGCTCGGTTTATACCTGGGTATTTTTCTTATATAATTTATATTTTCTTAAGATACTCTTACAGAGCAGAAAAATAACAAAAAAAAAAAAAAAAAAAAAACACTGAAAAGAAGTCAAAATTCACAGGAACACACAACGTTAGCAAAATCACAATGCTCAACACAAAATAAATACAACTTAATCAGGAAAAGAACACAAAGAGACATATCTTGAGGTAAAAAACATGCAGGAATAAATTAAGTGTGCTTCATGTCTGCAAATAATACAATGAGTCGTCTTTGTCTTGTTGCCATGGCAAACTCTCTGAAGCCTCTGCAGAGCGTCGGGCACCGTCCGTCTGGTCTACGTTGGGCAAAGCACTGTGATAACAGTAGAGATGAATATTAGCAGAGCTCTGAGTGACATAGGGATGGAGCTTCAGCATGAGGGGATCAGTACACAGTAGGAGTTACAGAGAGGAAAAACAAAAGGACAAATCTAAATTTTAGCACACCTGTTAGTGACTTATGATCCTAAGTCACTAAATAGAGTAAATAGAGCATTAATATGTGTCACTGTCGGTGGGTGTTGACATTAAGAGGGATCATGCTGCAGCCAGTCACTGTGGGGGGAGAGGGGGTGTAAAGTGAGGAGAACATCAGGGTCAAACTGCACTACAGCTCAGTGGTAGAGAGGGGGCGCTCTCCCAGTGTGAGCGGCGACAATCACAATAGTGCATATCAACATGTGAAACAAACCTCTCCGTCCGTCGCTCACACCAGAGCTAGTGAGCGCAAGGCAGCGATAAATTAGATCATAAGAAGTAGAGACAGAAAACATGAAAGAATAAAAACAGAACACGTGAAAGGAAGGACATGAAAGAGATCAAAGACAGAGTGCATTTTTTGCAGAAAGGACAGCATTTTACATGAATGGCTATTTTTTTCTAAAACACTGGCAACTTTTCTCGCCTTTAGGCAGCTGTTGATGCTGTACTGAAACTGATTTCAGTACAATGTGGAAGTCAACAGTCGCAACTTGCTTAACGTGGACTGTTTTTGTCTAAGATTGCATTAACTGCTGCACTGTAATGCAGTTACACACAGAAACTGTTTGGAGAGATGTTTTGGTTAATGTCTTTAACCCACAGACTGTGTATAGAGTGCTACACGAACAAGTCCTACAACTCGGCAAAGAGTTTCCTTGTTTTGAAGTCAATGGGTTTCTTGAATGAGTTTTTGGTTAGGTTTTCTGCGCTAAAGCAAAATCAAATGGAAAAATCCCTCTGGCTTTTCAACAAGGGAACAAGAGCAACTCTAACTTCTGGGTTGGTCGACAAATACATGTCACTGTTGCTCCACTCTATAGAGATGGACATCATGACAGCTTCCATGAAATGAAGCCATAACATTTGGATCGCCCCCTGGTGGCTGGCTTCATTACATGTCCTAAACCCCGCCCTCCTCCATGTTATACCAGCACAAAATGGAAGCGTCTGTTATCAGTGATATTTTGGCTTCATTCTTATAAAGTGGGAGAGGGGGAGATGTGTCGTCCATCTCTGCAGAAAGACTATCGCTCAGACTTATTGAGCCCTCAACATTTGAGACCTCAGAGTCAGCTGCCAGACTTTTTAGTACCAGATTTAAATTATGCTTTTAAAACTGTAAATATTTTCTTGCTTTTTGAATCTACAAATGTTTGGAAAAGTGATGCTTTATCGCAGCTAACTAATAAAGTTTACATTTGGTTTCATAATTTAATGCACCAGCCTGAATTTCAAAGTAGAACAGCAATATAACTTAACCAAACCTGACCCGACTGCAGATATCAAGCAGGTTTCTAGATAATTTAACGATGTACCACGCTCTTGACTGAGATGTAGGTAACACAACCTTAACAGCCACAATATGTGATAAAATGGCCAAACATAATGTGAAGTATTGCAGTATGCACAGTATGTTGTGGTTCTTTCACTGCACATCACCAGCACCAGTCACAATTGATCAGTCATTGATCCAGTGCAGACACACTGCCGACATATCACACCACCAACATCTACAGCGTGTAAACAAAACAGAAGAGAAAAGGACAAAAGCTCACCTTTGAGAATATAGTCTGTTAAGAGACTGGGCACCTTGTCACTGTCGTCTCTCATCGCTTGTAGAACTGTAAGGCAGCAGAAACAGAGGAGTGAATGGATCAATCCGGCCTCTGTAAATCAAATACTGCTGGTACAGATAAAGAAACTCACTCTTAGTTAAGATCTGGAGGTCCTCAAGCGACGGAGGGTGTCCCTTTTTCTCATAAGGAATGACTGTGGTCAAATACTAAAAAACAGAGACACAGACGAGAGAGAAAAGGATGGCTGAGATGAAAGCGCTGTGGTGGCTGTTTCAGCAGGATGACATTTCTATCAAAGCGTATCTTTTAAGTGTAGAAAACAAGAAGATGAAATTAAGCAGCTGAGAGAGAAATACAAAGTAAACCTGTCTTTCACTGCACCCACTCCCAAAAGTTTGCCGGAAGCTGTTCTGAATGACAGAGGAGATTCCCTCCATGCTGAAGCGCTGAGGAGGAACGAAGTAAAGCGGAGAAACATAAGACCAAAGACGGGAGAAGACTTCAGAAAAATACAGTCGGTTATTAAACAAGAGCAGGAAATGCAGGCCAACAGTGGAAATGGAAAAAAAAAAGATATCACATTATCACCAGAGGCCAGGCAGGTGATGTTTCCTTAAAACAGAGGAGAAAAAATAAATGCTCACTGATCCAGGCGTCTTCTCCAAGTGGGCCTGCGACGTCCCGGCTCCACCTTTGGGCTTCTTCTTCTTCTTCAGCAGCTCCCGGTGCTCCTTCTGTCGGTTTTGTACGTCAATGAGGGCTGAGATGAAGCTGTTCTTCACCTCCTTCTCAAAGTCCAGCTCGTCCCTGAGAGCCAGCTGCTGCACCAGCTCCTCTGAGAACCTCCTGATGTTTGTCTCTGTCTCCTCCAGACGTTCATTCAGCTCCGCAACACTCAGACTCCTCACTCCTGAAACACACACACAAAACACAGAAGCTAATGTTTTTTGATCCATCATCCATCCGTTATCACACAGATACCGATCAAGGATGTGCAGGGTAAATTTTGACACTGTACTTTCATGAATCCATCGTCCATTGATAACATAAAAGGATAAGCCCGGCAAAGGTTTTAAATGAATTTATTCTCTCAAGTTCAGTGAACTCAGTGGGTTTACATTTTCAAAACTTGTATTGTATAATCAATAAAGGAACAATATAGGAATTTGTATTTAAGGAAATTGTACCCCAGTGTAATTATGTGGCTCATTGATGTGTTTTTAATCACTTTTGGGTGGTACACTGCAGCGATTTGTTGTTGGTTTGGTTCTTTTCATGGGATTTGTTGACAATAAAAAAAAAAAAAAACAACTATAAAGTTATCCTTGAATTTTGATGAACTTGTACTGAAGCCCACACTGGTCTATACCTCACTTGTGCAAAGTTATAAAAGGATTTAATCAAGAATACATTGTAAGATGTTGATACACCACTGCATCAGTAACAAATCAAAAGATTAACCTCAACAAGAAAAATCATGATACTGAAACACCTCAGTCAGAAATGTTGTTGTGCAGACATCATATCACAAGAGCGTGTTTGATGATATATTACTGATTATTTGTCCCGCCTCAAATCCTGATCAGTGGACACTTACTCAACTCAAAGGTGGGACTCCGTGTGGACCGCTGAACGTCCAGGGAGAGCATCGAGAGGTCCGACTGAGAGGGATTGTGCCCTGCCTCCATGTCGGGAGAGTCCTGCATCATCTCCTCTATCTCCTCGATAACCTGCACAGAGCACCAGCGCACACATCAGAGAGGCAGCGCCCAAAATAACCCATCAGTTGCTAAATCTCTGTGGGAAACACAGAGGGATTTCAGCCATGTTAAGCTGCTGCTCTGTATTAATAGACCTGAACTGTGTGGCTGCGTCTGGGATACAGGATGTTGATGTTTATAAGTAACTCACCTGCTCTGCTGTGAAAAGCGGCTCCTCAGCGAGGCTGGAGACGATGATGGAGTGCATGTCCAATTGCTCCCTCAGCTCCTCGTCGTCTGACAGCTCTGCTGTGACATCAGTCTTTCTCTAACCAGGAACAGAGCAGGGGGAGGGAATTTAATCAGAGCGCTAAACCCTGACACAAAAAATATTTGAGATGAATAGAAAAGAGATTTTGGGAGGGAGGGAGGGAGGGGGCTGAGGGCTGAAGGGGAAAGTGGGACAGAGATGGGACAGGAGGGGTAGTCACTCACAGGTTTGTCCTCCAGGTTGACTGTGGGGATGTGGAGGGAGCATGTTCGAGACTGTTTCCAATCCACCGGCATCACATGGCCGTAGTTATTGGTCAAAGACTTCCAGATTCTGTGGAGGGACAAACAACATTTCAGTCCAAAATGCTGAAAAACAGTCTGGAGAGAGCTCTCTTAAGTTGGACTTCAAAAAAATGTACAAACTGGAGCATGAAGTTTGAGAGACGTGGACATTTACCAAGCAGAGGCTGTCTAACAAAATGTGCAACCGAATTACACTTCAGGATATGTAATGTTGAGTGCTGTCATTTGTTTGTTTGTTTCAGTCAGGATGTCTTACTCAAGAGCAACAGAAAATATACAGACAGGAAAAGTGGTTAGAGGGAAGGATAAGACCCCTTTCCTTGCAGAACTGAATCACTGGAGTGAGAAACGCTTTAATAACAGCAACTCAAGGAAAACAAGCCTATATCTCTAGCGAGGGAAGTGGTAGAGATGTTGTGCACAAAGACATCACAGAAATACTTTTAGACATCACATCCACAAGTCGCAATCGGATTAAACAGTTTAGATGCAGCGGTTGAAAGTATAATCCTCAACAGAGCTTATCAAGTTGAAAACACCACAGATGACGATATCTGAAGGCATCACAGAAGCCCAAAGCTGCAGCACGAGGTCTCCTGCTGGGACACTCAACTCATGTTTAGTGCCAGTTCCATGTTTAGAGGGGTTTTTATGCTCTACACCAGTGATGGAGGAAGTAATCTGGTCCTTTACTAACTAAAAATACCTATACCGCACTCTGACAATACACAAATACAAGTAAATGTTCTGCTTTCAAAATGTTACTTAAATGAGTATGTAAGTATAATCAGGAGGATGTAATAAAATTAAACACATTAACTGTCTTTAAAATGGGTAATATGCTGATATGCAGTTTTAAAACAATAACATTATTTTTAAATGCCCCAGCTTTTTTCCTGATAAATGACTGAAACTATTAATAGATTATCAAAACAGTTGCATATTAATTTCCTATGAACTAATTAATAATAATAATAATGGTAAATTATTTTTTATATTGCATAGCATATAAAAAACAGTTAACACTTTAATTAAGACAATAAAATAAATTGAAAAGATATATAAGGTTAATATAACCTACAATATAAACACACTCAGATATGGGCCTACAATAAAGGTGATTTGGGGGTAGATTAAAAAAAAATCACGTGCCAAATAAACACCTGAACCAAAAACAGGACTTCTTGCTGCGCTCATATCGGTCAATATCTGTATTTTAAAGCCATTTAGGGACAGATGCAGATAGTGTGTTGATATTAGTGCTCCTGTTTGATTGTATGTGTAATGAATGAAGCTTACATTTTCAGTGTTATGAAGCAGATCTATGTTCTGAGGTCTGATGGCTTGGCCAAAGATGGTGGCAGTGTATCATGGTATTAGACCCATGACATCATCAACAGATAATGTAGGTTAACCATTTCTAGGAAATGCTCGTGACCAGGGAAATGTCGAACTATAGAAAAAACACACATTTGCACGATTTTCAGCATGCAGCCTGCAGCAGTGAGTCAAACCTCCACATCCACATATGATGAGCAGCCGCTGGCCTGCGGACAGGCCGTAAACAAAACACTCACTGGTCTTTCTCCAGCAGAGACTCCTCGGTTATATCGCTCACGGGAGCGATGCTGTCCGTCCTGGCGTCAAAGTTTCGGAAGCAAACGGATAACTTCTCGTCAAAATCGTTCACCAGGTCCTCCATGGACCTGAAAACGCCGGTTTCCCTCGGGGAGAAGCTGCTGTCTAGAAGCTCCGGGAAATCATCCTCATCCAGGAGGAGCTTCGGCGCCGCTTCCTCCGCGGCGGCCGCTCGGCCTTTGTGCGGCAGCAGCCTCCGGTCTGAAACCATGCTCACATCCCCCAAAAACGGCCAGTCATCGTCGAAATGTGCGATAGGTGCAGCCATAGCCCGGACCAGCCTAATAGCCCCGGGTTAGTGACGGATGAGTCGTGGGACTGGCAGGCCTCAGCATCCTCTCTGAATGCCCGCACACTTCCCACAACCAGCGAGGCTGAACCGGACAGTGAGGCTGCACCGCAGCGGCCCACTAGCGGCTGCAAGCGACCACACCAGGAGACAACGAGAGCATGCTGACATCAGACTGAGTCAGAGGTTGGATATCAGTAACATTTTTCAGAAGCATAAAAAAAACATACAAAACATACTGTCTGTATCTGTCTTGTGTTTTAAATGTATGTTTGTAATGTGGATGCAATCTGCTGTTACTGAAAAACAAATCTACCCTACGGGTATAAATAAAGTCACCTGAACCTGACCTTGTCTTATTTTTTCCCATTAAAAAAACGTATAAACACACACACGCACATATATATATATGGAGAGAGAGATGGGGGAGATGTATAGAGATACGTAGATATATGCATAGATATATAAATATTATTTTCGAGTTTAATTGCCTATTTTATTCTATTTTGATGATATCGTTATTCATGTGATCTGTTACTTTTAGTGTGTACTTTAATTGTAATTGTGCATTGACAATTCATGTCAAATGTCCTGCCAGCAAAGCCTATTGAGTTGATTTGACAGACAGACAGAAAGACAGACTGAGTAACAGCGACCTCCTGCGGATCAATCAGAAAAAACAAGTCTCACCTCATTCCAGCTACATGCTCTGCGTTGCTATTAGCAACGGACTCCAAACAAACTGAAAAAAGCGCAGAAACCTCTCGTGAAGACACTCCATTTTGGGATATTTGGGCTTCAGACTTTTCTGTCTCAGGTAAAATGAGCTCACCTTTGTCGATGCTGAAGAAAACGAGGCGCACTCCGCTGCAGGGCCCTCTGAATGAGCAATGGTGGGTTAAATGCAACACTGGTGAACTATAGTGTGAACCTTTAATGCACAAGACCCATGTGAAACTGTGTTTGACCTGCAGGGGGAAACAAAAGGTGCCTTTCAGGAAGAATCTGTTAAAAGGTATGTTTTTAAATCTTATGCTAAACATAAAGGCAAAACACTGCATTGACAGGTCACTGAAACAGCACTCAGTGGTGGAGGAAATATTCAGAGTAAAAGTATGTAAGTATCATCAGCATCAAATGTAGGCCAATAAGTAAAGTAGTAAAGTTAACATAACTCTAAATATGTTATTATGACTTATGAATATATTTCTTTCCAGGCTTTTTTTTTGGCATTTTCCCAAGCTTTTAAAAATAATTTTCCTAACCTACTAATTTCTCACAAGTAGGGGAACATCTCTTACCAGGTCGCTTATTGCCATTTCCTCATGTTTTAGAAAGAAATCCCACCAATTTGCTCAGGGTTCAAAGGTTAAATACTTGTGAAAGAAGTCTGCAGGCAGCAAAGGAAAAGATATGTTGCTCCAGGTTTCAAAGGGTGAAGGTGGAGCTTTAAAAAAAAAAAAAAAAAAAGTTAAAACATTTTTTAAAAACTATTTCATATAGAGCTGCAACTAATTATTTTTTTCCATGGGGTAAGTCAGCTATTTATTATTTGGTTTGTAAAAATTCAGAAAATGGGGAGAAATGTCAATCACAATTACCCAGCTTACCCTTGTAATTATATTTTTGGCTTGTTATTGTACAGTTGGATGATTTAATCTCTAACAAAGCATAATATTTTATAAGTCCTTCATGTATTTTGTATGTTAAGTCAAACCCATGCTGTAAACTGCTTTTTGACTGACTTTATTTGCTTATTTTTTGTTTATGTTTTTTCTGTCTTTTGTTTTTTTTAGAAGTTCAGTCATCCTCAGCAGCTGATGATGAATGCTCTGATCTAAATTCTCCCTCAAACTCTCACGCTCCGGCCAACGTTGCCTCCAGCTCAATTTCAAAGTCTAAATCCCCAGTAAAGAAAGGTATATGTTAATACAAAGGTTTTTTTTTTAATTCCTAAACCAAGTATTTTCTTGTATGTATTGCTGAATACATGGCAACTTTGAGATTACTATATAAAACATATATATTTTAGGAGTGCAAAGGATGGTTTTACGTATTCTAAGACCCTAATATTCAGGTGCTGCACCAAGCGACTTTGAGCTGATGACCGCAGCGCTGCAGCGTGTGTGTCTGCTGGAAAAAAAAGTGAAGACCCAAGCACAGGAGATCAAGAGCAAGGTGAAAACACACACCGCCTCAACATGAATACCAAAATACAATACAGTTTTCAACCATGTTAAAATTACATTTCTTCTTAAAGGATGAAAGGATTTCATTTTTGGAGAAAAATCAAAAGCCCCAGAAAGAATCAGGTACCAGCTGCAGACATGAGTTTCATTTATGCTGAATTTCTGCATGAAGTTTTTGATTGTGGCTGCATCTTACCTTCCCAGTGGTGGATTTAGAGAACGCGCATGATCTGAGTCGAGATGACCTTGAAAGAAGGTGTCAAAAGCTACAAAGTCAAGTGTGTGAAATGGAGGTAAGTTGATTAAATATAACATTTTATTGAGCCTTTGAAACCTGATCAAGTGGGTTTGACTTCTTTCAAAGACGTGGAGAAGGCAAAACACATCTTCAACCAGATATGGCCCAAAAATAGTAAGGAAATAGAAAAAAAAACTATTATATGTAAAAAAAAAAAAAAATTAAAAGAAAAGTAAAAAGAAATTACCTTAAAAATGTACCTAAAGATGCAGAATATTTAATTTTTCTAACATAATTTTGAATATACAAAATTTGAATAATTAAAAATATAATTTTTCAGACGAAAAAATTCTAATACCCCTCCCATACCTGTTTTAAAACTAATTTTAAGGTCATTTGCTTGATTTTTTTTTTTAAATTAAAGTTGTGGGGAATTTTTCACCAGGTGGATCACTGCCATTTTTCCCAAAAAAAAAAAAGAAACCAATTTGCTCAGGTTTTGAAAGTGTAAATAGCTTGTGAAATGGGTCTGAACACAGCACAAAAAAGACTATATTAATCCAGGTTTCAAAGGGTTAACATCTTCATTTTACGATGATAACAAATTAAATTCTGCTGATCTCTATCGTGCAGCGTTTTCTGAATGACTACGGTTTGATCTGGGTGGGAGACGATGAGAGCAGTGACTCAGCTGAAAGCGCGCAGCCAGCAAGAGGCCTCTGGCAGCCAGGTAGTTTCCATCCTAAACATTTACCTCACACGGATTATCGCTGTGTCTTCTACCTAAATTTTCCTAACATGTTGGACGTCTTTGCAGACTCCTCTGTGGTCTCAAACTTCCACATGAACTTTGACCTCGTGCTGCGGAGGATCAAGGAGTTAAACATCCTGGCTGGAGACGGAGAGAGTTTTGTGCAGTCAACATCCACGGGCGCACAGCTGGCAAAAAAGGATCCTATTCAACTGAGTCTCTACGGCAACGGCATCGTCATGTTTGAAGGTCCTTTCCGCTCCTATGAGGAGCACAGCACCCAGGTTAGCCTACTAAACAAAGTTGTACTGAAAATATTACCATACTTGATATTCTTTGGTGGTTCAAATGCTCTTGCTCTGGTTTTCGCAGCGGTGCATGAGAGATCTGATGGATGGGTATTTTCCGTCTGAGCTCCAGGACAGATTTCCAGATGGTGTGCCTTTTGAGGTTTGTTTCTATTTGTCTGCAAGCAAATGTGTAAATGTGCGACTTTGTTACTTCTTCAGATTTTTTTTTTGTACAGGTTCATGACAAGCGAGATGAGGATTTTATCTATACTGCACCGTGGAATAAATTTCCTGGTGAAGGACAAGCTGTTCGTGGGGAGAAAAATGAACCGTCGAATGCCGTCAGCTCTCAGTTACCTGGTCTGATCTGCAAACATCACACAGACACTCCCTAAAAGTCTGAATTCTTCATCTTTATTGTCATGTTTTTTTCTGGTCACAGGCAAGAAGTTGAGCATGGATCAGTTCCTGAACAGGTTACCAAAGGTGGTGGTGAAGGCTGGTCGTGTGATCGATATCAGGGACTCAGTGAAAGCTGCCCTGCAGGTGAGCAGCAGAGGATCCACCTCGTTACCAAAAGCGTTTGTACTCATAGGTCTTGTGTGTTTAGCAGATCATGAATTCACTTTCTTGCCTGTCTGTCAATCGCATGTACTTTTTTTTTTCTTTTTTTTTTTAACCATGGTGGCCCAAGTGGGGCACTGACTTATGCACTTATGCAGGGGTGCCGTGAAGTATGAGTGCTGCTGTGGGCACATGCAGCAGCATTAGGGGTTAACAGATTATCATTAAATGCAAAACGGTTCAAAATATCTGTATTGGCCCTGAAAAAGCAATGTCGGTTGACCCCTAATCAGCATGGCTTTAATTTACCATTTCTGTCTCCACTACCCATACCGACTTTTATTACTACCATTGCGGTGTCTTACATTCCTGTTTATAGTGTAGTTTTAAAGATAAATAGACCTACCAGTCACAACACAACAGAGTGACACCACACAAATGTAAAATAACTCCAAATCAAAACAGATCTTATTCCCCCTCTGAGGCTTTTCAGCAGACTAGACACTTCTCTGGCACATTACTGCCTCTCGGGTTTAAAAATTAATAGCATCTTTAAACAAAAATTCAGTTTACACATTAACAGTTGTGAGTGGGCAGAAAGCCAATCATAATGACCAATCAGATTCCAGGGTTGGCGTTGGAGGCCGCTCCCGAGACACGCCGCTGCTGTCTGTGCTTGTGCAGAATGTACACTTACCTCAGTATGCTCAATATTTAGTGATTACTCTCATCAGGGTTCATCTGACGCCCAAAGCAGCAGCTCAGTGATCCTGGTAGAGACGCCAGCACTGCAAACCAGCAAAGAGAGGTATTAAAAAAATTCTCATCCATTATTGTTTTGCATACAACCAATCATGATACACCATTTTGTCACATAAACTGATAAAGGGTCATTTCTAAAGGAACAAAGTAGGTCAGGATGAATTTTTGGGTAAACTATAAAAGGATGCATAGTTCTGGCATATTTTTAAAACAGCGTTCAAATCCTTATTTATCTCTACAATCGTGTAGAAATTACAGGACAAACAGGTTTTGTGGGGTTAAAGGAATTACTAGATCCAAAAACACACTACATGATGTAAAGGCTGATTGAATTTGGCCGCAGTGGCTGATTGTCAAGATTGTGGAGATTACTGTATGCACTGGTCTGAAAAATAGGGCAGGTCACCGTGGATGGCTAGCACTTGTTAGATTGTGATCTGTGACCTCCTAAAGGCGTCTCAGACCGGTCTGAGAAATTATTATATATTATAACATCAAGTGTGATTTGAATTTTATGCTTTTAAACTGCAGCCGGGTAATAGTCCACGTAATGACTGTCTGATTGTTTACTGTCACTAGACTGCAGACGTCCAGCTCCAGTGATGTCATCACGCTTAAGGTGAAGTCAGAAGACGGCAACAATACTTACATACTGAAAATGTGCTTCTCTGAAACAATCGGCCTCCTGCGGCAGCATCTGGACAAACACAGGTGAGACCAACGTCCTCCTGCATGGACCAAGTATCCTTTTGTCTTTACAACATGTGACTGATGGCTTTCAATATTTGCATTACAGAGGGCGCAGTGTCCCTGGTTATGACATCATCAGTGCTTACCCGCAGTGCTGCTATGATGATGACCACCGGACGCTACAGTCATGTGGACTGACCACTAACGCTGCTCTGCTTCTGCGAAAAAAGCAGCACTCTCATTCACTGACTGAAGTCAATAACATAAACCTGTAGGGGTCATTTATCGGCCAGGAAAAGCGCAGGTGTTACTGATTACATTAACGATGGCTCTGCTCCTTTTTAGAGTCCCAGTTAGGTCCAGTGTGTAGGATTTAGTGGCTTTTTGCAGTGAGTATCCTGTTTGCCAAGTGTGTAGGAGAACTACGGTGTCCGACGCTAAAACACGAATGGCTCTACCTAGAGACAGTTTGTCTGTTCTGCAGAAACAACATAGTGGACTCCAGGGAGGAGGTCTCACTTCATATGTTGAGATAAACAGCTCATTCTGAGGTAACAAAAACACAACTCTGATTATTTTCAGGTAATTATTAACTATAGAAAACATAGTTATGGATATTCTATTCAACTTCTGCCAATAGATAGAAATCCTTCACACTGGACCTTTAAATCATGACAGTGAACCAGCATGAACAATACCAGCACTCTGACTGCTGGGATCATTTTATGTTGCAAAACACGAGGACAGAGAAAGCTGTGCTTCTGAAAACTGAGTTATTGATCCACCGTGAATCAATCATTTAACTGATAGTGGAAACAATATACTGTATCTTGTAATCCTGACAAAAGAAAAATACTTTATCAGGATCAATGAGGCTGATACCCAATCCACTTAATGAGATTCACAGTCTACACAAAATCAGCTGCACTGATTCTATAGACAATTTCACTTGACAACATACTTGCTGAAATAGCTGATGAGGAACGTATTCAAGGTGTTGATTCCTTGGTACCTGCAAGAAAACTAAAAAAGTTTAGTTTCCTTGCGTAGCTGACAGTAAGTAAGCAGGGTCCAAAACTGTTGCCCTAGCAACAGAATAGCAATGAACTGGTCTATAGAAAACTGGTACTTCTGTTTTCTGCACAGACGGGATGAAAATACTGTATAATATAAAGGTACACTATCCAGGAAGTATCAAATACTGTTTGTAAACAGTATGGGCAGCAAAAGTGAAAGCCAACCCCAGTGTTTTCCACTTGATGTTTCACTTTACTATATTTACGAGATTTTTGGGGGTTTTTTGTTTTTTTTTTACTGTGTGACTTTTGTAGCTTCCTCTTGGATGCACCCTTCACATGGTCCGGCACCTAAGTCACTTTTTTTTATCCAGTCCTGATCTCATCTGCACACTGTACCCAGGAACGTCCTGAACACAGCAAAATAAGAAAATACACCAGTCTCTGCAGAAAAATCACAGCAAAAACTAGCAGGTCATATGTGATGACTGAGGGGGACAAGGCTTTGTAGGAAAATCTTGCACAGTATATCTTTAATTATAAACCAAAAAGAAATCAAAACAAAATTCAAAACAACTTGAAACAAAACAAGATGTTGAAAATCTTTATTTCTAAAATATGCAAATACAAACAAGGACCAAAGTATGAAAATATAAACATCTTTTTCCCTTTTGCAAAACATTTGAGATGTTAAGGCATGCGGAGCCTGACTTTCCAAAGATAAATCTTGTGCTAGAGTTTTTAAAGGTCCCATGAAATGAAAACAAAAATGGCTTGTGTGTTCCTGGGTGTGCCGTTTTGTTTGTTTTTTGACAAAAAGAGTCATTGTTGCATATATTTATATTAAAATCCCTTTCTCTTCCTCTAAAGTGTCAAGTTTTTTTAAATGGCTTATCCTGCACCTAATACAAAACTCCATCCAGTACAGTGTGAATGGTGATTTCAGGGTGATCCAGCCAACCCCTCCCATCATCATCATCATCATCATCACCACATTAAAACATGACATGAAGGTGAAGGATGCTCAGTGACGGCTACACAGCTTTAAACTCTCCAATCATATCCCATCACATCTTATCTAATACGCGACACGTCAAACCACAAGAGAAAATTGCAATCTTAAAGCCACTTCATGGGACCTTTATGAAATTTTGCTTAAACACATTAGCACATTATTACAGCAACACATTAGGAGGCTTTCACACTGAGTTGTCAATGCAAACAATACAAAATAAATAATACTGAAGATTAATACTGTTTCTCAGTCATACATTTATCAAACCACTCTGTCGAATGCGAGTCAGCCATTACCAACCTGAAATGTACAGTAAACTAAAATTAGAGCAGAGTCTACAAACGTCACCCAGACTGAAGAGTTTAACTCTTCTTATATCTACCACGAACAAAAACAGTGTAGGGAGCCGCCACAAGCTCTGTGATGAGGCCCAAATATTATCTGCTACATTCAGAGTCAGGGAATGTATTGACTATCCTACTGGTTGATACGCTGAGAGAAAGGTCATATTGGAAGAGTCAGCTGCAAACAGCCCTTTGTGGTTGGTCTAAAAATGAATTAGCATTTGTGGCTGCAAATGTGACAGAAAGGCACATGTTGGTGTTCATTCAGAACGAGGCCTGCAGCAGAGAGAAGCGCTCACAAACATTCACAGACTTGCACAACTGCTTCGACCAGAGTTTCTTTGGTAGTAAAACTGTTGTAGGCCTGTTGGTGTGAAAAGCTGATTTGGTATTAAACCCTTCAGTATCAAGTCTTATACCTCACAGCAGAGTCTTATGTTACAGTGTTCACCATTTTAAATAATGGCATGTTAGTAACACGTCCTTGTGAATTCAGTTAAAAAGCACAGGTTAAGATATTTTCAGTTGATTGTCAACCACATCTTGGTTAATTCCCCTCGAGAGGGAAATCAAGATTTAAATAAATTATATTTGAGGGACTTCTACACAAATAGTTATCCACTAGAGTGGAACAAAAAAGTATAAGACTGTTTGGTAACTGACAGTTTTCATGTCATCCTCAATAAAAAAAAAAAAAAAACACACTCACAATGCTTAAGGATCAAGTATTAGAGGTAAGTTATTTTTTCGTTAGCCCTTGGACTGAAATAGATGAACTCACCGGGGGGGAGGGAGGGTTCTGAGCTACAGGCAGGCTTGAGAATCGACGTACAGTCAGTCTGGAGACGAAGAAGCTAAACCATTTGGGCTTTCCTCTGTCCTCATTTTAAGTAAATTAAAATCCAGTCCTCTTTCTGACATTCAGTAACTTGTCATGAAAGACAAGCTCATTTTAGACGCCTCAGACGTGAAGTGGGGCAATGTTATTGGGTGATGCAGTTTTCTCCCATGTCCTGCGCATACCGGTCCAGAATTACATTGCGTAGTTCCTCGACATCTCGACGGAGCTGTTGAGCTTCAACCAGCTTCTTCTGCAGCACCTCTGGACTCATCCAGTCCTCGTCCTGCTCTGTCACTGGTGGGGGAGCTGAAAACACAAAACACAAGTCTCATTCATTCATCAAGCTCATTTTCAGTTATTTTTCTAGTATTTTGGGTTTCTCCTAGAACATGTTCACATGCTTTAATATTAAAAAAAAAACAACATTTTATTCTCCTGATATAGTCTGTGCTGGAAAAACCTGTATTTATTCTCTGCCTGTTCTGTTTTAGTGCTCTTGTCTTTAAGCCCTACTTCTGAAGAAAATTCAAGTCTTCAACATCCACGCTTTTGATGTCTCTGCAACGTCACTGCACGACTGTTACGGAGTTGAGCAGCACTTTCTCCTGTTAAAAACGACCAATAAAAGCTTCTAAACCAAATTATTCACAATCAAACATGTTTCAGCAGGAATGTGATCGAAAAATCGATTAAGAAATGTAAAAAACTATCAGGAACCAAGATTATAGTTTCCCTGACATTAGCATGTAGCTACATGTAGCATGTATTGTAAACAGTAGTGTGTCTGGAGCAGATGATCATATAAACAAATCCATCACAAGCTGACATCAGCTTGTCTCAAAAGTAAAAAAAAAAAAAAAAAGTATTGAGAAAGGTATGAAAGGTTTTTGCTCGGGTGTTACATACGTTTACCTCACTATTTGAAACTTTTGGCCACGTTCAACATGAACATCTAACATTGTACCATTATGACAGAAAATATGGAAAAGCAAAAGAAGTCCCCTTTAATATTTCACAACACTATTTCCTGAAACAATTTCTCACACTGATATCGTAAAATTTAAGCAGTGCTTACATGTGAGACCGAGCAGCAGCGAGAGGTTGGGGTCTTGTCCATGAGCTCTCTGGGTGAGAATGCTGCACAGGGAGCGCAGGTCACTGAGACAGGAAGCGATCTCTACATGGAGCCTCTGTGTGAGGCGAGCCCCGGCTGGCTGCAGGGCAGAGGAGGCCTGGTTCGTGCTCCTCTGCTCTGGATCACTCATTTGCTCCTGTAGGGTCAGATTCTGCTCCATCAGCTCCTGGTTCTGTGCCGACAGCTGAAACACAGCAGTCAGTCAGTCGGGCAGTTTGTCAACAGGTTTATTAAGGACTTACAGGTTTTTTGCATATGATAGCAGATTTTTTTTATTAGCCTGTCTCACCTCCTTCATGGCTGTGTGGAGCTCTAAAGCATTCTGCTCTTTGGCCAAAACATCTTCTCTGAGAGCCTGAGAGGTGCTCTCTTCCTGAGATATCTGCTCCTCCAACGCCTGCAGACACAAACAATAACCCACACATGTTGAGAGACTATAAAATGTACAGTAACCATACAAATTATTTAGACACATTGTGAAGAGATAGACACCTGGATCTGGGAGCCAAGCTGTTCCATCATCCGGTGCTGCTTCTCAATGACCTGCAAAGAGAAACACAATTCAAAAGTCAACTCCCTCTCATTTAAATTTTAAGATCAAAAACATGAATCTTTTCCCCTGTAGTGTAGGACTGGCAGGTTGTGACCTAGCTCTGGCAGCATGGTTAACATTGCAGACAAGACGTAAAAAGTGCGGCAACACTCAAAAAACAAGACAAACCAGACCGACAAATATTACTTAAAACCAATTAACAGGTGATGAATGCTATACACTTTATTACAGAAACACACTTCCAGAGAAATAAACACTTCAAACTTCCTCTAAGCTCAACTTGATCAACTTTTTCAAACTGAAGTCATTTGGGGTCAAACAACAGTAAAACAGTTTATGTGGACTTATTTGGAAGATATCAATTTAAAACAGTTCACTTGCACTCTTGGTATCTCGGGGCTGCAACACAGTTCTGAACAGACGACGGAAGAGCGGACATGTGACCATGTGAATTAACTAGAAAAGAACACTTTCCAGCTCATCTTGTGAGAGTCAACAACTGTACAAGTGATGCATTTAGTGATAATGTTTTGCCTGAAAACCGAGACACACCAAACAAACATTTAAGAACTAGCAGCGATGAAGGCCGACACCCGTGTCGCCTCACGTTGACTGTATCTCGGCTTGCACTTGAACAGTCGTAAAGACTACAGCCAAGCAGCACGTACGTTCTCCGCCAACCTGGGAGAAAATAACTGTCTGTTGTTGTCATTAGAAAAAACAGGAAACCGTAAGACAACCAGGACGGAATCAAGATGCTTATTAGCTAATTAACGCATTAACAACACAACCTGATGGTAAAAGAAAACCAACAATTATGAACCATTTCTGCTCAGAGCTAAGTGGTGTTAAAAAAAAAAAATCATATACTATATAACAAATAATTGTTTCAATTCAAATTTCCTAATGTCCAAGGAGTATTTCAAGTATAAGGTGTACCCAAATGAGCTTTTACAGAGAAAACACACAAAACAGACAAATAACAGACCTTTTTGTGTCTCTGCTGCTCCTCTCGCAGAGCGTTGTTCTCTCCGATGAGCTTCTCCATATCCAGGGAGGGCAGCCTGGCTCCATCCTCAAGGCCCTGCTGTACCCGCTGCTGCATACTGACGGAGACAAAAATAAACACGTGCACATTATGTAGAGTTAATAGTGTTTGAACGTACATGTCCACAGAGAAGATGGCATAGTGTTGCCAGAGTGTGTGTATATGTGTGTGTATGTGTGTTCATACTCGGTAATGGTGGTCAGCAGGTCTCTCTCCCTGCGTTTCTGATCTTCCAGCTGTGCGTCTTTTTCCCGTAGTTGGGAGCGCGTTGTCTCTAGACAGACCTCCAGTTCTCGTACCTTCTCTTGTAGCTGAGCCGCCTGCTGTTCAGCCTCTACAAGCTGGCACAAAAAACAAACACATGTCCAGGTTTAAAGATTTACACACGTTGACCTGAGCATTTCGGAACAGACGCAGTAAGAACGGATGAAACTGTCCTGACCTGCTTGTTTTGGCTCTGGTAGTCTTCCAAGGTGGGCAGGTCAGCTAGATAGCGCTCCAGAGTCTCAATACGCTGCTGGTTCTCCCTCTTAAGCTCCGCCTCCTTCTGACACTTCTTCTTCAGGTTGTTGATGTGCTTGTCTCGACTGCGGATCTGCACAAACATGCAAATGTGGTAAGTATGATAATATGCTCAAAAAGTAACAAGCAATAGGTGTGAACCCCATCCCTCACTCAAGATGTAACCAACTCTTCCTACAGTCACATGTTGGCCTCCGGGAAGCCACTCGAGCATCTTTCTTTCATCTTTCTCTTTGAAAATGGGTAACTGAACTTGTTAAGCGTCCAGTTAAACACAACATCTATTCATCTATTTGTGTACTAACAGGGATTTTATCAATAGCATCTAAGCTCCAGTGAGGAGAGAGATATTTTCTAAACAAAAATCAGTTGTTTGGTACTGTTGTGGCATGAAATTTCACAGTATTTAAACAACTTCTTTTCATTACTAACGTGAAAATCTTACAGAAATTTAAATGAAAAGGAAGAAATTCAAAGTTCTCAACCAATTAATGCCACAAAAATAAGACAGTTTGTAAACATGGATGTTATGATTCGAACTTTTCACTGCCATTTATGTTTTTCCTGTCAAAGGAAGATGTGTTAAGCAAGCACCAACCCTCTCTTCCTGTTTCTTCATCTCCTCTGCGTGTCTCTCACAGGTCTCCTTCAGGCTGTCAGTCAGTCGCCGTGTCTCAGCCTCAACGGCCCCGAGTCTGCGCTCTGCCTCTGCTTTCTCCAGGGCAACACAGTCAGTGCGCTCGGTAAACTGCGCCCTTAGGAACGCATTCTCCCTCTGAGCCTCCTGTAAAGCCACCATGTGATATGAAAGTTTTAATGAAGGTTCTTGAGGGTAAAACATTCGTAAGGATAATGATAATACAACGCAGGGCTCTAATTGTTCTTTTGTGCATGTTTTTTTACTAACCTGTAGCCGCAGCATACACATATCCCCGTAAGAAGCTCCTCGACCAAGGAGGGCTCCATGAACTTGCAGCTCGCTTTCCCTCAGACGCTGCTCCAACTGGGACATGTGCTGCTTTTGTCTGCATGACGACCGAGTACAACCAGCGTCAACACAAGAGAAACAAAGTCAGCATCATTGTGGAAAAACACTCTCGCCAAAATGCGAGGCTGTCGTTTCACGCTTCGTGGTGTTCACACTGGCAGCACTTCTGCGGGGCTGCCCGCTGCTTTGAGTACTGTATTTCCACTAATATAATATATAATTTAGAAAGACGCACAAGCTTCTGCATTGTCAACAGCCCCAGTCATGCAAATATTTCACAATAAAATGCCTTGTGTCAACAAATGATGGGAATTTGCAGACAGAAACATTGTCAAAGGGTTTTTATCTTTTTAACGGGAGAATAAAAAACACATCACTGTATTTCCTCATCTCTGTGACAGAGAGAGACTTTTAAACTGAAGTAAAAGGTGGTATAGATTCAATATCATTATCAAAACGCCATTTTCACGGTATACTTTTGCTGAAAACGCCGCAAGATATGCATCATTTCTCTATATGTGCCGCAGCTGACAGTGACACGCCTGACTAGCACTGCTCATGCAGCCAGTATGGCTGCTCTGACTTGTTAACACAAGCGCAGAAAGAAAAAATGAACAGGTTCGGCGACGCTCACACACTGCTAATGCGGTCAGTGTGTGCCTTGAGTTAGAAGACACATATATGAACTAAATTTCTCTCCCATGTATTAAATCCTTTAAACCGACTAAATGATGCAATGCCACAGTATCAAGTCTAAATGAAGTGCATCACAAAGCATTTCAAATTTCATCATCACCCTCCCCTCCAAATGTCCCCACATGAGGTGTAATATGATCAGAAACACTTGCCTCTCAATGATGAGCTCCTTCTCCTTCAGCAGACTCTCACTGGCTTTGACCAGAGCGTCCCACTTGCCAGACTCTGAGTGAACGGGCGTTGAGTACAGAGATGGGTACTGACCTACTCCAGCACTCATCAACTGGAACACAAAGACACCATGTGACAGTTAGAGCTGCATCATGTGGAGAAAACATACAATGGTGATGAGACAAGATTTACAAACCCTTCTTACCCTGTAACAAACTGTGTGTACTGCTGACACTTTATCTCAGCACTGTATAGATAGATTATAGTGCATGCAATACAGGTGTTGACACACAACTCCTAAAATAGTGACAAAACATAATACAAACAGCTCAGGAATCACTGCTAGCCTTGCTTAGCCTGACACCTAATGAAATGATTCTTACGGGAGTCACCTGACAACAGAGTAACACACACTTTGTAAAAAACAGCATGGTCGATTTCCAACAGCTATTACAATAGAGTTATAATTCTTGATGAGCAGCAAGAAGTGCAGATCTCTCTTCAGAGGAGAATGTAATTCCACCTCAGTGACTATTTAAAGTCTTTCTTCCAACACACACTGAAGCTCTGCCAAATGTCGCTGTATTCTGGTGCACTGAAGAATACATTTAGCACCATGAATAAATTCTCTCCTCTGAAAGCTTTAAAAGCCAATCACTGAGTCTGTGAGACAATGTTTGAATGATGATCGTGACTAAAACTTGCAAGAAGGTCCACAATGTCTTCATACAGCAAAAACCCCTGTGGGTTGTGTCTGAATAATCTGTCCAGTATTTCAAATGAGGTTTTTTTAAAAATTGTTTTCAAGCAAGTGATCGTCTGTTAATGTGTCAGCTCAAAGGACAAGAGGTCAGTTCAGAGTGGCACTCTCATCATTATCTGCTATCTGGGCAAAAAAATTCTAAACACAGCTGAAACGGTAAAACACTGTTGTGCAAAAAAACAAAAAGCTTTTAAGCATTTCAACACTTTTTTACAGACTGCAAAAGGGAAGCTGCAACCAGCTGTTAAGCCCTGGTCCAGCACAGAATTCTCTTTATCAAATAAGTAATACAGTATAACTTTTTTATGAACCTAATCACAGAAACCAGGAAACCCTCTGAAGTGCTTGTGATTTTGATTTGGCCGATTGACTTGACAAATCCTGCCATAAAATAGGACACGCCGTCTGTATGGCTTCAGGCTTTATTTAATGGAACGTTATTTCCCAACGTTGACCTATATATGTGTCATGAGCTGCATTTCTGGCCAGATTTCAATGTCCACAAACCCCCGACTGCCCCACATGTCTACTCTAATAGCTGTTACGTCAACAAGGTGTTTTCCTCAGAGAGAAACAAGTTTGTTTTGGCCCACAGAGGTGATGTTGTGGGAGTAAGTGACATGATCTTCTATCCTCTAAACTATGATCCGAAAGAGCAGTGACAGTTATGAAACAAATAAAACAACAGGGTTCCTTCAGCCAAGGACAAATTCAATTTAACACCTTTTTCACAATAACCAAAATTTAAGCCAAAAAAAAAAAACACATGGACCCACATCAATTACTGATGATTAGAAACAATTTTGTCCAAATGTTTATTGTAAAATAAACTGAAACTTTTTGGGTCAAGTTTAAAAGTTGGATAATCTACTTAAAATGCTAAAAAAAAAAAAAAAAAAAAATAAAAACCTTCTAAAGTTGAATACATGGAAAATATTTATGATTATAAAAGTATCCATTTGGTTTTCCTTGAAAAAAAAAAGTTTTAATTTGTCATCTCATTGGATGTGGTAAATGTGTTGTTGGTTCCTCCATCCTTATCGATCTGAAGGTAATGTGAGAGGCATTCTGTTAATAATTTTAAACTTGTTTATCGCCAATTATTGAGAGTTTACAACGCAACATCAGAGAAGAAAACAATTAATAAAATCCTTTTAACAATTTTTAGACTTTTGACAGATTGATTTAAGACATTTTAAAACCAACTGACGCCTATTTTTAGATTACCAAATGAAATGCCTTTTTTTTTAAGGACTTTTTAAGGCTCTGCCGGAATCCTGAAAAAACTCTAAAGTGTGTTTGATGTGTTTCTTCACCTCTAACATAGTAGAATTTTTAGGATAAATGCTTACCTGCATTTGTTCCACTTGCAGGCGTAAACTCTCCAGTTGCTGCTTATGCTGCTGTTGTTGCTGCCAGCTGGACAGTTCACCACATCTGTCCTGCCGCAATGGCTCATAACCTTTGGAGCCTGCATGCTCCCTCAGCAGAGCCTGTGTCTGCAGGCTGAGAGGGTTTGCATAAACTCCAGCAGATCCGGCCGCACCAGGCTGACTGCCCCTCTGATTAGAGGTTTCTGCCGTGCCGGGAACCCCGGGCCTAGCTTCAGGCAAAACCTTATAGCTGTGCTCCATGCCTCCTCTGTAGGCCTCAGACACACAGTCTGGGGCGTCTCTAATCCCGGTCGCCTGTAATCGGAGTCTGACATCAGGGCATAACCCCCCCAACAGGGCTGACTGATTTAGCGTGGGCTCCACAGCAGGAGTGTCAAACCTCTGGCCCTCATCCATCCGCGTGTGATCCGAGGGGAAGAGCGAGTGGTCCAGTCCATTGACAAGGCTGCGGTAGCGGCTCAGGCAGTCTGGCTTTGGCCCCACATTATCGCCTCCCACACCAGCCTGAGCATCCAGGTTGGGCGAAGATGCCGATTTGGAGAGAGAGGAAGACTTCGAGGTGGAGCCACTTGGGGTTCTGGAGCTAGAGGAAGACCTGTGACCCTCAGAGGACAAGGAGTCCTCCTGGACACATGACTTGGGCTTAGAGGCCGGGGCTCCGGCCGTGGATGGCATGACATGTGCAGTGGGTATGGGGATCTGACTGCGGATGGGCTGGAAAGGGGGGCTGCTGCTGGAACTGCAGAAATCTTGAAAAAGGGAAAAGAAGAATGCGTCATTGGAAATTGCATTAACTGTTATTCTCTCACTGTAAACCTTGTTAAATCGGTGCAGAATATCTGGAGCAATACTGCAGGCCATTTTCTCTATTTTCAGTCAGTGATGTAAAGTAGATGCAGCAGGGTTTATGGGTGGCCTACTTTGATGATGAGGTGTCACCACTGAAAGAATTAACTGGCTCTGACTGACTCAACCCAGGGAATAGGCTTATAATAGACTAAAACCAATGCGCAGAATAAAAGCTCTGTATTACATGATTAACAGAAACATATGTTGTTGCATAGCACAGATAAAGCTGTTGGTTGTCAAGTCGCTGAGTGTACATGTAAACACAATTATAATCCACTGTTACAACAGAACTGCTGACTAGAAGAAGTCATAAAGTCTTATGATTATTCCCTCAACAACATACAAAGAGAAGCACCCTCAGAGTACACACCCATCCACTCCATTAAGCACACACAAAAATGTTAGCCATCTTCATTTGAAAACCTCAGACATCACACTATGCATACAGAGAACTTTAAGAAGACGGCTAAGATCACTACAACCAGGCTACAGATATCTCCACAAGCCTAAACACAATCCAGAGTTACATAACTCTGATTTCAACAGCATTACAAACCTGAGCGACCTGTTGAAGTCTGGAAACCTGGTAATCACTCCAGCGCAACAAACATGTTATTAGCTGTAGCATGTTTTCTACAGCTGAACTGAGGTGAGCTTGGCTGCAGAATGCTTTAAATCAATACAAAAGTCTGTCCTTTCCATTTCTGGAGTGTACCAAGTCAACCTACGAAGCCAAGACTGACAGCGGCACAGCAGGCACGCCCGGTGCCCAAAACTGTATTGTCCTCAACAGCCAAACCAGCCTGTACCGAGCTCTGAGCAAACACACACACAAACAGGCGTACACAGGAAAGGTTAGGGGTATTTATAGCGCACCTCTCATGTTACAGAGTGATCTGTGGGTGCCGCTTATTTAAGCACCTTGCCTCCTCCCACTGTAACATCACACATGTGTACATTCAAAGTCAAAGTGTGAATGGGACATGTTTTTCCTGCCCAGTTATACCACAACTTCATTAAACTAGAAACTTTTTTTGCACACGGGGAAAATAGTTATTAGTGAATAGGCAAGAATATTATGGAAGCACATCAAGCTTTCAGGAAGGTATAACTTCACATATAAAACAAGCCTCCAGGCTCAAATGATTCAACATGACTGGCTAGAACAAGTCTAAACTACTTTGCACGAAGAATATTTGCTAGATGTTTGCTGAGCAGACATTCCTGCCTTTGGAGAGCAGAAAACATAATGAAAGGTACCTGCAGCTGTAAACCCAATTTTCACTTCTTATTTTTAAAAATGGTTGTCTAAAGCTGTTATATTTACACACCGAGTATGCTACGCCGTATTATCCACAACGGGTCGTTATTGTGGCTAAATTTGGGGCTAATTGTCATGTTGCTAGGCACGGCTGTCGACTCAAGTGCCAGGACAAAGCTGTACAAGCACCAGTAGCATGCTCAACAGTTGTAACTGAACAAGCGAGGTTTGTAAGAAGTAGTTCCATTACACTTAAATTAAGACAACAACTATAAAGGAAACATATTCAAAAACACACACATGCACAAGGTTAGAAAACAAGATACACACTAAATAACTGATAAATGTTAACAGTTCAATAAAGAAGCTGAGCCACAATTTGCTTGAATGTAGCTTCAATCCTCCTAGGAATGTTGTCATACAAGCTGAATGAATGGTCGTAAAATAACACTGGATACCTCAAGACTTGGCTTATCAGTTATTTGGAAGATGGAGAAGATATGCGTTTGCTTACATTACTAGTTGTTCTCTACATCTACTCTTTCAGGTTTAGTGATTTTAGATGTGGTGACTGGACAGTTGACAAGAGATGTGCAGAGGACTTGAAATTGCTAATATCAATAAGGGAAACACAAAATCAGTGTCCATAGTGTGTCCATAAAAAAAGTAATTATCATAATGTAGATAATGGTCACATATACATTTGCAGTTACACAACTATTCAGAGTGATTATGGACACTACTGACATGCAGGAGGATTTTAAAGATCCACAACAATGTTTATTATATAGCAAATGGAATAATGTGTTAAATGTATCTTTATGACTACCTGAGAAATGTAAGGACTCTGTTAACCTGTTTGCAGTTGCTAAGAACAGTTTCCAACTGCTAGCTTTGTGATAAATACCAGCTTTATGAAGTTCAAACCCTTCAGTGTTGATACACTTCTCATGTTTTTTCAGTCTATTATTACTGTAATGTTTCCTGTTGTCCCAAGCTGGTCACTCAATACATGGATACTGTGTGTCTGTTATTATTTCCACTTGGTGTAGTCAAGTATAAATATAGTTCACACACACACACACACACACACACACACACACACACACACACACACACACCAAATCTCCAGTGAGATTTCACATATTCTCCAGTGGGATATTTTCATAATATCAAATAATATCAATATCAATATCACATAATATCAAACAAAAAATATATTAAAAATGTTGATTTTGTCATTTTACACCTATGGCAAGGTTCAGTTTCCATTTAGCTGCCCTGTCCTGGCATCCCAACACCCCATCCTCCCAATTAACCGTAACCCCAGAGTAGCGCAGCAGAGCCTTGGGGCATTTTTGGCTAGAGCTTTAATCTACCTCTGCAAATCTCCCAAGCACCCACAGTGGATCACGAGCATTTTATCACTCTATAAATAGCCTAAGAAACACCAACACAAACATGAAGACAAAGTTCTTCTAGCCTGAGCAAAAGTAAGTTGTGGTTGAGTCTGAGGGCCACGTGAAGTTTCTCACTACATCATATTCAACTTTCAACGTAACACCGATATAAAAGTATGGAAGTTTCTTAATAAACAACCAGGTTGCAGAACACAGATAGCTTGTAAGGAGCAGGCTGACAAGAATCAACAACCTCTGACTGTATAGAGTTCAAACTGGAGCTCCATCAATGACAGAGACTTCAAAAAAACTATTGAACAATTCACACAACAGGCAACGGAGGAACAAGCAAAGTTGATCACCTTCTGTGCTGTCAGATGCCGAGGTGCCAATACCAGTGTCCCCGCTGTCCGATGTTCCAGGCCGGCGGCCAAAGCGGCTTTGGAACTTCTCTGATACAGCTGGTGTCTGCCACTCCATGTCAGCAAACCGAGCTAACGTATATGTGTGAAACAGGACAATGGCATCAGGGGAGTACATCAACACATGCTGAATTGACACACAGTATGCACGTTGACTGCAGTGTCAACTTACCCGCTGGTTTGGATTCAATATATCGGTGTGAGGTTGTCATTCCATACGGGACAACGTCACCTGATTGAGATGAGGGGAAAAATACATTATCACATTGTACAGACACATTGAAAGATACTGTAAGGTGGTGTAGCTTTAACCCTTTGTAACCTGGAGCGACATCACTTTTCTTGTACTTGTATTTAAACCTTTGAACCTTTAGCAAATTGGTGCGATTTCTTTCACAAGCATGGGGAAAAAGGCAATGAGCAACTTGGTACAAAATGTTCCACCACTTGCAAGAAATTGGTAGATTTAGAAACTGATTTTAAAACAGCTGGGGAAAATGTCTAGCAATATAAGAAAAAAAAAAAGCTAGGGAAAACTGTACCATAATTACATATTTAAAAATATGTTAAGAATTATTATAAATGTGTTGTTGTTTTTTGGGGGGTCATGTCTTCTGTTATTGCTCATTGCATGTTTGTGTTTTGTAATTTACTTTTTCTTGGTATTTAGCATTAAACATACACTGTAAATACACATCAGACATTCATAGCTGTCACAGATTCCATAGTAGTCTTTTCAGAGCAGAGTATCAATAAATAAAAAGGAGTAAACTATGAACAGTTAGGGAGTGATCTTTTCTTTAGCATATAATCAATGATTTGGGAAAATAAAATCACATCTATTGGGTGTTACATAGTTAATCCATTTTCCCAGCGTGAAGCAAATGCTCATTGCATATTTGTGAAAGAAATCTAGCCAATTTGTTGCCAAGTTTTTCAAAGGATTAAAGCATATAACCAACCTGAAAAAAATGGCCAAATCCTTGGAATATCTAAATGAAGATTAGTTAAATTTGCATCTCAGTTTCTTCATAAAATATCTGACAAACTATTCTAAAGACTGAGTTTAGAGAAAACAAAAACAGGGGCTGGTAACTAGGGCTTTGTGATGAACCAGACTGAGATGTCCTAGGGACAAAAGCTCCTTTCTTGCATACTGTATATCATGAACTGGACGTCCACAGTCTTAGAGTCAACAGCTGCTAGTCACTGACTGATCTGCTCACCTATCAAACTCATCTGCCCCTCAACAACCTCCACAGACTGTTCTGGACAGCAACAAAAATAACAACATGAGCACATGTCTTAGCGTTACATAATGTATTACACAAACATATTTATCCCTACGAGGCTACAGGAAGTTGTACATCAAGTATGCCAAGCAAATGTAATGGTTGCTGATGGGCAGAAACCAGTCTGATGCAGACTGGTTGTTACTAATCCTCTTAACTAGCTAATTCATACAGGAACTGACTGCTAACACTTCACCATTCAAGGCAAGCTATCAGCTAAACGTGACTAATCGCTACATTGCATTTGAATGTTAAGATGCTAGCTAAATGCGACAACAAAGGCTATCTATGTCAAGTCTGCTTTAAATTACAAATTCTTTATGATTTCACTTCCATAGCTTCAATTTCATTGTACAACGATGCTCTTCACCGTTAACCATTTTAGCTAATCCATGACAAATCCGTTTCCGTTTAACAAGCTAGCTAAAAGCTAACACAACGTTGCCGTTTGCTACTTGAGTTAACATTAACGTTTCAATCCGTTAGCTCGTGTACTCATTCTGCTGTAGTTAACCTAGCTGTAGGCGTTGACAAAAAAGGTTACTTTACCTTTGTTTCACATAAACACAGAGAGCAGTAACAAATCTCGGTTTGAGGCTGGCAGCCGAATCTGTACCATCCGCTGCTGCCGCTGCTGCTGCTGTTGTTCCGCTAGCCAACTGAACTGATCCACTCTGATGGAAGACGACCCGTCAAAGACACAATGGCCGCTTGTTTAACAGCACAGCGCCGCCCGATCAACACTGACGCGGTGTGTTGTCTGAGAAACCGTTTGCGGATTTCCTGCCTGCAAGGTTTGCGCGCCTGCAGTGGTTACATTTTTAACGTGCAGCCCCAAAACTACGGTAGCAAGATTCGCAAGATTACTCCTCAAATATTGCTGCTGATTCAACAAAAGAGATGGCAAAGTTAATTTTGCCTTATGACCAAAACACAACTACAGTGACACAAAACGAACGAACCTTACAAAGGTACGTTGAGTTGGCTCGAATCAGCTAGAAAATAAGGCTTTCACGGGGGTTTAATAGTGTTAAAACCTATTAAACTGTTTTAGAGTATGTTTGATTAGAAAATTAGTAATTGATATTGGGGCTAATAGTATAAACAAAACGTGTGTCTCTTTTAATCTTAGTGGCTCAATATTACACCAACTACTATTTTTTTCTTTGTTTTATTGATAATCAAACTTTATAATAATAATAATAATAATAATAATAATAATAATAACAATAATAATAAACTTTATTTATAGGGCACCTTTCATAATTTTATACATGGAATGCAACTAAAAGTGCAACACAAATATAAGATTAGACAATCAAAAGACAGGCTGTAGTAAAAGCCAAAGTAAAAAGTACAGAGACCACAAGAACAGGGCCCACTTCTTGTATAGTTTTTGGAAGAGTATTCCATAATTTTGGAGCATATTATGTTATAGATTCATTTGTTCCACTGAACTCCTTGGCACATTTTTATTATTATTTGTTACTAATCTATTTATGTGTCTATATGTTATTGTATGTGTAGTCTACACAGCAAGCTGTCCAAAGAAATTGACCCTGGTGGGATTCTAACCATAGACTACATATAAATAAATATTAATTTATTTTTCATTTGCTATAGCAGTATATGGTAAAATAAATAGATAATTAAAAATAAAATTCATCAACAGTACAGTCATTTGAACACTTTTTTTTTTTTGCTTTCGATGAAGTTCAAACAAAACAGAACAGCTTTGGACAACAAAGGAGTGGACAAATGCAACAAATGCTGACATCAGTTTGTTGCAGGAAGTTGGGACATGAAACACCTAACCTCTACCATACTGTGACACATAGGCTGCAAGTCAGGATGTTTATCAGTGAAAGAACTACAACTTGTAATATCCGATCTATTGTCTTTTTTTTATAATGAGCAATTAAGAAAAATTCCATATGCTTTCAAAAAAGTTCTGTCTGATGTATCACAATACCACATACAAAAAGGAGTTTCTGTACTGCTGAAATCCTGAGTATTACTACATCTTCACTAATGCAGGACACTCAAATTGTGAAATATTATGGGAAGTCCAAGATGACTGCCCATTAATGCTGACAGGCACACCCAAGAACATGTGTTTGCTGCTTGGCCTTTAGTGAAAATAACGTAGGCCCAGCTGAAAAGAGTCCAAGCAAGCTGTAATGACACCATGGAAGAGGTTTCTCTTTTGTGTTTAGTACTCGCCTATTGACCTGCAATGTTTTATGTTTTATCACTACAGTCTCCTGTTGCTTCAAGCGGTACATCTTTTCTGACACAGCAGCTGTTGTTTTCATTTTTTCTCTTGTACAAAAATAGAAAATTATATAAAAACAGCATTGCGGACACAAAGGAAAACATCGATATGCTTAATCCTCCAACTTTGCCTTCAATGACCTCTTTGTTTTGAGGTGGCAGTTTCTTCTGCTTATCATTTTTTTATACCTCTGCAGTAAAACACTAACAACATCTGCTCGATACTCTTTACTTTAGTTTTTACTTTATGCACCTGTCAGTGTAATTAGATGAATTCTTCATCTTCTTCCTGATTCATTATCATCCACTGACAAGTCTCCATCAATGTAACAACTACACTCAGACATAATGATTTTGTAGTGTTTATTCTGGCATAGGCTATTCATTTCATCTTTAAAATGCCATTGTATGGTCAGATCATATGTTTCACATGATCCCTTGTTGTGTGGCTGTGTTCTGTATTTGTACTTCTCTTATTCTTTGTGCCCAGTACAAGCTAACTGCCTCACTTTATTCCTTACTGTATACTCAATTTTCTCCTCATAATGCTTGGAAATGCTGTAAAATTGCAATTAAGTAAAAGAAAAATTATAATTATACAATACATAATTATAATTATAATTATAATTATAATTATAATTATACAATACATTTTAAAAGCAAGATTAAGGACATTTTGAACACTAAATGCACATGCCTGGTTTCTGAACACTGCTAATTTGCTGTGTAGGGTTGTTTTTTTTTTTTTTTTAAGTTTGTTGCTTGTGTGTGAGTTTTTATGCTTTTTTTCCCCAACTTTTGCTGCTGTGTTTTTAGTCTGTTTGGTCTTTTTTCTGAGAAGTTCTTCATGCAGCTGTCTTAGCCAAGACTCCCTTGAAAAAGAGATTCTGAATCCCAGTGGGACTATTCCTGGTTAAAAAAAATAATAATTATATAACACAAAAAATTTAAATAATAGTAATAATAATAACAGCGTTAGGAAACTATCATTTAGTATAATTTAAGATAACTATTATCCATGCTTTAATGTAAGAGCAGGATTTTATTTTTGGGGGGGGGTTGAACTATTATTTCTCTGCGGATTATTCTGCTGATTATTTTCTGGATTAACAGATCGACTGTTTGATCTGTAAACATTCATGATGAGAAATGTTGTATATATAGTCACTAGGAAAAGTCCTGCATTAAAAATGTTAAAAAAAAGTATGTAAGTATTTAAAAAAATGTCTTTAAGTATTACAAGTAAAAGTTTTAAATATTATTATTATTGCTGTTGTTGTTGTTGTTGTTGTTGTTATTTACAGCTTTTATTATCGGACTTTGTGCGGAGAATGCTTTTATTCTGAAATAAACGTGGACCGGAAGTGATTGATGTGTTTTACAGGACAAAGTTGCGTGATGGGCTGCTACTCAGTGGGAGGAGGGTTGTGTTCAAGTCAGAGAAGGTATTAGCGAGAATCCTGTCAACAAACTCGCATAGAGTGTGATTTATTACGTTTACTAAATGGACATTTCGTGACAGAAGCCAATTTAGTTCAAGGAAAGCGGTGAGATTTCTCCAGCAGTCGTGAATTGCTTTTAAAGCGTTGCGAATATTAACGTTGCGTGAAGTAGACGTTTTGTTTAGCTAGCAAGGTAACGCAAATACGCCAACGGCAGCTACTTGGTAAACGACAGGTCTCTTAAAGGCCCGATGCATAGGTGGCTAACGGTTCCTGACGGCAAACAGTGTCTGAGCGGTGAAGTAACGGACAGTCAATGTGTTAAACAGTGAGCCGATTATAATGCTGACAGGACTGCAGAGCTAACATTTGCTAGTAAGCTAATTGGTGGTTGTTGGTTCGTTGAGGGGAGCAGACCCCGCTGTGTTTGGCTCTGTGCTGAGCAAAGTCTGCAGACCAGCTAACGTTACATGACGTGATTGTGTTTCAGGTGTTTTTAAAGAACCCATAATGAGTGAATAATTACATTACATCAAACTGCTGTCTTTGCTTTTGCTCTGTAGCTGACAGTTAAAGCAGCGTAAAATCACTGCCTTGTGCTAAGTCAGTCCTGTCAAATATACCATAATGTTTGTGTCCTCTTTGCAGCCTTTTCTCAAGAAATACAGAGTAAATGTCATCTGAGCCTTGACCCCTGGATCCTCCAGCCAAAACCCTAATTTATGTTTTGTGGTGAGGCCATGACTACTGTCAACATCACCAGAGATATCCTGCACCGGCAGATTAGAGTGAGTAAACAAATGCCGAAGCATCATTTAGATGAGACAGAGGACAATTTGTTTCTCATATACAGACATGATCTTGATGGATATACCCTGAAAACACTGCCCTCGACTGAAAGGACTGTTTACATTTTATACTTGTGCTTTCTTGTAGGGGTCGACTGATATTGTTTTTTTAGGGCTGATACCGATTCTTTGTAGTTAATGAAACTGATAACTGATATTTCTAACCGATATGTATTTACAATAAAAATGAAATATTTCTGTCAGTATTTGGAATATAACAAACTTTGTTTAAATGCCTTTATAAAATGTTAAATCAAAACTGAAACTTTCAACCTCACATACAGAAGGTTCCCAGCAACCTTTTTTTTTTTTTAAAATAATGTCAAGTGAAAGTGTAAATAAAAATGATTAAATAAATTTTTTTTAATTAATTACTTTTACCGAGGATAATTAAAAAAAATGTCAATACAGATGATCGGATACAGATAATCAGCAAAATGCCAGATATGGGCCCCAATAATCGGCCAGGCCGATAATCTGTCAACCCCTACTTTCTTGTATGTCTTCAGGACAAGAGAGCATCAGGCTTCCAAAGGTTTTATCATGTGACTGACCCGTTCATCAAGAGACTTGGACTTGAGGCTGAGCTTCAGGTCAGTGACAGCAAGTGTGTCTGTGTCTGCATGTAGAGGAAGAGAGCTTTGAAAAGAGACATTTCTTTGTTTTATCACATCTTCTTACAGTTCACTGTCTGTCTCCACAGGGTCACACTGGCTGTGTGAACTGTTTGGAATGGAACGAACGAGGAGAGTAAGTCTGATTTATTTCACCTTATACTTACCATACACCAGAAGATTTTGAAAATACTTTTTAGAGACTTAAATTTGACCCCCAAGGTCATAGGTATAAACGGGCCTCGGCTTGTCTTTCAAAATATACTATATGATTAACACGATATTGGTTAATTAAGCGAGATCGCTTTGCATTTATTTTCATTCACTTCATGATGACAGGACAATCATACAACTTGTAGTACAGATCGACCGATTATCGGGGCCAATATTTGGCATTTTGCCAATTATCTGTTTTGGGGTTTTTTGGTTTTTTTTTAATGATTGCTGATAAAATTAATTAATTAAAAAGTGCAAAGAAAGTGGAAGGAACCTTTACTTTGTGAAACCTCAGTGAGCACATGTTAGATTTTCTCATGACATTAAGACGAGAAAAATACTGTTGTAAGGTGGTAGAGACAGAGTTTTATGACCACCTTACACCAAACCATTGAGATCATGGGAGCACGCACCAACTCAAGGTCAATCTCTCAGGAGCGTATTTGGCTGCAACAGTGAAATCTCTTGAAAAGTTTGTCGGTGTAAGGTTGACATTATGTATAATTTTAGTCTCCGACCTAAAATCCCCGGCTGCTTTACATCACCACATAACTATAGTCCTATTCTTAGGTACATTATACGCACTTTATGCACCGTGAAGGCCTATTATAGTCGGGTTACATGTCTAAAAATGGATGCTGTTCTACTTATTTGTTACCGTTACTGCAAAAATGATACAACAAGCTCACCATGTCTCATTACTTGATTGTGGGATTAATACACCTCTGAAAATTGCTCTTTAGGTAGTTAATTATTACTTGACACCTTCAGACAGCTTAACTTGTTTCACATTACACGATTTTAAATGGCCTTAGTTATGAAGAGCCGATACAAATGTTGCTTGACTTGTCCTGGTGATTCTCTTTGTTTTCAGTTTACTGGCCTCGGGCTCAGATGATCAGCATGCCATCATCTGGGATCCATTCAGACACAAGAAGCTAACAACTATGCACACTGGTCATGCAGCAAATATATTCTCTGTAAAGGTAAGGACGACCGGCTGTTAGATGGATGCTTTAAAATGGCGGCAGTGAAAGTGGGCTGAAATCAAATCTGATCATAATGAAATTAATGTGTAAAATTTTGGATGTCATATGCTAATGTGCTCTGCTGTTAAGACACTCTGCTCTGCCTCACTTCACACATCAGTCAGCAACACACTCTCTATGAGACAGTCATTCACTTCCTGGACATTAGATGGCACTGTTGGCTGTTTAATGACTGGCTTGTGTGATTGAAAACCATCTTTGTTCACATTCACCTTTGTTGAAGCTGTTTAAGGCACCGTTTCATTGCAGTTTTCACACAGAAATCGCTACAACGGCATACCACTGTAGTGTCATGTGAGAAAGCTTGGGAATGAGGTCAAATGTTATAGTGTAAGTTTGAGTGGAGGGGGTGTTCATAGCCAAGACTCACACCAAGATCTATAGCATAGAAATAGGAAAATCAATGGATTGGTTGTTTAAGTACATAGTAATCTGTCTTAATCACTGTTTACTAGCAATAATCAGATCACTATGTGCTTGAAGAGAAGTCATTGTGAAACATTGTATCTCTATTCATCAATTCATTTCTGGTGTTTTTGTCTCCACGCAGTTCCTCCCTCACTCGGGGGACAGGATTTTGGTAACGGGTGCAGCCGACACAAAAGTCCACGTGCACGACGTGACAGTGAAGGAAATCATCCACATGTTTTCTGATCATACCAACAGAGTCAAACGCATCGCCACAGCACCCATGTGGCCAAACACTTTCTGGAGTGCTGCGGAGGATGGCATCATCAGGTTAGGATTCAGTCACCTTGTTCGGTATTAAGTGGAAATAGACACGTTTTTTGCTTTAGTTTGTAATTGTAAGGCAAATTTTTAATGCACAACGTAATGGCTTTATGATAATAACATCATCAGCTTTTAGATTGGTTCTCTCTAAAGCCCCTTTCCCACTGGACAAAAAAAAACACTGACACCTAGGGCTGAAACTAAAGATCATTTCATTATCAATTAGTCTGCTGATCATTGTCACAGTTATTCGATAAATTGTTTAGTTTGTAAAATATCCCGAAAAATTCGCAATATGCAGTGACAAGTTCCCATAGTTACATCTTCAAATTGCTTCTTTTGTCCAACCAACATTCCAATACCCAAAGACCGCATCATTTACTATCAAAAATTCTTACATTTAGGAAGTCGAAACTCGCAAATGTTTGACATTTTTTGCTTGAAAAATGACAGACACAGTTAATCAAATCTCAAAAAAGTTGGTGATTCTTGTCTTTGAAACGACTAATCGGTTAATTGATTAATCGTGGCAGCTCTACAAATACGTACTAACATCTGGCTTTTGTCTTTAGTGGGAAATGTCACAGTTGGCATTCATTTCAGGGACAAATGACTCTGAGTAGTCACAGGTATTTATTGGCTCCAGCTCTGACTGGCTCTGTTCAGCTGGTAAAAAAAACATGATGCACCGGGGTGTACATGCTAATTTTTTTGCCCCTTTTCTGGTGTGATGCTATATGCAACCGTCTCCGGCGAAGCAGCGTTTGAACATCGTTGTAAACATGTTTACTTTCTCCTTCTTCGCTACAGACAATACGACTTGAGGGAGAGCAGTAAGCGCTCGGAGGTGCTGATCGACCTGACAGAGTTCTGCGGTCAGCTGGTCGAGGCCAAGTGTCTAGCTGTCAACCCACGAGACAACAACTACCTGGCAGTGGGAGCCAACGGGCCTTTTGTTCGCCTTTATGACATCAGGATGATTAACAACTACAGGTTGGTGAGGTTTCTGAAGTCATTCTCAGGTAATAACTATTCAACAGCCACTCAATCGTGGCATAATCCCCATTTCAGGATTTAACATGCGCATGCATAGCTTGGTTTTAACCAAGATCTTTTCTCCCATTTGACAGGAAATCTATGAGTCAGAGCACATCGGCATCTGTGCACACATTCTGTGAAAGGCAGAAGCCCATCCCAGATGGAGCGGGGCAGTATTATGTTGCAGGTGCATATATGGTTGAGTTGTTTGGTATCAAATGTATTTAATTGGTACATTTGTGTTGTAATTATATAGTAACGACAGGGGGAAATGTGCAGGTTGAGAGTGACCGTAAAGAACGAGGTTAAACAACATTACGTTCTGTTTGAATGCACCAGGGCACCTGCCAGTGAAACTCCCAGACTACAATAATCGCCTGAGGGTCCTGGTGGCCACCTACGTCACCTTCAGTCCCGATGGCACTGAGCTGCTAGTTAACATGGGTGGAGAACAGGTAATGCTTCTTTGAACAAACGGGGAATGCTGAGATGAGTTTTCTGTTTTTCAGGGTTTGAATGTTTGATTAATTTGTTGTTTTTTTGGGGGGGTTCTAGGTGTATCTGTTTGACTTGACATTCAAACAGAGGCCATACACTTTCTTGCTTCCTAAAAAGTGCCAGTCATCAACAGGTAGGTCTGTGCCATATCTTAACAAAAGATCTTGAATGGAGCCTAATAGAGGTACATAAAGTACCATATCTCTTGAAGTATTTATTGGTGTTTTTTGAAACTTTGGCTTTACAGGAGATGTACAGAACGGAAAGACGACCAATGGCGTCTCCAATGGAATTCACTTGCCAACCAGCCATATTCGATTTGCCGGAAGCAAAATGCACTCTAGGTTTGTCTTCTCTCCCTTTTTCCAACAACTTAGATCTGGATCTGAAACGGCGCAGGATCATTAAAACCTTGGTGCTAGCTTTATGTTTCCACCAGTTTTGAACAAACTATCGTAATCAAGATGTGTTACTGATGGCGGGCATTGCACAATGTACAGTAGAAGTAAACAGTTGTAGCAAGATGGCGAATCACTGCAAGCAGTTGACTGCTTTTGTTCTGTTATTACAGATGTTGTTGCCTAAGATCAGACATAATTGTCAACTCGTGACACTCCTTTTCCATCTTCAGTCTGACATTGTGTCCAACTCTAACTAATTTCTGTCAGGGAGGGGGATTTGATCTTCCCAAAATAACCACTAGAGACCAATGTATCTGCATGAATCTAGCAGCATTTTAAGTCCCATTGATGCAGAACCATGCAAAGTAAAAAACAAACATGTCAGGCAATACTGAGAAGATATGGTGATTGAAAGCAGCCTCTATCTTGTCTATGGTACTTGACATTGTTATTATCACTCTTCATTGATTGCGGCGCACTGCCCGACAATGTTTGACAACGGGGTTGTCCTCCAACGATGTTCATTGGTCTTTGTTTTAATTGAACTGGGAAATTCATGTCACAATGTCAGATGAATCAGTCAGCTCGGTCCAGTGGGTGGAGTCATCATCGTTCACTGGTCAAGGAAAATCTGTTATTTATGGTTCCAGCTTGGAACCAACTTCTCATGTTCAAAACTGTTTATTTTTGGTCAGATGCTATGAACGCTTCATAATGACAATCTGTTCCCATTTTTTTTTGTAAAGGGGTATCAGTTGTTGGTTTTTACACACAGATTGGCTTTTCAAGGTTAGAGTGTGCACACACGTGGATAATGTGTTTCTTTGTTTTAGCGCTACTGAAATCCCTGCTCACCTGGAGAAGATAAAGCAGCAAGCTAATGATGCATTTGCAAGGCAGCAGTGGACACAAGCCATCCAGCTGTACAGTTTAGGCATTCATCAGGCCAGCTGCAACGCCATGCTGTATGGAAACCGGGCAGCTGCATACATGAAACGCAAGTGGTGGGTGTTATTGTATCACTGCAGAGAGATGATCATCTGCTCCTGAGGGCTTTAAAAGCAGCTATCAAGTGTTTGTTCACATGTGTGATTCACAGGGATGGAGATCATTATGATGCCCTCAGGGACTGTTTGAAGGCACTGACTCTGAACCCGGGTCATCTGAAGGCTCATTTCAGGCTGGCACGGTGTCTGTTTGAGCTGAAATATGTGTCTGAAGCTCTGGAGTGTCTGGATGATTTTAAAGGAAAGTTTCCAGAACAGGCGCACAGTAGTGCTTGTGATTCCCTGGATAAAGATATAAAGGCTGCTCTCTTCACAAAGACAGAAACAGGTAAGAAAACAGAGTGAACTGGTACTTGGCTGATTTGCAGAGGCTCTAATTTGTTTTAAAAAACTATGTACATAGTTATTTATTTAAATGAATATATAAATCACACTGCCACTGGATCTTTCCTTTATGATGTATATGCAGTTGGGAGAGTGTAATGGATAATGCTAAAACACATATTTTTCAGGCTGAGACACTGATGCTGTAAAAGTATTGTTTGTTGCTGTATTTTTATGCAATTATATGATAGATTTGCACCTCAAGAGTAACAGACGGCAGTTGTTTATTTGTTAATGTATCCGAATGATTCTGTGATGATAGGAATATATATTATTTCTTTACAAGCAGAGGATAAGAAGTCCAACAGCTCCATTCGATTCCACTCATTCAGTCGGAAGGAGTCCATCCCTGAAGACGAGTTGGTGCTGAGAGAGCGCAGCTTTGACTACAAGCACAGATACTGTGGTCACTGCAACACCACCACCGATATCAAAGAGGCCAACTTCTTTGGGAGGTCAGCAGATCTCATGCTCAGTCCGCTGAGACCTAACTAGGGGGGCAGCCACAAGCTCTGTAGCTCAAGATCAGGGACAATAAATCTACAGTGGAGAATCAGTAGAGCCAAAGTCTGCAGTGAAAAGTAGCTTTCATTCATAAATATAGGCCCTCGGTGCTGTATCTGCTAGGTTTAGTGATTCGGCAAAGTTAAAAAAATTCTGTTAAGTTTTAAACAGGGTTCCTGTGAATCCTTAAAAAGTCCTTAAAATGCATTGAATGCATTTATCTAAAAGTTAAGCCTAAATTGGTATTAAAATGTCTTAAATCAACCTTTCAAAAGTCTTCAAAATACCCCGGCATGGGAAGTAGAATAGTAGTAGTAGTAGAATAATAGTAGTTTCGGTAATTGTTTAAGTGATAGTTGGGGATTTTTGGAGTGGGGCTGTATGAGATACTTCTGTATAGTCAGTGTATTACATACAGAAGCTGGCAGCTGGAGTGCTCCCGCTGCAGAAACAGACGGGGCGCACAGCCAACAGCTCAGCATCACTTTGCTGTTTAGAGAGGTTGATGGTTGATATCAAAATGTGTTTTAGCCACTTCAATACAAAAAAAGGCCTACCTAAAAAATACACTATCAGTCTAAGTGCTGTATTGAGAGTGTTTTCAATGTGAAGTTTCACATTGAAAACACAGCACTTTCTGACCCAAACAGCTGACAGGTGACAGAGGAGAAATGTAGTGCCAAAGGAAAAAGGTTGTGTGACCATGAGGTGAAAACAGCCTAAAAATAGCGTCCACTTAGACTGACATTGATTTTTTTTAGGTAGGCCTTTTTTTTTAAAAAGCAACTAAAATATTTTCTGATATCAGTCCCTGTGGGTGCACGAATCAGCAGCGTGCTGACCACCAGCTACTGTATGTAATACATTGATGATACATAAGTATCTCATACAGCCCCACTTCAAAAATCCTTTTAACTATCCCTTTAAGTTAGTCTTAAATTTCATTATGATTGGCATTTAAAAAGTATTCAAAAGTCTTCAATCCAATTCGCCTTAAGCTGTAAGAACCCTATTAAAATACCCACTAAATATCTGCAAAATCATGAGACCTTACATCTGTGTCACATTAAATAATGCAGTACAGTACTGAGTTACTTTTCACACCTGATGTAGGAAAGCTCTGGTTACACGCCTGCACAGTGAAGTAAGTAAGTGTTCTGTCAACCAAGTTCAATGTAAAACAGTTGCACAATTTTGTGATTACCAGAAATATGATGCATCCCAAGAGCATGGCTCGTCAGGCAGGTCTGAGTGGTTTTGCTTTTCTCCTCATTCCAGCAAAGGCCAGTACATTGTTAGCGGCTCAGATGATGGCTCCTTCTTTATCTGGGAAAAGGAGACGACTAATCTGGTGAGGATCCTGCAGGGGGACGAGTCCATAGTCAACTGCCTGCAGCCCCACCCCAGCTACTGCTTCCTTGCCACAAGTGGCATCGACCCCGTGGTTCGATTATGGAACCCTCGACCAGAGGTAAACCACTGAAACTTCTGTGTTTATATATGCATTTTGTCATATTTTGACAAAAGTTTGGGCACAGTGTTTGTCATGGTTTCATTCAAAATTCCATAAGCGTACTGATTCTAGACTTTGACAGCTGTATTGATTCGTCATATAGGAACGGTACAATGTGTTAGTGCTTTTCTATTAACTGAGCCACTGTCCGCTCCAAATGTCTGGCTCAGTTCATTTGATTTACAAAAAAGAAAAATAATAATTTTGCATCCTTAAAATCCTCATCCAGGCAAGTTTTAAAATAATTACTTGTATGTTGTGTAACATGATTTTCTCAAATAGTAGTTAAAAAAGGGGGTCTGGAAGCAGATTGATTCTTTCTCCCACCCTGAGAATTGCTGGATCTGGTCTTCGCCTCGTCTGCTACTGCAGCTTGCGTCAGGTTGACCGGTGAAAGCAGTGTACATCAAAGAGGGTTAACATTAGCATTTGGAGAGACATTGGAAATATTCATCTATACATGTTTGAGTCTCAGTCAGAGCCAGACTCAAGATGAGGAGTCTGTTTTGCGCCAAAAATGGTGACTGGCAGATATATCAGAATAGCAGTCAGTTTAGATAGCAACTTTCATTCATGTTATATGTTATCTTGGAGGCTAACTGGCAGTGGCTGACACAGTGTTAGTGTGTGTCAAACATTCAGTAATTTCTGCTACGATGGGGGTTTTGAGGAGATAGTGGAAACTTTTTTAATGCAAAGTCTGCTCTCTGCACTGACAGTCCGCTCTGCGCTTGAGGTTTTAGGTTTCCTCCGTCGATATATGTCACCTGTCGACAGCAATTGGCTTTCATATTAGTGACGTATCTAATCTAGCTTGCTCAGCGTACGTTTGCATCTCAGATTTTAGGGAATTGCACAGATACCTCGCTCAGAAGAGGAATGTAAAAACACCTCGCTAGTGACAAACTTTGCACAGATACAAGTTAGTATAGTCAAGGTCAGAGAATATAAGGCACAAAAACATAAGAAAAACATCTATGAGTGGAAGGAGACTTGAACCATTACAGCTGATCTGTCTCCTTTTCTTATTGTGACACTTTCTCGTCCCTCTACTCTCTCATGAAACAGACAGAGACGGAGAACGGGCGAGTGGTAGAGGACATGGAAAGTGCTGCTCAGGCGAACCAGCGGCGTATGAATGCCGACCCACTGGAAGTAATGCTGCTCAACATGGGCTACCGCATCACAGGCCTGCGTGGCGTCGGCCCAGAGGGCTCAGATGACGAAGACAGCTCAGAGGGACAAGTCCAGTGTCGGCCAAGCTAAAGAAACTGTTCATAATGGAGAATGGACGTAGGAAGCAAAGCACTCTCCCAGCTCCTGTTTGAATCTTAATTTCCCCCCCCAATCTGACAGAAACATTGAGTGAATGTCATGTCACATCTCTGCACTATGCATCGCCCTCCCCTGTCCAAAGAGAGGACCGGCGGAGACCACTTTGGGGGAGAGGAATTCATGGAGGGTGGAGAAGACAACCATCTCGCCCCTCTTCAAAGCACCAACAACACCTCAGCCTCTCCCTCCGCCCAGCGGTGGCAGGGGGGACACCTTTGAGCAGAGCACCTTCCACGTCACTCCCCCAGTTTCTCATGAAGAAGGAGGAGTTCAGCACTTATCCCTCCTCAGGTTTATGTTGGAGAGACACACAACACGTAGAGGGAGAAACCAGCACTCGGGCGACCTATTTTCAGGTCAGCGTGGCCACACAGCGTCCTCCATGGAGGATCAGATCACAGACCAGAGGACGGTGCTTTGTTGCATCTCCTGTCTGCTCTACAGTCGGAGCTAAGAGTCTTTGTGCCGCTCATCTCAGAAAGGCTGCACACCCAAGTCGTCAAATCTGAGTTAGACTTGGTCACATTTTCAGTTGGAGTTTTTGATCACAGGAAGCCTAGGATTAATCGTCACTCTCCAAGTTGTGAAAGTTGTATTGTTGCTCCAATGAAATGTATTCATAAGCTTTGTTTAGTTTATAACTGTCAGAGAAAACAAAGAAAGGGGTTTCTTCTGCCAAAGGTTGTCATCTATCATTTCAATAGCCAAGGAATTAATGTCTGTTTTCTTTGTTTCATTGAGACATACATTTTGGCACACAGTACTCCTTTTAGTTAACCCTTTGAAACCTGGTGTGTGACAGTATTGAAACTTTTGAACCCTGAACAAATTGGTGCAATTTCTTCCAGCATTGTTTGTTTTTAAGCACTTTTTCCAGATCATTTCCTTTTTAATTAAAAAGAAAATGAAGTTTTCTCTCTTTTCTTTTTATCAGCCAATTTTCAGGTTATCTTCTTGTACTTTTTACCAATTTATTGCAAATTTCTGGGTTATTTCTTCATATTTGTTTTCTCGCTGCCTTCTCCCATTAAAGAAATCGTGTTAATTTGCCCAGGTTTCAAAGGGTTAAAGAGGTTTTACTACTATAGATTGTCGACAACGTTATATGATATCGCCAGAGAGACATTTGTTAAAAAACTTTCTAATACAGTTTTTGTTGTAAATCAAGTCCCATTGATTGCAAATGTTTGGCATGAAATGTCAGTGTGAAACTTCTGTCGGGTATAAGTGGGACACAGATGCTAATTTTTGTTATGTGGCAACTGGGCACTAAATATTTGGCGATAGGCTTCCTGCCTACTAAGCTGCGTGGCTCTAGCGCTCGCCCTCTGCTGCAGTCAGGTGTTCAGTCCTGCTTGCATGAGGCTTCTCTGACCATATTTGTGGGCAAAAAGCCATCCCATCTGTTGCCCAGAGAACAGCTCATTGGGTCTTTGCCCCCAAATAGGGTAAATATTAAATAATGGGTCCTCAACAACATGCAACACTAGGCTTCCATGTGTTTCACTTTGTTCATTAATTTGAGATACTCTGTTTTTCTTTGAGGAATCCTGTAATAACCTTTGTTGCAAACAAAGAAAAAAAAATAAAATTATTGAACACCTTCTTTGTCTGCATTCTCTTGATTTTGTTCTTTGCATGGAAACATAAATGATGAATTGTTTGTCCTTAAAGTGTAACAGTTACACAACATACACGGCAGCACTGACACATTACAAACTAGGCTGGGAAGATGTACTGCAGGTGAGAACTCGGCTCATTTATCAGCGTCTGCTCTACTCCCTGCTTTTGCTGACTATTGGACAACACTTATGAAGACAGTACATCACAGGCATGAGTAGTTAGGGCAATATTTCATGCCCCATATACTGTACAGTAATGAGGTTGCCCAGCTTTGGGAGTAGTGGAGGTGATAAAGCAGTGATAAAGCTTGCAGCTTAATGAGTGTGAGTTTGGCTGCCAAATAGGGCTAAAATGACACAGAGGCTCTAATGGTAAAAAAAATAGCTATTTGTAAATGTTTGACAAATGTCTGGCCAAATGTTTGGTTTAATTAAGACATTAAACATAAAGCGGCCATTTATTCTGTAAAATAAGACATGCTACATCTGTTCTTCTGAATAAAAACAGATTGCCACGTGTACTTGGAACAATTTAGTGTGTTTTCATAAAATAAAATACTACTAATACTACTGCTGCTGCTATTACTACTACTACTACTGATAATAATAATACACATTTTACAGAATTATTTCAAATGTTACTCCTTTTTTTAAAGTTCATTTCTCACTTTGTTTTTTTTCTACTTTCTTGGGTTTTTTTTGTTTGTTGGTTGGCTTTTTTTCTTTCTTTTTTTTTTTACTTTTCACAGATTTCTTGCTAATTTCTGTGTCATCTCCTCTTTTGTTGCGCATTAGCTCCATCCCTTGTTTTTGAAAAAACAAACAAACAAAACATTTTGCGCATGTTTCATGTGTTAAATAAATAATTTGTATTTTTCATCTTTGCTGAGCAACAGTTTTGTGTGAAAGAAATTAAAAGCCAGTCTCATATGGACACCTGTCCCTAATATAAGCCTGTTGAGTTCAATGATTTAAGCAAATAATAACCTGGGCTATTAATTGAAGTTTTACAGTACAATATAAATACATTTGAAGTTGTATGGTAATAATAATAATGATAATAATAATAATAATAATATTAATTCATTATTTATTTATTTATTTATATAGAACTTATTAAAACAGCATTACAAAGTGCCTCACACTTAAAATCACAAAATACACACACAAAAAACACGAAAAAAATTTCAAAACAAAACATTGAAGAAAAATATAAGAGCAACACACAAGAAAAAATTTGAATGGCAAAAAATACAACAAAAGAAACATTTAAAAACAGAGGTTGATTTTAAAATCAAAACAGAGCAGTGCAAGACCAATCTCAGGAGTAAGGTAAAATATATTAATAAGACATTCCTTTCAAGAGAATTAATGGCATGCCTTTCGATAAAAATTAGTATATCTCTCCCCTCAACCAAAACTCCATCCTCAGTGCTTAAAAATAATTTAACATGCCTCCCCTAATCTGCAACCCCCACAAAATAATGAACAGTCAGATAGCCTACAACATTTTACACGAATTGCAGCGGTGCTTAGTGTAAAGAATACTCATAAATAAATAAAATGCACGAATGAAAATTAACAAATATTGTTTAGGTAGAAGCTTTGACGAATTTAACCCCTTCTAGCTCATTAAACATGATTAAAACACAGTAAACTGACGCACTGAAATGAACGGTGGTGCGTTCACGGACCGACGGTCGGTTCAGCCTTTCGACTGCTTCCGCTCTCCGCCGCCTGGCGTCGGCTGTGCGTCAGCTCATGTCACTCCAGGCAGTGATGGCGGAGGTGGACGAAACCGACGTAATGATGAACTACCACGGTGATTTTATCAAAAGCGACAGAAAAATTACCCGTTACCCGTACTGCATCGTCTGGACACCTATTCCTATTTTATCGTAAGAAGCTAACACATGTTGTTTTTTGTTGCTAGCTGCGCGTGTCATGCTACAGCAGGTTGTTATTTTTGCTAACGTCAGATGAAACGTAGCAGGACTCACGTTAGCCGCCGGTTAAATCTTATGTTATCTGTTTAATTTTGGTAAATAACTGCATTAAATGTTCTAAATGTGTGCTGTCTGTTGCAAAATCACTGTATCGATGTGTTGTTGTGTGCTGGGTGCATCCTGCAGGTGGGTGCTCCCCTTCATTGGTCACATGGGTATATGCACCTCTTCTGGAGTCATACGAGATTTTGCAGGATCATACTTTGTTTCAGTGAGTATATTACCTTATTTTACAAATTCAAATTAAGTGTATTTATCAGCTACAATAGATGGTTTTGCCTGATTTAAGCGTTCACTTTAGTATAATGCGAGATGACATAATGAGACAGAAATGAATCTGAGCTGTCATGCTGACGTGCAGAGTACAGCTGCTGAATTGTTGATGAATGGGAGCTGCAAGCAGAGCTGCATCCACGTTAACTAAAGCATAAATACACTTATATGATCTATATAATGTTGTAAAATATGCTTCCCCCAGGAGGACAACATGGGCTTTGGTAGACCAACAAAGTAAGTTTATTAATCAAAATATTGTACTGATATGCATTTACAATAAAAATGAAAATATTTCTGTTGAAATTTAGAATTTGGAATATAATAAACTCCAATGTAAAACTGAAACTTTCAACATCATAAACAGCAAGTTCAGAGCAACTTTTTATTCATTTTTTTTAAGTAAAATTCAGTAAAAATTTAAATAAAAAATAATTTAATAAAAATAGCTCCCTGGGGTTTTCGGAGTAAAAGTCCCTCCCTGCCTTCCCTGGTGTTGGTTGAGTGTAATGCGCACAATTTTCATTAATTAATTTTATCAGCAATTATTAAAATGAAATGTTGATGCTTTGTAAACTAACATTGCAGGTATTGGAAGCTTGATGTGGACAAAGTTTGTGGCAATGGTCCTGCTACATGGGACAAAGCAGTGCATGATGCATCAGAGGAATACAAATGTAGGCCGGTAAGACAATATTTAGGATTTTTTTCCCTCATCTTTTTATTTAAGAAGAATGAACAATAATCAGCAATTCATAATGGGTGAACAAACAAACATAATGGTACACTGAGTATCTTCATATCTCCCTATTCTCTCAAGTAAACTGACAAACACAAAAATAAAACATCCAAAAAACAAAACTACAACAACATTTCTTTTAAATATATGTGGGTACATATACACATATATACCACACATCTACACGCAAAAGCAGCAACGAAATTTAAGTAATAATATCATAATATATTCATAAATGATGGTCTCCCGAATTTTCCAAGCTAGAAAATAGTCATGTTTTTCCAGAATAAATCTCTAAGGGTAAAATTATGCAAAATGTTTTATCAAGTTGGAAAATTTGGCATATCATTTAATAAATATAGACAGGGATATCAAGGTTTTGATACACACATTTCCACATAATTATTATTCACATAGTAATAGCTACTTTTTCTGTTTTATTGAAGCACAATCTGTGCTTAGATAACTGCCATTCCCACGTCGCCATGGCCCTCAACCTTATGCGCTATGACAACAGCACGTCTTGGAACATGGTGAACTTGTGTGCGCTGTCGCTAATTCGTGGAAAACATGTGAGGTAAGTTTTATAGCTTCATTTTTTCATTTGAATTACCCTGAAGAACAGTTACTCACAGGTTTTCAATACATTTTGCCATAGAGAGCCTCTGTAATCTGTCTCTCTGCTCAGGCATGATCATATGGTTTTCTTTTCCTATCATAAATTAAATGGGTATGTACCATTACATTGTATACTAATATTTTAACAACTGAGGTAAAACAACAATTACCTTGTTAATATTTGTGTAATTAAGCTCACATTACGTTATGATTACATGAAAATCATTTTGTGGATGCTTAAGGTGTGAAATGTCTCGGTCATGGACAGCACATGCAGACAGAAGCAGCCTGGGATTGAACCACAAACTCTGATGGTTTATTCTCTCTAATGTCTGACTTACAGCTGAAACGTGTCTATATAAAACTGTCTGGTTTTGTTTGTGCTGTCTTTTTTTCCAGACCCAAATTATAAAACACAAAATTGCGGTAAACTGCTTTACAATCCGTATAACATACCATATACTGTCTACAGTACAGCACCATATACATCCACAGATTCAGAACAGAACAGATTCAGAACAGTTTCTATCCTCAGATCCAAATTTGGATAAGGAAAAAGTATGTGAAAAAAGTTTAATGGGAAATGGAGAAAAAAGATAGCGATGCAGGTGCGATTCCTCTTCCCGGACAGACAGACGGGCAGTAGATGTTGGTTGTACAGAAAAGAGAAGCAGAGAATAAATATGGTTGCTACCATTACAAGGCCAAGCGCACCTGAAGTATCTTCATCACTAAGCTGTACACAGTCTTTTTAAATGGCTCTGCTGCTGGATGCTTGTGAGCATTTTAGGGATAGTTTAGATTTTTGAAGTGGGGTTGTATGAGGTACTTATCCATAGTCAGTGTATTAGCTACAGTAGATGGCGGTCAGAGACGCAGGCAGGAGTGCCACCATGGAAGCTAAGCAGTGAGCTGCTGTGGAGGGGACAGCAGCAAAGCCACCTTAAAAAAGATCAATAACTATGTAAGACTAGGCTTTATTTGAAATATCCAGATATTCACACAGAATTAGAATCTAAGTGCGGCATCAGCAAACTTTCTGTTTTGTTTTTTTGTTTTTGTTTTTTTGCGTCCCTTTCTGTGTGTATCTTTCTGTGTCCCCTCTCAAAATTTGGATGTTTTGTGGGTACATGAACTCAGCACAGGGAAAGCTCTTTATTAGATTTTTATTTCTTGGTAGCAGATTGTGGAGTTTTGGTCGCGGGGTGGATAATTGATCAGTTGATTTGATCACAGCCAGGGTTGGAACTTTTTAATCCAGAAAAATAATTTTTTGAATGTGGCTGGTGGGTTTCAAAATGTACAAGCTGCTCTGTAGTTTCCCACTGTTTACTTAGTTGGTGAGTCAAGCAAATGTAGCAGCCTCTTGCATATTTTACCCACATATGGTTTGTGGCTGATGCTAATTTCCAACCCTGGGATGAGAGGAGCAGCTGCTGCAGAGCTGAGGGAATGCAAACTTTTAGACCCAGAGCAACTTTTAAACTTTTTTCGTGCAACTGGAGGTTTGCTCTGCGCTCAGAAAGCGGTGCAATGAATTACCAAACAGCAAAACTAAATATATATATATATATATATATATATATATATATATATATATATATATATATATATATATATATATATATATATATATATATTCAAATAGTGATCCGAATGTTGGCACAGCTCCAAAAATAGAAAATCAACATGTGGCGGCATCACGATTAAAACACACGTTTTAATCATGAAATGAATGTGTGTAAAACAACGCTGCCTCATTCGTTTTGTTTGTGTTATGTGACTTTATTGTTTTAAAACATTAGTGTGGATTCACCACAAGTTACATTATAACAAAAGAAAACCAAGGTGGGCCCTTTATTCGCTGACTAAAATATAATATACATCCACAGTATGACATTACTGAGCTTTTTTTGCTGGCACTCCTGTCTGCTGAGGATAAGAACCTCATGCAACCCCACCTAAAAAACTCCAAACTATCCCTTTAAGAGACATACGGCTCTAAGAACTCCCCTCATTATTTTCCACTGACCCACATAGAGACGTCACAGTTTGTGCTGCCTCTGCACATACACTCCCACGGCACAGGAGTCTTTTAAACAGGAGGGTAGTCGTGTAATTCATCACTGACAGCGGCGCTCCCCTCTGTGTCACCGCAGAAGGTCACCTCTCCGGTGGGGCTCCCTGCGCCGGCTGGGTGGAAAGGACAGTAGGACGCAGGCTGGGCTGCCTTCAGGGGGAGAGAGGGTAGCTGTGGGCCTCTGGGAGTAAAGAGATTGGATCATGTGATACTTGAGCACACCTCACATGTCCTTGTCCATCCAAAATATACGAGAAAGGGTATCTCTGCTACACACATACACAAACACTGAGAATATCCAGGTGTTGATGATACCTCTAACACACATTACCCTCTTTATCCTTCAGCTGGGCAGCGTTCCTCAAGACCTGGCTACCCTTCATCATGCTCAGCGGAGTCCTCGCCACATTCATCCTAACATTAAACCTGCATTAGTGGAGCGAGCAGTCCAACAGGATGACTCATAGACTTTGGTTATGCTTAATACACTGTCACTGGTGTTGACTTGAATGATGGTGATGTGTTTTGACGGGACGTTTGTTTGTACAAAAAATTCCAAATGAAGGACTTCATTGTGTGTTAGTGATCTAGTCTTTAGGAGGCCATTTAAAGGAATAGTTCACCCACAAAAAGACCATTTCTGTATCAGTTACTCACCCAGTGTTATGTTAAAATCATGAAGAAAACTTGATTTTACTCGCATGCCTCAAAGAAGAATACAAAAATATAGGAAATTCTTGATGAACGGAAGTTATAGGGGACTGCGTATTAGGGGTCGACCGATAATTGTTTTTCAGGGTTGATAGCGATACCAATTATTAGTAGTTAATGAGGCTGATAACCAATATTTGGAACTGATAATGCATTTACAATAAAAATGAAAATCTTTCTGTCAGTATTTAGAAATTGGAATATAATTAACTTCAACACAAAACTCTGTTTTAAGGCCTTTAGTGAATGTTTAATCAAAACTGAAACGTTCAACATCAAATACAGCAATTATGAAAATTGAAATTAAAAAAATCATTAAAGATAGCTCCCTGAAGATTCACAAAGTAAAAGTTCCTCCTATGCTGACACTTTTTTTGCCCTTTTTAATTAACAAATTGCTTCGTCAGTCATTAAAATGCTGATACAGATAATCGGCTAAATGCCAGACATTGGCCCCAGTATTCGGCCAGGACGATAATCTGTCGACCCCTGCTGTGTATAGCCAAACTATATCAAAACATGCTGCACAAATCGTGCAGTATAATCCAAGTCTCATTTATCCTGTCATATGTTCAGTACTTCACAAACCCGTGCATTTTCACTGAAAGCGTGATATTGTAAACTACTTAAGCATAAATAGTCTTAAGCACAGACATGTAGCATCTGCACCTCACAGGAATGTAGGAGCAGAGGTTACACATACACACTTGCCCATGCATGCTGTTTGTATCTGGAAGTGCTTTAAAGTCCCTAAAAAACAGCAGTTTGAGAATCTTAAGCTTCTTTGCTGTGACATATCTGCCAGTTACACAGGTTATTTAGCAGTGACCAGATACAAGAGAGACTGAAATAAAATTGTTGGCATTTAATTGGACTGCTAAAAAGTGGGCAGCCTTTGAGTTTAGCGTGATACGGAGCTACAGAGCAGTCTGCTCCTGAGCGGACTGTTGGCTCCACACACACCTCCCTCACTGTGCCGTCAGAGGGAGGACATTATGAATGACATAGACCTCTGTCACATTGTTCTGGAAATTAATGCAAAGTTTTGGCCCACTAAGGTCCAAACACACGTCTTCATATCTCTTTTCAACCGTTTAATCTAGTTTTATGGAAAAAGAAATGACAATATTTGGATGTAAAAGTACTCGAATACAGATCTTTTTGCCCAGTATTTTACACATAGCAAGATAAATGTTCAGTTAACACACACAAAAGATTTAAACTTTGGAAGTTTTTTTCATTTCATGGGGACTTAAAATTGTAATGTTTTGGGGAAAATGCACGCGTTTGGGAAGTACTGAGCATATGACTGGATAAATGAGACATGGATCATACTGTACGAGTTGTGTGAGAGTTTGTAAACTGATGTTTTGACACAGTTTTGCTGTTGTGTGACTTAAGCGTATTAAGAATATTTGCTGTTTTGGATTCTTCATTCACCGTGTGAGACAAACAGTGTTTTCTTTACGAATGCAATTGAATGAATAATCATTTTGTGGGTGCAGTATTCCCTTAAGACAAAGCCGAGCTGTTTGTGTGTAGTAATCCATATTATGTTTTAGCAGTCAAGACTTTGTTTTGTTTACTAAGTATTTATGATTTAGGAAGCTACAGTCTCTTCAAAATTTACCATACTGTTTTTAACACAGTGGGTTCTTTGTTTATGTTTTTCATATCGAGAGTATTTTAAAAGTATTGCACTACAGTGGAGCCACAGTGTTGAATCCAGCGATGTACCTTCTCCAAGAATGGCAGTGATGAATGTGTTTCCAGACTGGCTAATGTTCATTTCAGTGATGAATCACTACAAAATGGATCACAAAATATTAATGCTGAAAGTATTCATCAATTATTAGCCTAAGAGATATGAGCAGCTCCCAAAGATAGAAATGATGAAGAGCCCACAAGTGAAAATTAGAGGTATTGTGCTATAGAAACGCTGTCCTCCATTCAGTCCACTCTCTTCTGATGTTTAAAAACAAACGTGTGAAGTATTTTCTTTAACACGATCATATTATTTTTCTCCAGACACACTTTGAATGCTTACTAACCTTTGCATCCTCATTCTGGAACGTCACTCTAATTATGAGCAATACGGCATTACTTTATGTGTCATTGATTTGTTTTTTGATGCTATGTACCTAAAAGAGTATTATTTATTAATGTATATCTTTATCAGTTTGATATTTGTGTAGCTTTATTTATGATGTGCTGTGTACAAAGCCTTTCAAGTCCCTCCTGTTATAGACTGTGGTGTAGGTCACAGGCTGTGGATGCCCTAATCGTCCTCTGTACCTTTAAGGGAACCACATACCTTTTTCATCCAGCAGATTCTGCCTGTGATATGAACTACCGTCAGTTTACAGGAACCTGTATTCCCAGACTAGAGCAGATGTTGAGGGGCTGATCCTGGAGCGCGCTCTGCAACATTTGATTAGTTTGTGAGGACAAAAGCTGCGTTTAGAATTTGACTTCTTATTTTACATTTACATTTTTCTGATGCTGTTCAATTCATTTTGAAATCTTTATTTTTCACTATTATTTAGCAATGTGTGTTTTTGTTGTCCGGGTGTTTTTGGGAATCCTTCTCTGTGCACCGTACCAGTGCTTGGAGTGTCCTTTTGGCTGCGAGTGTTTTGCCATCACCCGCACAGTGAAATGTGTTTCCAAGGATCTGCTCTCGGTGCCACAAAGTATTCCAGGATACGCAAAGACTTTCATCATCACAGGGAATAATATACATCACATCGGACCTGATTCGTTTACAGAGCTGGAGAATGTCAGCAACATCATTTTAAGCAATAATAGGTGAGAATGTCAGTGTTTCTTTGTGTCATTCATGTATTTTGAGCCATATTTGATTGATGTGTATCTAATAAATGCATATTTATTTCACTGAATTTGTTTTTTATTTACTTTGACAGTACAGTGAGTTGAACACAAGCATGAAAATAACACTAAATGTTTGCAGATGTTACAGTGTTAGTCATCTTCACAGGATTGCAGAGATGGCGTCCCACAGCTTCTCTGCCCTCATCAACCTGCGCTTCCTGGACCTCAGTGAGAACCAGCTGGCCCTCATCCACCCAGAGGCTCTCAGCATACCCGGCAGTCCCCTTCAGGAGCTCAACCTGAGCCGCTCGCTGCACAACTTCACCGCCCTGACAGACCTCACCACGGCTCTGCGCTGGGGCGGCCTCAGAGGGCTCCTCCGCCTCGACCTCTCTGGGAACCACCTCGCCCTGCTGCCCCCCGGGATGTTCTCCCACCTCCCCAACCTGCAGCAGCTCTTCCTCACCAAAAACTCTCTGATGGCTGTCTACAGCGGGACCTTCTCCGGTATGAGCCACCTGGAAGTGCTGGACCTCACACGCAACGCCTTCACGACTTTCAGGGTCGATGCTCTACAAGAGCTGGAGAAGCTCGGGAACATCCGCATCCTTCTCGGTGACAACCCCTACACCTGCTCCTGTGAGATCAGTCATTTTGTGGCCTGGCTGAATGAATCAAGAGCTCAGGTGGATGTGGATGCTGTAAGGTGTGCTTCACCGAGAGGTTTACGTGACACCCAGCTACGAGGGCTCGGCGTCCAGGCCATTGGATGTGTTGCTCCAGTTCAAGCAGAGGTGGTTGACCTCACCCTGCAGACGTCCTATGTCTTCCTTGGGCTGGTGCTGGGGTTTGTGGGCATGGTCTTTCTCTTTGTGCTCTACCTGAACCGCAAAGGTATGAAGAAGTGGATCATGGATATGAGAGATGCATGTCAGGACGTTCTGGAGGGGTATCACTACAGATATGAGATCGACTCGGACCCTCGGCTTGGGCACATTGCCGCAGAAAACCGTGACAGCAGGGCACGAGGGCATTTAGGATTACCTCTGTCACAGCAGCAGCCGAGTGACACCTGCATTGTTCCTACAGACACACGAGTCAAACAGCTGGCGGCCTCTCCACCTGTGAACCGATGATCTTTTAATGAAGCAGAATTATTTTAGAAAGATTTATATGTGAATAATTTCTGTTGGTAGATTGAAAATTCATGTTTTTCAGCTTCCTGGACATACTGCATTTAAAACTTATGAAGCTCGAAGTGCCTTTGTATTGTTTAGGCACTTGTGTCTGTAAATTTCCCTCAAAGGAATACCTTTGTCCCAAAAATGATCATTTCTACATCAGTTACCCGCTCAGTATAAGTTAAAATGGTAACGAAATATTTGTTTTTTTCGCGTGCGTCCATGGTGAACAAAGAATTCAACAACATTTCTAATAAACTGAAGTAATACAGGTTTGCATTTCATGACAGGATCAAAATGTGTACAAAATCTCGAAACGTGTGCAGTATAAGGCAAGTCTCATTTATCTAGTCTCATGTTCAGTACTTCCCAAACACAAGTGCATCTTTGCTAAACCTTAATACATTTTATTTTTTAGATTATTTTTGGGGGCTTTTTTGCCTTTATTGTGATAGGACAGGTATAGCATGACTGGGGTTTGGGGGATGATATGCAGCAAAGGGCCATAGGTTGAAATTAAACCTGCGGTCGCTGCAGAGAGAACATAGCCTTTGTAGCCTACATGGGGGGCCTGCTCTATCAGGTGAGCTACTCGGGTCCCCTAAAACTTTAATATTTAAAACAGTTACGAATAAATATGGCACGTGCGCTCTTCATCCATGCATGACACTGTTTGCGGAAGTGTTTAAAACAGTGAGGTTTTAGTGAAAGTGCATGTGTTTGGGCACAAGACAGGAGAAATGAGACTTTGACCATACTGCACAAACTGATGTTTTGTTGTAGTTTGGCTGATTTTAAACGTGTTCCCCTATTACTCTGATTAATCAGGAATCATTTTATCACCTTGGATGCATACAAGAAAGAGTTTCCTTTTCAAATTCAATGCAATCTAGCATGTAATTTAATCTTGTGTGTTTATTATACATTTTTATTTTTAAAAAATTGAATACATAGACTACATTAAAGACATACTAGACAGCCCATATCTCAGTTCTCGTCAACTGTGGGGTTTCTGTTCTTTGGGGTTTTTCTTTTTTGTATGGCTAGGCCTATAATGACTTTAAATATCTTAACATACTTTAGAAAACTGCCAGAAAAATTCAAGACATAAAGCTCAATGGCATGAAGTGTGCATGTTGACCTAAGAAACTGTACTGAAACTGTAAAACACATCATTTTTATGATAGGTACTAAAATTAATCCTCAATTGAATTAACCATGTGTCTTTATTGTGCTAGAATTGATAATGTGACATGTATTATTATATTCATAGAAACAGATATTAGAACTACTGTGTGATATGATACTTGTATTTACATTTATTATGAATGAAATAAAGTTTTGGTGTATTTCATTTTCTTGTGCCAGTTTTATTGTGACGTCAGTGAAACCACAAGACACCACGCTACACAGACTCATATTTTGTCTCCAGGTGAGGTGGCCCTACTATTTCATCTCAAAGAGTGGGTGATTTAGTGTTTCCATAGAGGGAAAAATAGGGCAGAATGAAAGATATTGCTTAGAAAACACCTGCTGGCTCTGCAGCTGCAATACACCTCTGTGTGCATGTAAGACATACTAAATGTGTGTGTGTGTGTGTGTGAGGGTATGTTTTGTGTTCGTGTGTGAACACAACACAAGTCACAATGTTAAGTGCAGAATTTCAACATTAGTTTATTTAGGTATTTGCGCATTTAAATACAAACAAAGAAAAAAAACAGAGAAAGGATATAGAACAGTTTGAATGTGCAGGTGAGGTAGAAACCCACAGTTGGCTTTGCTGTGGACGTCACCCAAACAGAAGAGCAAAATATACAAAGATTGAAAAATGCAATATGATGCAGTGTAAAATTTCAATATAAATACATTTCCTCCACCCAATCATCACTACTGAAAATAATTGAAACATACCATCAAATAAACCAATACTATGCAAAAACACACAGTATGACCTAAAAAGTACCAACTCTTTCTGACATCAAACCACTTTTAAGTTTCTTTTTGTATTGAGACAAAGACATAGAATCTGTTAAAAATGTTCAAAATTATCTTCCACAATTAGGCTCCATGGTATTTCAAACAGTACTGTTTTCTAGATATATGATACATTGGTAGGTAAAGGTTTTTTGTTTGTCTAGTAGGGCAAAAATAACCTGAGAATTGTAGAAAAAAACAGTTCTGTTTTTTGGTGAGTCTGTTTCCATATATAGCCCTTTTGGAGTGAATTTGGAGAATGTTAATATCATAAATGGTGGACACATTATATTTAAAAAAAAAAAAGACGAGGGGTTGCAGCACAACTTGGGGAAAGTTGTTATGTTGCGGTACATGGTACCAAATTATAATCTGACAACATATCAAAGCTTTTACTTTTTAACCAGAATTGCAGCCACTTTCTCTTTTCTTCTTCTTCTATTTCGCTTTTTCTTTATTATTATTGTTATTCATACAATTTCAAATTATGTATTGACAAATATACAAACTCACATACAACAAACTGAGAATGTCAGAGGTACTTGTATACAGGAAGAAAAATTCAAGAAAAGAAAAATATTAACGTAATTAATACAAGGTAATACAAAATCAAAATATTGCCTTTTCAGTTCACATGACGTTTCTCAAAAATACTGTTCGTCTTAACCATCTTTGTGTTTGTATGGCCCCTTATTATGGTACCATATTGTGTATTTTGTGTGTTATTTAAAAAAAAAAAAAAAAAGTTTAAGGTTGTTTTGTTTTGTTTTTTTTAAAAAAAACTCTTTCTTCACCTCCTGTCTTTTGAAATGCATAAAAAAAGGTCTTAATCCCGCAACTGAACTGTTTGTCCAGTTTTACTTCTGATATAAATATGAACATAATATTAATAACAATAATAATAATAATAATTTATTTGCATCCACTCCAAATATTACGGTAATAGAAACAGTTATAAAACAAATGATAGATTCTATTAATTTGTAGAAAGTGTAGGAATATTCAATATCAAGCATAAATCTCTCCAATGTCTTTTTTGCTGGATATATTTGATGCGAGATTTTAAAGAAAACCTCTTTAACTTGTCCCCAGCAAACCAAACTTTCTGCCAGCTGATTTAATCATAAAGCAAAGACCAAGAAAACCTTACTGGGTGCAGAGTAACAGCTTGTGTGTTATTCCTGGTGTGTTTATTTGTACATTTATTCTTGGTAACATCAATTTCTCGGATGAATAAACGTCTATTAGATTAGTGTTAATGGTTGAATCCTTTATCGCTGCAGCACGCCCTTCTCTATCTTATTATACCCTTATCTTCCTTGTATTGTCTTGCATTGTCTTTTCCAGCCCTTTCCTTCTGCTTCTTTCTCTTCTCTTCTTCTCTGCTTTATATCCGCCTCGCGTGACGTCACCGCTCACCTGTGGGTGGGTGTAGGATCTGGGATTAGCTGTAGCCGCAGGTGATAGCCAAACATTGGGAGGCTCACAGCAACACAAGACTGACTTTTTCGGAGGAATAAAAGGGGAGACGACGCGAATGAGCCGTGTTGTGTTGCTCGGTCGAGGCAGCCGACTTTAGGTTTGCAAGATTTGTCTTTTCGTGGAAGTCACCTGGGAATCTGTGGGCGGTCGAAATCCGTCTTTCTTTCTCTGTTTGAGGCGCCAGCAGAAGTCCTGTCTCTGTGAGACTTCCGCGGTTTGCTCGCCGAACAAGTTATCTGGGATAAAAGACAACCACGAGTGTTTCCTCTTATGCGGTAAGTGAGCGTTTTGTAATTTAAATTAAAAACGGTGAAAAGTTAAATGGGATTAGGTTTGAGCTGTATTGCTGAGCTGTAGGCCAAACATCAGCTTTAAGAGAGCGACAAAGTGAGCCTTATTTTTTTATCAGGCCAACAATCAATGCACTCAGTTTTATTTACATTCGCACACTTTCCGGGGAGTTTGCTTTACTGGCAGCTAAGTGTTTACCTCCCAACTCAAATGCAGGCTGCTGTAATGTGTCGAAGCTGCAAGCCTGTGTGGCAACAACAGGGGACGTTTACACCTGGTTATTATTTTAAACGTGCCTCTCCCACTGCAGGTCCCAGGTCCTCTGAGCCATGCCTGGCCACAGCTCTGGGGCCCCCCACACGTCCCGCCACCACAAACACCACAGCTCCAGCTCCAGACCAGAGAAGCACAGAGCGACTCGGACTATATCCAGGGAGAGCACAGCCAGCCAAGACTCCTGCAAGGATCCTCATGGGGAGCAACTGCATGAGCACCACACTGACCACCCCCGCTATTCAGAGAACAAATATGGTCGCAGCAGAGGCCACCCACGAAATGGCACTGGTCGGGGCTCGGAGACTATAGGATTTATTCCCGGGTCAGCAGACAGCACGCCTACCAGCAGACATGCTTGTGGCTCCTGCGCCTCCATGGGCTGGAGTAGCTGCAAGGCTCTTATCTGCTGTGTACTGACTTGTGGATTTTATGGCAGCAGAGAGCCCTGCCTGCCTGTTAATGAGAGCTCCACAGACCATCCCCCTAAAACAGGCAGCGAGCCTCACCCTCCTAATGGTGTGGCTGTGACCAACCCCACTTGTGGCATCCCTTTGGAGTCCAGCAAGTCGACTAAAGGCTCTAGATTGCCCACGAGTGACAGCTTCCGCTACCCGGATGTGCGCATCGCAGGTAAGACAGTAAGGTATCCGGTTGCTGCCCCCAGACGAACCCGCCCGACTGGCAAGGGGGAAAGCGAGCGGCCTGTCAGCAACACCAGCCTGTTATCCCGCGAGGACTATGACTTAGACGACCTGAGTGACACGGGGACTGACATTGACTCTCTTATCACCAAGAAGCTGCTGGAGCTTTATGCCCTGCATCAGATCGACCAGCTGGCCAAGTGCACCTCCGACTCCTCCTTCTCCCGCAAGACCAACGAGATCAGCGAGCTCATCTACAGCATCGCTCAGGACTACAACCTGGAGGAGCAGGAGGCTGAGTGCAAGCTGGTGCACGGAGTCATCCGCATCAGCACAAGGAAGCCGAAGAGAAAATCAGGCCATCAGTCGACAGGACAGCGAGCCAACTGGAGGAACGACGGGACTCTTCCTGACAGCGGCAACGAGACCATGACCAACACTTTCATGAGCAGTGACGGTAAGATTGTCATGCAACACAGTTTAAGCCAATGTTTGCGCCTGATCCGAGTCATTTGATATTATCTGCTTATTCAGAGTCCCAATCCAATATTTTTATTTACCTGGATAATACAGCTGCACAGTGCACACTGCAAGTACTTCAAAGTTATTAATATCAATCTAATGTGTATGCTTGACAGTTAAATATCTCTGCAGTGCAATACAAGACAAAATGTATGAATCCAAAAAGTTCCTTAAGGATTTTTAATTTTGTTTTTGCAAAAATAACAAAGTAAACAAACTTAGCCAGTATTTCTTTTATCAACAAAGTATGTTAAGGAAACAAACTAAAATGTCTTTAGAAATAGCTCCCAAATCTACTTATTGTAGCACGGTTTAAAAGAAAAAGTAAATAGTGTTATAGCTGAACTTAAACATTGTCAGTCACAGTCACAGTTTTGCTTAGTACTTGACTATAGTAAAACTGCTTTGCTAAAATGAAAACCAAAAATGTCAGTTTCACTAAAAATGTTGTAGAACCTTAAGCTGAACATGAAAAAAAATCACTTTCTACTTATTGGAATAGCAGCATTATAATAAACCTGAATATCTGCTGCAAATCCTGCTCTCCGTTTAAGACGCCTGTGTGATGGCGGAAGTAAACAAAGGATCCGGTGGGGCGTGTGCTCAAAAATAAAACAATCCCGATCAATTAAAAAAGGATTTGATTGGGCCCGATACTGATCCTTCTGATCCGATCGGGACATCCCTACAATTAACAGTAATAATTACTGCTGAAGAAATATTTTTAAGATACCACATGACAACTTCTTTAAGCACCATCTGTCTGCAGCATACCAAATATACCAATCACCTCAGCTGTCTTCCCTGAATGACTCATAGTGTCTGTTGGAACGCTGCTTTTGTTTGGCTCATAGTTTTTAAGCCCTAATACGCCAGGCACCTTACAGGCAATAACCTAACAATAATTAGCTAATCTGGGGCAAGTTGATACAAGTTCACAGTCTTTTGTAAAACATATTGCACAATAGCCAAAATGACTGGCTTAATTGAAAAACGAGGGTGCGTAAATGTCTGTTGAAGCTCTTTGTCTGCTCGCGCTCATCTTGTCTTTTTGTCCCCTGCTGCAGTTCCAGAGGTGAAAGTGTCAGAGCAGACACCATCAGATGAACTGGCGAGGAAGATGAGACATTACAGCGGAAGAAGTGAGTACATGTGGAGATTTTCCATAACGGATGCGCAGATGCGTTATGTCTTCATTCAGGTCAATGTGAGAGATTTAAAGGAGCAGTGTGTGAGATTACGTGGCAGCTTTAGTGGTGAAGATTGCAACCAGCTCAAACTTCTCCGATGTGCCAAGCATGAACTCACGGTTAAGGTTCCTTTCAGTATTCACTGTTCAGGAGTTTCTTACCAGGAGCCGAGTTATCAGCAGAGTTCTCCTCCTCTCCAAAACAAACTGACCAGGTGATTAAAACTGTGATTAATACACCGAATAAAGAAGCTTCATGTTACAGATCGGTGTTTTTCCTATGCCCTGCGGCTCGTTGCAGACGGGCCACAAGCCCAGCACCCGCTAATGTTTGCTCATCTTTTTTCTCTGATAATTCAAGATCTAGATTTTCGGGAGGTTTTTACCTTGAGCTGAATTATCCACAGAGGTCTCTTCCTCTCCAAAACCGAGCTGACCCAGTGATTTAAACCAGAAAAAACCCTAATTAAACCAGTTTCAGGTTAAATGTCTGTGTTTTTTTCCTGTGCTGTTTGGCTCATCATGGAGGGGCTGCTAAGTATGGTTGCAGACGTGAAAATGCAAACGGCCCTATCGGGTTTGTCCTTTTTGGGTGACTTTAGAAACATGACAGTTCAAGATATAAACAGCTCATTTGAAGGTGATGAAAAGGCAAAGATTCCTAATTTTAAGTGGTTATAGTGTGCCCCAGAAATGAATCTGAAACCTCAGGAATTAGTTGGCATAACATCACCTCTGGTTCCCTCGTCTCGAAGTGGATGGACTCATGAACTCTGATGCTTTTATGTGTCTTAAAAAAGGCAGTTGCTAACAAGTGGCTAAATGAGACTACAGAATGTCATAACCCCGCCGGACACAGCTTTACAGCCTCACTGGGTGGCAACATTGATTCATGAGACCATAGCGCTGTTTATTTATAAAGCTTTTTACTTGTGGCAATTGCATTTAGGCTTGGTGTTCATTTGTGAAGATTATCTTTGTGAACAAAACGTGAGTATCATAAATGTTTGTTTAATTCAGAGCTTATTTTCTGCAATAATTTTTTTGATGGGGGAACCAGGGCCACGCTAAATGCTGCGTCGGCACAGAGAAAAATGTCATCCCAGGTGCACTCCACCAAAGGAAGACGTAACTATTATATAAGTCATATGTCAGCCAAAATTCTATACACTGAACCTTTAAAAGTTGAATAAGATCCAGAATTAGTCATCGCCAGAGTGTACAAGTGTGTGATTTGTGGTTAGTAATGTTTCCCGTTTTATAATAAGTTGTGTACTTTGTGCTGGTGGAGATCCAGTCTGTATTTGTCCTGGTCATTGAGGTGTAATTACTGCCCCTCAGGTCTCTGCAGCCCATTGTACCTGCAGCAGCTGCAGGCATTCTCTCACCTCCTCTCTACTTTCCAGTAACATACCACTTTATCAGTCAGTGAAAGCCCCACATTCCTGCCCTTTTCTCTGCATATTACAATCCCTCGCTCATTAGCTGCCTCCTCCCCCTCCTCTGCCACCTTACACCCATCCATCAATCTGCCTCATTCTCCCCTCCAGCTCAGCGGACATGCTACACCACCTGCCACAGCAGCAGATCGAGTCACATTAAATATATGCCCCATAATGTCCCATGGTTTATTATGTAATTTTAGCGAACAGCTTGGTTTACAGATGGATTACTGTGCAGCAGCCTCTTTTTTTGTTGTTGTTCTGCGGAGAGGTGGTTAAAAGCTGGTGTCCTGTTACACGTCTTTGAATGAGGGTACACCACATTGTGTTTCCACAACTTTCACATCGCGGCCTGGGAATGCGTCAGCGTCCCGGGTTAAACTTTTGTACATGAAATCTACTGTTTTGCCTTTTGTCTTACATGCTACATTTTTTTTTTGTTTTCAGCACATTAAACAAATTTTATTTCAAATTTCTCTCACAGCATACTCCTCCAGCACCGCCACAGCCTACTCGCCCTACCATCATGACACTGAAACAGACTCTTCAGGAGCTCCTCTTCTTCTTCTCTGAAGGGTGACACAAAAGTATCCGCGCTAACAACTGATGTAGCCAACTAGATGGACAATGTTAACCTCCTGCTGTAATTTTTTGTTGTTGCTGTTACTGAGTGGAGCACCTTTTACCCTGGGCGGTGGTACTTCTGGCTAATGTTTGCTATTGGAGTGTCATTTAAATTGATGGACCTTTTATCTCTGCAGTAAATGACCCACTGTGGAAACATTTTTTTTTTTACACAGGGAAAGACAATGCAGGTCCTCTAAATGTATTAGTGTATGCAGTGTTTGAGGTTGTTTTCAGAAAAAGAAACACTCCATGCAATCTTAGCAGTCAGGCCAGAGGACAGAGACTGATGTTAAGACGTAACCGTCCTCATTCTTGTCTGTGATTGTTTATGCAAGCCATCGTGCATGTGCTGTTTGTATGTTTGGGCTTTTTGACTCCTGCCGTTTAGACGCCGTGAAAGCAAGTGTTGACCTGAAAACTGCGTTGTTAAGCCATATTTTGATGTGCATATTGTTATGTTGATGTTACTGTCTGGGGTTTTAAGCCATTGGTGGTTTTTGGCCACAGGTTTTTTTTAAATTCACAGATAAGCCCTGTTTTTAACAAAATAAAAAGTTCCATGCTTGTTTATGCCTTTCTCTAATGTGTATTCAATATAGAAATAAGTGATCATTAATTTTTCATTTTACAGGGTTCTAGCTGTCCCTTAGACAGTCTTTAACGGCTCAAAATCTAAAAAATGAAATAAATAAATAAGGCCTTAATTGGTATTAAAATGTCATAAACTAATCTCTTAAAAATCTTAAGTGCTAACATATGGAATGTAGGATTTTATCATTGCATACAAGACTGTATTTTTTGCAAAACTTTTTTCAAAAGTTGCTCAATGGGAATAAAGAGTGGAATACCACATGCAGAGTAAAAAAAAACATAACATTGCTAAGAAAACTTGCAAAAAAATGCCAGGTATTTACTAGTTCCTGTTTTGCCTTTGCTTCTGCAATAAGTTGAAAAAGGTAATGTAATGTAATGTAATATTGGTCTTAGATTTCATTACGAGTTGCTTTCAAAAGTCTTAAATATAACTTTCTTATGCTGCAGGAGCTTTTTTGTAGCTCACAGAAAATTTAACTTTTTTTTCTTTTCTCCACACAAGCCACAATGGCATATTAATGCAGTTTGAATATAAGCGGTTCTGTTTATTTTAAAACAAATTGTATTTGCTCATATATCAACATGTCTTCTTTTTGCAAGGTTTTCTAACGCTGTCTCTTCAGCCTACTTTTCCTCTTTATCTCTCTGGATTATTGTTGTCAAGCTCATCTCCCCGAGGTCACTGTGTTGTAGCAGGCAGGCTTTTTCCGCCCTCAGCAAAAGAAAGAACTTGTTTGGCTGGTTCTGACAAAAAAAGGAAATAAAATCCTGGGGTTGGTCTTTGTCATTTATTGCAAAGGGAAAACGCAGTGCACAAAATGAGAAATGTATCCTGAACTTTGGGTAAAATGAACTGAACTATAAAAAACATAATTTTTTATTTGTAAGATATGCATCAGTCTAACAAGTAGTTTCCCATTAGATGACAGTTCTGTTGTTGAAACTGTCAACTAAAGTATGTGATAACATAAATATAAAGGCACTAAAGATAAAACAGATGTGACAATTTCAGAAATACATTTAAACAGCACAAAACAGAGCGGATAATTGCACAAGAGAATGATCCCAAGACATTTTAAAACAATGTAATTTGTAATTTGTACTTAAAAAGAAAAAAAAAAGAAAAATCTACTCTTAAAGTCCAAGTGAACCACAAACAGGCAGTTTTTCTGAATTCTTGTGTACCAAACGCTGCGCTCTCAGTGTTTGTGGTGTGTTGCAGTTGCCCTGTGTAACCCTGTTTCCTCTGGCTCTCTGCCCCCGCCAGCACATTCCTGTTTTACCTGTATGAGATGTCATGCAAAAGCTCACTGTTTCACAACTAGCATACCACAGGCTAGGGCAAATCAAGAGGGCTTGTCCTATATCAAATCTAGCCTGCAGATTGTTTACAGTGAGCTCAGATTTTTTTCAGGATGAATGATTTTAGCATTTGCATATTGCTTCTACTTACTTTTGTGCATGAAAAATGTGACAATTGTTTTTTGCAGGGCTTTAATTTCGTTAAATGTTTGCTCTTGTGGCGAAAAAATAAATAAAAATAAAGGCAGGACTCTGTTTAAGATCACTTCATAATGTATCTTTCTGATGATATTTTCTCAGAGGAAACATGTGTCTTCCACTGTTTTCCATGAGAGGGAGACAAAGTACAAACTAAAGATTTAACTATATGATATCTATATGATTTGTAGTCATATAGAAACACAAACTGAGGGTTATTTTTCTAAACATACCCATCTGTCTCTCTTTTTTGTTATGAAGTGGTTGACTTTCACATGATTTTGAAGTCTAGATGGAAAAATACTCCACCTATATGCAAGACTGACAGTTTAGTTTCAACACAACCTGGTAAAACAAGAACACAGCTTGCATGAATCAGATTTGGTTTCTTAATATGAGTTTTTATGCAATATTAAATATGTTGCGCTGCATGCTCTCTGAGTTTTAACACAGTCCTTGATTTTTTTAAGCTGCCTCAAAGATATAGAAAAAAAAATACTGTATCACAATATTTTTTGTGTGTCTGCTTCATTGAGGCTACACTCTATATTATTGACAGAACTTTTAAAACCCATATTTTTCAGTATTTTTTTTAAGGTGTCTCTTGGATCATTTTTATCATTTCCAGGGAGTTCAGTCACGTTTGCTATCTTTGGAAGCCCCAGCGTCCTGACAAGAATTGAAAATAAATATGTTTGAGCAATACTTGGCCGCACAACATGTTCGTGAGGATGGACCTGCCAAATGAACTGTAGGGATGAACGTGTTCAGCACAGCGTGTTTACAGCAGGTTCACCTTGTATAATGTTGGGGAAGCTACTTTGAAAACATAGCTTTGTAAGCTGCCAATTACTTCACACTGGAAGATGTTGAATTACAGCAAAGCTACCCTATGTGGAGAAGTCTAGTTTGGTTAACTAAAGCTATTTAGAAAAAGTGGTTCAAGCTACTGTGTAAAAAATAAAATTAAATAAAATAAAATTGAAAGTGTTCATGTGATAGAAAATTATAACCAAAAGAATACAAAAAAGTCACAAACCAGCGACAAATGTCATTTAAGTGCCTGCTCGTTCATGGGCTGTACATAAACCAAATAATGATAAATAAGAAATAGCCCACCGTTCATGGCAGTGTGCAGGGATGTCAGCTTTGGTTTTGAATACAACGTCCACCCAGAAACTAGAGACGCAATGGTACAAAAGAAATGTAAAAAATCACCCTTTCCTTTTATGCCCCCAGACTGGTTGTGGTAGTTTCAGCAGTTAACTACACAAAAATGTCAAAAAAAAGAAAAGAAAAAAATTAACTACTTGAATCACTAATATAGTTCACTGCTCCCCAGTACTGCTTTTACATAAAAACATAATGTTGCTTGCTGTGAGTCTTTTTAAAGATTGAGACAAAACTTCACTTTTATGCTCATGTATAAAAATATATTTATTTGACATGTTCTGTAAATGCAGACTTATTTACAACATTGACGCAAATGATCTTCAACGTAAGATTCAGTAAAAAAAACAGTGGGTACAGTCTGTCTTTATGTGGAAAATCCAATCTTCACACTTCAGCTGATGAAAGATTTAGCGAGAGTTAAAGTGACCTCAGCTTCATTGTAAATTTAGTAATTTATAGTTTCACCAATTCACATAGTTTTCGTTGACAATTGTAAGTGCTTTTTTGAGCTGTCCACTGTCAGGCTTTCTTTCATTTCATGAGGAACGTTTCTTGGGTTGGTCAGCGATAAAGTTTTGCATCACCACCGTTAATAACATTGGATTCAACTTTCTCCAGGACAGTTTACATCAGGTCCCCTCGTCCTCTTCTATCTACAGAAGAGCATGTCAACCAGCAGCTCCAGCAGATCCGCCTGACCGATCACGGGCCGGAAGAAGAGTTCAGTGATGAGACTGGGTGTAATGCTCTGCAACATGGAGGCTGTGAGGAGGATTCGAGCAAAGCGCTCCTGATGCCCTGGGTGAAGGAGGTGGACCACCTCGCTGAGGGCGTGCTGAGCTTCCTGTTGCAATCCTTCGACAAACAGAGCTGCCTTTAAATCTGGGACATCTGCGAATGAAAAGACAAGAAATTCAATACATGTATAATGCAGTTGTTGCAGCATTCTTTCAGCAGTGATTTAAAGATGAAATGAAAGAAGTTTTCATTTCTTTTATAAATGACGAAATGAGTTGAATACACACCTGGGTTAAATATTGTGGTGCCTTTGAGGTATGCATACTCCTTAGGACTCAAATCCAAACTCCAAAACTTTTTGAGGCAGGATTTGAGTTTGCTGACGCCGGCCATGGTGGGCTGCTCCCTCTCCACGCCAGAGCTTTCCTGACGGTTCAGGAGAATCTTTTTCAGCATGCTGTCAGCCGGTGTGTCCGTCACCTCAAAGTCCACATGCTCCTGGGCCAGACCAAGGATGAAGAGTGGCGCCCAGCAGCTTTTGAGCAGCGAAAACTGGTCGTTTGGTGGCATCTGGTTAAAAGCAGGCAAGTTCTTCATGAAGTGGACAGTTTTAACCAGAACTGCTGACGCTTCTTTGCAGATCTTTGAGGGCCTTTTCAAGCACACTGTCCGTCGCAACTCACAGTTGCATCTATGAGGTATTGAGCTGAAGCAGTTTTGATTTGGTTCGCTGTTATCCATTTGGCTCAGGATGTTGTAGAGGATAGGATTCGAGAGTCTGTCGCTGTTGGCTGTACAATGACACCCGTTATCCATCTTTATAGGTTGTAGAGGTCTATAGTTAAACAGAAGTGGCCTCTCACAGGATGGGCTCTGCCTGAGCTTGTAAGTGCAGCTTCCTCTAGTGGCCCTGTATTTATAAGGCCAACCCACCCTGCTCCGTGGACCTTGACTTGTCAATACGCTCTGTGAAAAACAACCATGTGCTCTGCCAGATGACTGATGGAATAACCCTGGGAAAGCGATAAGCTTTTCTCAATGAAAAGGAGCTGGTGGAGTAAAGCCTGGATATCAAGAGGGTTGGGCCTTATCTTAAAGCGGGTGTCATTAACCCAGGCAGTACCAAGCTACCAAGGACTGCAGAGGTAATCAGCCCCACACTGTGTCCCTGCACACTGCCAGCTCACACCCGGAGAGCTGGAAAGAGGCCAGAGTAGAGCGGGAGCATTGACCTGCGAGTTAAGTCCTCATGAGGTGTAATAGATTTTTTTTCAAAACTTTTGGGTGCACTCAAATTGATGACGTACAATATTCAGTAGAATGTTTGCATATCGAAAGCGTTTGTTTATTGTCTTTATTATGGACTTTTTTGTTCAATGATAGTGTGCCAAATATTGAGCCTTTTGGCAGCTGCAGACCAAATTTCACTGCGCACATGTTGTACCCCAACTGTGTGACATAATTTGAGACTATGAATTATCTTTCGTACCTCCTTGTAAACCCCCAGGAAACATGTAGGGCTTTGAGGCCAATTTTCATAGTGGCCAAACAGTGGAATTACAACACTAGAGTCCGTCAGCTGATGTCATTGGCCCAAAAGGATTTTTTTTTCACGTAGACTTACATTTGGTAAAAGATGTCTGTAAATCAGTGGATACATTTTTTGAGTGTTACAACCCCTGTGAAATGTTTCCTTTCCATAACAGGATATGATGAATTCACAAATTCATTTATTTACTTCTGGAGAGTTTAGAGGAGCCACGCTGTTAAATCATTTTATCCCCATTCAGTTTAGTGGAGCACTAAACCAGAAGTATCTGTCTTGGTTGGAAGTCTTTTGTGTGCTTGCTCTATGAGCCCATCTGGTTACTTTTATATGCAGTAGTTGAGCTTTTTTTGGCTAAATTCACCAATGAACAACTTTCATAAAAATGAATGGGGATGCCTCCAACGCTGTATCCTGTTCTCTAATACATCCACAAAATACTCATGGACAGGAGGCTCATGCTTGTGACAGTCCAAGATATAAACATTAATGGCATCTGCTGAGCTGTAACGTTAGCCCGCTCAGTTGTGCTACATGAAACTGCGCACAACAAGTTCTGTGGATCATCTTAAATTACAGAGTCATGATTTTTGGGAAGTGATATTGCATATTTGTTCTTCAGATGTATTTTTTTGGCGCTTTTAGCACTGCAAGCTGAGTGCCATCTAGTTCCATTATATTAGACACAAGGCAGACATCTCTACAGCCGACATCCCCAACACTCTGCAACTACACTAAAATTATCTATATTGATAGATAGCATTACAGGTAAGAGGAAAAATATGGACTTTTGATTTTGATGTGAACTGTCACTTTAAAATGGAAGGTCATAAATGAAGATTTGACCTGATGATGACACTAAAAAATTTACCACCAAGGTTATTACACTCATTCATTTCTTTTTTCTTTTTTTCTTGTTTCTTACTGTGATTTGAGATGGACAGGTCTGTTTCCATTCTGAAACAATCAAAGTTGTCTGAGAAAATTAAAGGAATTACGCTGGTGTCTGTAACAGGCGGTACACTGTTCCTCTTGTCGTTTAAAAGAGTTTACCCTAATTTGTTATCTTGGCCGTGCCTGGCACAGAGGCTAGAGACTGATAAGCTAATTACTTTATTGTTGACACAAATAAACAAACTTCTAATTTTCAATGACTAGCACCTTTGCTATAGACCTTTGGCACCATGACCCAACGAAAGGGTTCACCACATTGAATAGTGACAGGTGACACAATATATAACTGATTATGCTCTTTACCTTTGTGGGGACACCTGATGCACAAGCCAAAAAGCCTGAAAGCATCATTATGGAAGTTCCTGGAGAAGGTCTTAACCGCAGAGCAGTGGAGTCAAGGTCAGTTCATAAAGGGAATGACTGCAATAAAGAGATTACAAGCCAGACACAACTGGCAGCACCAGTCACCGTGTGTTTGTTTTACTCCATCAGTCTCTTACTCATCCCCACCAAAGAATACTCCAGAAAAGGTTTCATAGCCTCATTTTCCTTCCTGGAGTGATCTCATTAAGATACACTTAAGTGACTGTTAATTTAAGGCGTGCAATGTATTAATCATAACAGGCCTCGGCTTTGGATGCCTGATAACACACATTACCTTATCTTGGAGAATGTGATCCTTTCAGCAAAGTGACCTGTGATGCACTCAGGGAGAACTCGGGCTTCATGAGGCAGGCTGACAGTTGTAAATGCCTGTGATAAGGCTTGTGTTTATAGAGGTTAGGAGCAGGCAGAGACGGACACGGAGGACGGAGGCTTATCTCCACCTAGACAGTAAAAATAAAATGTCCTTCATTCTATAAAAGGAACAACTGCTGTATTCTGAGATCAAGCAAAACAGTATGATGAAGCATGACGTAATGGATGGCACCAAAAAAACAAAATGTTCAGGTGATCTTCATATCAATGTGTATCATTAAAATACCATACAAAAATGTATGAAGGCACCTGATTGTAATAGCTTTATTAGGTTATTAACAAATAATAGAACAATTGTTGAATACTTTTAAATAGAATTGTGCCAACATTGCCAGTGAAACACAGTTTGCTTTTCTGGTTAGTTTTTCCTCCAAATATTGACTTTTCTGTTTCCTCTGGTTTTAGTCTCTCAGGTCATTGAACTGTGTGACGGACACCGTGTCTGGTACATGACACTTGACCTTGACCTCCTGCTAATATAGCCGGGGTTCATTTGCCTGGCTCCGTTTTCACAAGGTCGTCAACCCAAAGGTGACCGTTATTCTTACACTGCGCGGTCATTTTAATCCTTGAAAAAAAATGGAAAATTTAATTTTTGGATTTCTATGTATAGCTCTTTTAGGTTTACTATAAAAGTAATATATGTTAACAACCTACAAGACAACTAAATTCATACAAGCCAGATCCAGAATGCCACACATATATTTTTTTTAATCAAAATGTCATAGATTCCTATTCCAGACTTTCGAGACAAAATTAGCTAACTTAAACTCATCAAAATAAAACTGCTGTTTCCTTTTTTTATTATCTGTACATCAGGATATGTCAGGGGCAGCACTTCTCTTCAAGTGATACAGGTTTTCTTTCCTTTTTGTTTTGTTTTGCAATAATAAGTGCCAGACCATACCGTGATGTTTACCTTGAGAAGCATACATACTAAACTGACATAATGCTAAACTTCAGTGCTTTCTGGGCACTGAAAGGGGTAGCTGAGAGTGTCAAAGATTCCTTATTTCCTGATTTAGGTTATATGTATATGCACTGTATTGTATTTATATATTATTCATCTATGGATTAATCATATTAGGACACACTGATACATTTGAAAATGTTTACTTCTTTTGTTCAATAAGAAAAAAAAAAGCTTTTAAAACTACTTTTAAATTTTCTCCGATGTTAAGTATCAATAAAAGTGTCGTTACTGGCTCCGGTATGAAAAATGTAAAGTAAATTGTAAAGTTTTATCTTTATTTTATGAAAGTTCCAAAGGCCACTGCAGTGCACGACCCGTGATATGTGTCCTTGGTGTCAAAGAGTTTCTGGTATGTCCTCTCTACCATTATATGTAAGAGAAGACATACCAGAAGGATATTTGATGCATCTATTTTTGAGACTCTAAGTGCCTACCTGTAGTGAGGCTCTCACTTGTATATGTGCTAGAAAGTTTTATTCTTTCATTATTTTACTGTCTTACCTTGTAAAATTATACTTACAAGATTGAATTACAGACTCCCCTTTATGATTTTTGTAATTTTTAAACATACATGACACTCTTGAGGATAAGCATGTGCTTCCACAAGACAGGATGGTTATCATGACTAATGCACACAAAGTGTGAAATATGTGTAAAATGATGTCAGAGTCCAGACACCCGGTTTTAGTTTTACTGCCTATTACTATCAAAACACAGTGATAAAAGCTGAGGTGAAGGCCAGAGTTAGAGTTAGCCGCTGGGATAATGAACTCTGACTAGTTTTCTCTCTAGAAGAGAAAACGTAGTAATGTGAAAGACATAACATTTTGTTATTTGTTCAATTCAGCAAGCTAACATATAAAAACATATTTACAGAGATGTAGGCTATTGATACAGTATTTCCATTACCATTTGTCTAATCCATCACAATAAACAAAGCTATGGAAAAGATTGTATTGAATGACATTTTGTCACAATTTTTAAAACGTGCTTTCTGTCATTTCTATATTTAAAGGATATATATGAGCTGTTTGGAAATGACAGCCAATAAATATAATATTCTAAACTGAATAAAAACTTTAACTTGATTTCTTCTTATTTCACCTCCCTCCATGGAGCCATATGCTCTCCTGTCACATGACTATTATTGTGGTCACCAATAATAATAATAATAATAATAATAATAATAATAATAATAATAATAATAATAATAATAATAATAATAGATTTTACTTGTAATGCACTCTACATTTGGAGCTCAAAGTGCTACATAATAAAAACATGAGCACTAAAAAAGAGATTCAAACCACCAAAATAAAAGCATATTTAAAATCATTAAAAAATGACAGCTTAAAAGCACTTTACATTTTGTAAAGCATGGTGAAAATGGGAGGAATCTCTTTTTTAAAAATACATTAAATAAGGCGAAATATTAACACATCTTACAACACCATACAATTAATCAAAACTGGTATTTGTGTCAATAATGTCATTAGATCAATGAAAAATGCAAAATTAAGATGGATTTAATGTCCATAATCTGGCTCAGGGAGAAATGAGATCTGGCAAAAACAGCACACAGATGGATACTTTTTACATAATAAAAAAGTAATGACTGATAAATTATTTAATTTTATTACATTCTAACATATTTCCTTGCACTTAATTCTGATGGAGACACAAAAACAGTTGATGAATCAGCCAATAATATAATAATAATAATGTAAAGTTCTGCAAAGTACTAGCTTTATCTAACGTCTCGTGAAGCGGATCTGACGTCAGTTCTGAAAGCCGTTCCGATGACGTTTCTTGTTCAGGAGAAAAACAATCATGGCGGACTCTGAAGTAGCACCCCCTGTGTATTTCGCGATTTGTAACATCCCTGTCACCTTTCGCTCCGCAGACCTGAGAAATTATTTCAGTCAGTTCATAGAGAGCGGCGGTTTTCAGTGTTTTCACTACCGACATCGACCGGAGGTCCTCAGGGAGCCCGAGGGCTCCGAAAACACCGAGTGCGGTGACGGTGAGGAGGGCAGCTCTAACGTAAACGCTCCGGAGGCTGACCGACAAGAAGACAGCTCCGGGGAGAAGCAGACGGCGAAATCATGCTGTTGTATCGTGTCTCTTCACGCTAAAGATGCTGACAGGTTTGTCAGGATGTATGCGGGGAATCACTGGATTGACTCGAAGGGGGACTGGCTGGCCCGACGGTGTGTTATTAAAAGAATAAAAGTTTCACAGGACAGAGGTTAGTGGTATGAAGTCACTGTGTGATTGAGCTGTTAGACGACGATGACGATGTTGTCGTTTTTGTCTCGCTTTGTTATGGGGAGTGTTTCTCTCTTAGTACAGTTAAATAACAGCTTTATGATAGCCTTTCTTCTGTGGTTTTGCAGGGAGCGCTTGAAACTTCAAATATACAACATGTTTTGGGAGCTAGACCCTATAAAAAACAATAGCCATGCTTATTATGGGCCCATGTACTCTTTGATTTTAACCAGTATTCCTTTTTAACATCTATTGCTTGTTTAATATCTATTTCTTTAATATCTATTTATTCTTAAAATAATGAATCATGCTAAGTAGGGGTCGTCTGGCTGATTAAAGGGGACAGTATTTAGCATTTTGCAGTTTATTTGTATCTGTTTTATTTTAATGATCACCGATGAAATTAATTATTTAAAAAGTGCAAAGAAAGTGTCAGCATGGGAGGAACTTCTGCTTTGTAAAACCTCAGGGAGCTATTTTTATTTATTCATTTTTCAATTTAAATTTCCTTTGACTTTAATAAAAAATGTAATTGCTGGGAACTTTCTATATATGATGTTGAAAGTATTGATTAAACACCTGCCAAAGTCTTTTAAACAGAATTTTATGGCCGAGTTTGTTTTATTCCAGATTCTAAATATTGACAGAAAGATAGTCATATTTATTGTGAATGCATATCGGTTCCAAATGTTGGTTATTGGTCTCATTAACTACAAATAATCAGTATCTGTATCAGCCTCGGAAAACCAATACTGGTCGACCCCTAATGCTAGAGCAAGTAAGCAGTGCTCAAATTGATATCTTATAACTTAAAACAAATCATTTAACACAAGAAAAAAATGTAAAAAGCAAGACAGGGAATAGACAATCAAAGACAAAAGTTAGAGAATAGCAGCAAAAAACAATGTCGGAAATGACGCTACAATACGATCAAATACAAAAAAAAAAAACAATAGAGATAGCATTATGATGGAAAATCAAGAGAACATTTTTTTTAAACAAAAAAGCAACCAAAAACACAAAAGGAGAAATAATCAGGTAAACGAATAAGGAGCACAAAGGTGCAAGGTAGGAGACATTGGAAGAGCAGGGATCTAGACAGAGATGCAAACAGTTTTTTGGGGCTTCACAATTTTTTCCATATGTTTTAGTGACTTTTAGTAGTTGGTCGAGTTACTCATGAATATAGGGAAAGACGAAAGAGGGAGTACATCACTTACACAAAAAATAAAATAAAAAAAGAAATATTTACCTTGTTTGGCGGTCTGTAAAATAAATTATATTTAATTATCTAAATGATCTGACATCTTAAAAACTGCCCACGTAGGCTAGTCGTTTCCCTGTTATGATGAATAGGTTGTAATAACATGAACAAAGGAGGTGCAAATTTCTATTGGTCTTTCTGAAGTTATAATTACCATTTGCTTGATATTTTCCTTGAAAAGAAACAACCAGGGAGCAAACAAATCATAGCAGCAGTGGGAATCATCAGAGGCCCCTCGATACAATATTATCACGACACTTAAGTCACGATACAAATATATTGCGATTTTAAACATTTTTCCATATGCTGAATCTTGCAATATCATACATTGTGATACACTGAGATTAAGCACCTTTTTTCAATTGCAATTTATGTTTTTAACTTTGTCAGCATCTGTTCTATCTGATAACACAAAGTTTTTTGTCTGTTCATCTCACTTCGGTCATTTTTATTGCAACAAAATGTATCTATGTATCTGTATTATCTAGTTTTTCTAGTGGTCAACCAAAAGTGCAAATTATATTTGCAATATTTACAATTTATATCACATTAAAAGTCGATACTTGGTGTCCGTGTATCGGTACAGTATTGCCACAGAAAACATCACGATACTGTGCTGTAGCGATTTTTCCTCCACCTCTAATACATAGACTAAACCTCAAAATGAAAATCTCTCAATGTAAGTCAAAGTGTAGGAAGTATATCCTTTGTGTAGGTGTTACTGTTTAATACCGGAAACTAGTTGTCTTTGTTTGTTGTTTTATTGTGATTTTTAAATGTTTTTGCCGTTGGTACATCTAATTTTCTTTTTCTACTCTTCAGATGATGGGTCATTCCCCTATAAATCAAGACACGAGCAGAGGCATCGGGTCTCCTTAACGGAGCATTTCACAGAGGCTGACCTCAGAGGTTTGTCCGAGCTGAATCCACCTGCTCTTATGCAGAATGGGAATGTGGGCACACCAGTGAAAGTGTTTCTACAGCTCATCCAGTCCTGCCGATTACCTCCGCGCCTCATCCGGAAATTGGGACTCACTTTCCCCAAGACCAGCTCCAACCGCCGTTACGGCAACGTACCTTTGCAGTATCAGGACACTTTGACACTTCCAGCCACAGAGGAGACTGTACTAACAGCTGCTGGACATGAAATATCAGGACCAGGCACTTATGCTCCTCTAGTCTCAGAAAAGAGGCTGCTGGCTGATCACACAGAAACTACAGAGACAAACGAGCCAGAGAAAAAAGAAGAAGAAGAGGAGGAGGATGCACAGTCAAATGCAGATGACGTGGGTTTAAAGCCATTAATATATTTGTAATATGAAGGCACTGTTATTCATAGCATCTGTAGGCTTTAAAACACAGCTGGCTGAATTGTCATCATCCGCTCACTGTTGTTTTACAATTATTCGTCTTGTTGGTTGTAGGATGATGATCGCTGTGAGGAGTGGGAGCGCCATGAGGCTTTGCATGATGATGTAACGAGCCAGGAGCGAAGTAAAGAGAGGCTGTTTGAAGAGGAGATTGAGCTGAAGTGGGAGAAGGGCGGCTCGGGCCTGGTGTTCTACACTGATGCCCAGTACTGGCAGGAGGAAGAGGGAGGTATGCAAAAAAAAAAAATCATGAATCATACAGTTTCCACTCTTAAATCATAAAGAAATAAACAATAAAAATACATTTAAAAAATAGATCAGTAAGTCAATAAATACAATAATAATAATAACAACAACAAACCCAATAACAATGATAACAACATTAATAATAATAATAATAACAAAAATAAATAAATGAATAAAAAAATAAATACATCAAAAAAAGAACAAATAAAATATAATCAATAAGGCAAAAAAAATGTAAAGGAAAAAAAGTGGCGATATAATCTACCACAAGTGTTTTGTATTGTTAAATTAGGCAGCTAAATTTCGATTCTGCGATTACAGTAATAGACATTTAAAGCTAAATGTGTATATATGCATAATTTTTAATTACTACCACTTTAAATTCAGTGCATTCGCTTATTGAAGTATTGATTACATTTTCTTTTGTCCTTTTTTTCAGATTTCGATGAACAAACAGCAGATGACTGGGACGTTGACATGAGTGTTTACTACGATAAAGGTATCTCAAGTTTGTTTTACGCCTGTACGATTACCTCGTTAGAAGGAGACCAAACAGTGAATTATGTCTGCAGGATCAGTTTTTCTTTAACCCAGTTCTTCCTCTCACAGATGGCGGTGACATGGATGCCCGTGACTATGTCCGAATGCGGTATGAAAAAAGGCTCAGGGAGGGTCTTGAAGATAGATGTGGACACAGTCAGTCTATTGGCAGCTTTGAAAGGTTCACTAAGGTAAGGTGGCGGCCTATAATTTGACTCCAGCCTTTCTACCATAGCCTTTATGAGCAATTTTCTAATACTTTTTCTCTTTTTAGGGCTTTGGCCGTCGTTTGATGGAAAAGCAGGGCTGGAAGGACGGTGAAGGGTTAGGACACAGTCAGCGTGGGATTCCTGATGCCCTTGAGAATGAGGGCCAACATCCTAATTGTAAAAGAGGCTTTGGGTGTGTATGAATCCAAAAAAAGCAAATCAATCAAATTTAACTTCTGGCATTTTTTGGTTTGCCACGAGTGGACATTGTTTTTAATGCTTTCCTGGTGCTATTGTATTTCTTTTCTGCAGGTATCATGGAGAGAAATTAGTCATACATCCTGTAAAAAAGGCCAGAACTGATTTTCATATAACTACAGTGTATGACAAACCCAAAAACATAGATGGAGGCGACACCTTGCTGAGACGTCAACCAAACACCAGTATGAAGTACAGAGGCTGGCAGCCAGGTGGCAGCATTGGACCGAGACGATGACTTTGATTAAATTATTTTTCTATAGTATTGGGGGGTTTTTTTTACACACAAATTTGTCTGATTTTGTAATTAAAACATTTCTCAAACCTTTAATTTCACTTGTGCTGACTTTTGTCTTTGTATATTGGTATAAAGTAGCTGAAATTGCACAGAAACTTGTATTCCTATGTCACATTTTTATGAAATGATATTAAAATATATTAATGATGCAACATAAAGAGCTAGGCTTAAAAAATTCACACATTGTAATCACAGAGGTTAGTGTGGTGCCCTGTATCAAATGAAAAATACTGCTTTTATTTTGACATGTCTGTTGCGTAACCCGGATGTACTTTAGAGTAGCTTAGCCAGTTAGCTACCAAGCGTTGTACGCATGCAAACAAAACGGCGGCAGACGGTATTTGTCTATAAATACTTATTACATTTACAAATAAATGTCCACAATGTACCAGAAAATGCAGCAAACCTTAGTTAGACTTTCCTGTGGCCACATCAACTTTTAATCAGCTACAGACAGGAAGTTTTGGTTTATAATGTACTTGAGTGTATCGATATTCCTCGTTCAAATGTGTATATACTCCTGCCTAAGTTTTTACTTTATTTTTAATTTAACCTTTATTCAATCAAACAAGTTATTTAAACTTATTCTTGAATACAAAGGCGACCTGGCAATAGGCAAAAAAGCTTTTGAAGGAAGAGGAAAGTGAATACCATATCAAGGTTTTGCTTTAGTTGAGTAAACGTTGGAAAACCGCTTAAATGTGACACTGACTGATGTCCCCCTTTCAGGTGACAGAAACCTGGATGCTGATATCTTGCAGAGGAGATCACATGTGGCCTCCTGCTCCCATCTAATGTGATCCTCTCCAGCTCTGAAGTCCAGTGACTCTGAAACCATGTCCAGCCAGACTGGAGTAACACCCTCCCTGCGCTTCGGCCAGGTAGTCATTGGACCCCCGGGTTCAGGAAAAACCACTTACTGTCAGGGGATGCAGGAGTTCCTGACTAATCTGGGACGCAAGGTGGTTGTGGTGAACATGGACCCTGCCAATGAAGGACTACCGTACAGCTGTGCGGTGGATATCTCAGAGCTGGTCACCCTGGATGATGTCATGGAGGGTCTGAAGCTTGGGCCCAACGGTGGGCTCCTCTACTGTATGGACTATGTTGAGGCAAATCTGGACTGGTTAGAGAGCAAGCTGAAACTGCACGGTGACTGTTACTTTTTGTTTGACTGTCCTGGACAAGTGGAGCTCTATACCCACCAGAGTTCAGTCAAAAACATATTCTCACAGCTCGCCAAGTGGAATTTTAGGGTAAGCTTCATAAATATTCATGGTTGGAAATAATGTTCCCTGAGCCCTAAATGGATAATTTATTTATAAAGTCATTATGATTGTATGAGGGGTCGACAGATTATTGGCCGATGATTGGGACCGATATTTGGCATTTTGCCCATTATCCGTATTGGTATTTTATTTTAATGATCGCTGATAAAATTAATGACAGTGTCAACATGGGAGGAACTTTTACTTTGTAGGAGCTCAGCTATTTTTATTTGCTCATTTTTTTTTCATTTAAATAGTCACTTTTTTTTCAAAGTTGCTGGGAACTTACAGTATATAATGTTGAAAGTTTCAGTTTTGGTTGAACATTTGCAAAATGCATTTAAACAAAGTTCTGTGTTGGAAGTTGTTATATTTCAAATTCTTTGACAGAAAGATTTTCATTTTTAATGTAAATGTATATATCGGTTCTGAATATCGGCTCTTGGTCTCATAAACTACTAATAATCGGTACTGGCCCTGAAAAACCGACATCGTTCGACCTCTAGGAAGTCCAGCATTAACATAGTAAAGACTGAAGGTTTTATGACTGTCTCTCTCCCACACGTTCTTGCTTCTTTAAGCTCACAGCAGTGCACCTCGTGGACTCTCACTACTGTGCTGACCCAGCCAAGTTCATCAGTGTTCTGTGTACCTCACTGTCCACCATGCTGCATGTAGAGCTTCCACACGTCAACATCCTCTCCAAGATGGACTTGATTGAGCAGTATGGCAAACTGGGTAAGTTGAGGGCTGTCGTTTCTAACAAAACAAACATTAACACACTCAAAAATATTACAAACGAGGACAGATGATCCTAACCTTCTCAAAAAATACACCAGTGAAAATTATTTAGAAACTGTTGTGTACTTTAGTAATAATTTCATGTACTATTGTAACATTTTTCCTGTGTTGTATTCTTGTATACAGCCTTCAACCTTGATTTCTACACAGAGGTCATGGACCTGACCTACCTTCTTGATCACCTGGCTGCAGACCCCTTTTTTAAAAAATTCCACCATCTAAATGAAAAGTTGGCAGAGGTCATACAAGATTACAGCCTCGTCTCCTTTGTGCCCCTCAATGTACAGGTATCGCTATTTCTGCTGTTTTTGAATCACTTCTTGTTTTATATTTCAAAGACTGAAACTCAGGCTCGATGGATTTTATACTGCAGGTGGTACATGCTGGCCAGTAGGACTTAACATTCCTATAATCCCACTGAAATGTGTTTTAATAAATTAAAAGTAGATCACTGGAGTTTCCTGATTCAGAAATAACTTAGGTGGCTCAAGCTAATATAGAGGCCTAATGCACGTGGCTGTCATCAACCTTCTGCGTTTAAATTATGAGTTATGAAATGTTAATAGGTCAAATGTTGTACCAGCCTGTAGTTATTTCATGTATGTAACATTTTCTCTAACAACTCTGGTTTTAAGCTCTGCAGCCATGCTGTAAAACCGAAAAAGAAAAACGTTTCTCTTGATCTGACTGTCGATGCATCTGACCAGGCATTGGGTGTTGTTGGTTACTTGCTGCAGGAAAGTTAATACACAACTAGAGTATAATGCACTTGGCAACACACAAAGCTCACAAAAACAAAATACTATTCCTTTGTGACTACAAAATGTCAAGTCTGCTTTGAGCTAAATCCAAAACCAACAGATCTACGGCTCTTCTCATTTCTCTGTTTTGTGCCTCCTTGTCTCCTCCATCCTCCTGCTTTTGACCTGGAAATCGATCCAAGCGAAACATCTTGAAGGATGTTCCTAAAATGCATTTTAGGAAAGAGGAGGGTTGTTGGAGGAGCAATGAATGAGGATACTTAGGTGCATCCCTTGTGGAAGTTTTTTGGCATGAGGGACGTTTGAAAGAGGTGTTACACACAGCTGATGTAGCTGTGCTTAACATCATTATTAATTGACGTTGCTTTAAAATGACGGCGCCGAACCATAAATGTCTCCTTTTTTTTTTTTTTCTTTTTTTTTTAACGGCTGTTTCGTCAAGTCCTCCTGTGTCTTCTTTGCGTCCTCTGCCGGCATCTCAGGTGGGAGGGACTAAGATGCAAAAAGAAGAGTAGAAGAACTGAGAAATGAGAAGAGAGGCTAATGAAGCCTGACCAACAATATCAAACATGGCATGTACGTGTACACAAATGAAGCCCTGAAGGCTCAGTTTCTGTGTGGCAGAGTGACTCCCGAACTTCAGAGTAAACATTTGACTCACTTTATGTTGTGACTGAAAGCAGATTGACACCTAATAGTAATTCATGTTCCTCTTGTGTGATATTTATTTCTATTTGATGAAGCAAGGCCACTGAGAGACGTGTGGACAGTATAACAATAATTCCTTCATTATATTTTTGTGGATGGGTCCAAAGAGGGTTTAATATCCAAGTAGAACTGGTCTGAACAAGTTGGACTCTTTCATTAATTCACCTATGCCAAACTGGCTACCGTCCAAGAAATTTCTTAAAAACACTCGCAACACATTTAATCTTTTCAGCAGGTAACTCATGAATCATTTTTAGCATTTGAAATTGAGCACTGGATCAATTTTCCGCAGATGGATTGGACTGTTAAAACGGAGTGGGCTGTCTGCACACTGTATATGTTGCCGGGCATTATTTCTTTATGGAGACTGATACGATCCTGTGTTTGCACCCAGAGACGAGAGTCTAGACCACTCTGCCACTGCTGCGCACAGGACTAGTAATTTATACAAATGGCAGGTTGGCACTATTGTTTCCATCACGGCGAAAACTCCGCCTTAATGAATTTCTGTGTTTTCTACCACCTTGAAGTTAAACAGCCGGTCGTTACCGTGGTTACCAATGGCACTTAAACACAGAATATTTAAAAGAGCAACAACACTTTTGACCTTGAGAAGGACACGATACTAAACTCTGAGCATCAGTGTAAATTGGCATATTATGGCTTATCCAAAAATACTAAACCATGATAAACATGCTCAAAGTCCGAACAGGCTGCACTGCCTTATGTTATTAGGCAGACCACATATTGCTCATGTGGTAGATCTGCCTGGTAGGAAAATAAAGGAAAAGATAGTGAGGAAATATGGAACAAGTCATATCTAACACTGACTTGTCATATAATTTTGAAATGATATAAACCAGAAATTCAGTTACCTTTAAACAGCAGCACATTATAAAGGTTTCAGTGAGTTTTTTCAGCAAATCTTTAAAGGATAACTTCGATCATTTTCAACCTGGACTCTGTTTTCCAATGTTTTTGTGTCCAGATGACTAATAGAGAACAATTTTTGAAATTGGTTCTGTACTGAACGCTATAGCTGGCAGCTGCAAAGCATGCTCCAATGTAACCACTCAGGGCATTTGTGCACCGTCAGTTAACTTCCACTTAAAGTGCTTGTTTTTGCACTGACAGGCTCAGATTGTTATTCTAAGTGTATGACCACATTATGGAAAGGATCCCTACAGAGGTGGACCTTTTTTGGTCAAGAATACGTTTCTGATTGTTTAAACAGAAGCGTTGGACCAGTTGGACCCCCGGAGGCATCCTGATCAGATGCCCGAACCACCAGACTCTGTTTAATCTAATAGTAACTTTGGTGTGTATAGATCCAGGATATTTTCACATCTAACTGGGTGAATTAAGGGTTTATTTTTACCAAACCATAAGTTGTGGTTGTTGGAACATGGGAGAGACGAACTTTTGCGAGTTCCATTTTGTTTCTGTCGACTTGAAGGAAGTGTGTTTTACGATGATTCATTTAATGTTTATTTAAATGGTGTCTGCTGGATGTGGTGATGGCGATGGTGATTTCAGGGCTGTTTCTTGTTAAACACAAAGGATCTTACTCTTTAACAAAAAGGTTTATATCCGTAGGGATCCTTTCCATTAAGTTGTCAGTCACTTACAATAACAATCTGAGCCTGTCAGTGGCAAAAGTATTCATACATTCATGGTACACAAATGCCCTGAGTGGTTACAATGCATTCAGTTTCTCACCGCCAGCTGCAGCCCTCTTGCTCAATCCTGGAGCAATATCAAAAACTGTTGTCTCCATTAGTCACTTCGACAGAAAAACGTGGTAAAATAGAGTCCAGGTTGAGAAATACTGAAGTTACCCTTTAACCATAAGGAAGTGTCAGAGAATTTTAACGGAAAAAACCCTGATCTCAAATTTTCTCTTTTCTGTTTCCAGGACAGAGAGAGCATGATTCAGGTCTTACGAGCAGTGGACAAAGCCAATGGCTACTGCTTTGGAGACCTGGAGGAGAGGAATCTGCAGGCCATGATGTCAGCTGCTGTGGGGGCAGACTTCCAGTTCGACTCGTATCCTTTCCTAATCACTATGGTGACTCACTGTGACTCATCTGGTTAAAAATGAAACCTTAGGATATATGAGAGGTGGCTCAAACGCTGAATACTAAAGTGTTCAGAATGACTTGGGATAAATTGTGCTGAAAAGTCACCTGAATCTCACCATATGCAGGTTGATAATGTGTTATTTTATCTTTTCCTTAACTGTACTCCAGTACTCTTGGAGTGCAAGAGCGGTATGTTGAAACCAGTGGAAAGACTGTGGAGGAGGAAATGATGGATCTGTAAATTGAGAAGCCCAAATAAAAGGACAAAACCGGTTGCCTTTTTAGCATCAGTATAGCAGGGGAGTCTTGGCAACATCCATCTCACTTGGCCTGAATTCTGAGGCTCTCTACAAAAGCGGTGGAGAGATAGGAACTAAATTTGGGTGCTGTAGATGCTTCAAGGTTGCACCACACCTCGTAAAAATCACAATGAGGACGACTGAAGAGAGTAAATGCACAGCTTCTCTTCAGTTACTAATGAGAGCAGAGTGACTTAATGTGTTCGTCAAAAGGAAACCTTCACTAAATGCCAATACATTTACATTCAAAATATATATAAATGTTTAGGCCCCAATTTTCTGTTTTGTTAGATGTTTGTGGTCCCCATATTTTTATAGAAAATTTCCATGGGAAGGCATTGTGGGAAAGTCATATTTATCCTAAAACAGTTAAGTGACTGCAATTAATCAAACATAGTTGTAAATCTTCTCTACGGGAATGAATGAACTAAAAAATAAAAGATTCATGTTGATACTCTTTGCTGCTCATTTTAGATTATTGCTGCATAAATTAAATTACAAAAGAGTGCTCTGTTTTGTTTTAGAATTGGATAAGTATGGCAAAGATTATACAGAGGACTTTCCTCCTGCCATATGCATATATTAGTGTTGAGTGCGTCTGACAGTAAGATACAGAGAACAGACAGTGTATTTGCCTTGATATGCAGTGGAATATAATGGAACTTGACAGTCGGCAGTGCCTCAGAGATGAGAGTGAAATTTGAGCGTTTGTGTGCAGTGGATGGGTAAATATTAACATGAACGCTACGTATTTCATGTTTAAAGAACAAATTAAAATATCTGTAGGTTAAAGAAACTAAGCAGGTTAAGAACCAGCCAATTAGATTTCTAAGCTTTAAGAAATATTAGAACAAATGTTATACAAAATACCACAATATTTCACCTTTTTAAAAAACACACATATACTGTGACTGGATAGGTGTTTTTTGGATGTAGAAAGTATATAATGTGAATGTGTGTCACATAATAGTGTCTGTTGAAGGGGCATATGGTTGCTTATTGTAAAGTCTTTTTGATGACTGCTGGAGGATGACCTTACAGATGAGTTTGAAGATACAAGTCAAATTTCTGTGAAAATGGACAATAAAGTATCATCTTTATCTTATCTTAGTATAGGTTGCCAGGTGGCCCACCAACCATTTTCTAATTCAGAATGAAAATAAATTGATTCACATTTAGATTTTTTTTCTTTTGTACTTTGAATGTAAGTAAGGTGTCGGATTACATTTAAAAAATCATATAAATAGAGTTTAGCCTGGTCCAAGCTAATCCCTGAATGTCCTCAGATCCTAGAAACACCTCTGCGTATAGCAGACATCAAAAGCTTGAAAACAGGCAATTCATTTATTGTATATATTGATTAAAAAGTTTGTTTATTAACTGGCTCCTGGCCTGCCATCACTTAGAAAAAGTGGCTCCTGGGCAAAGAAAGTTGAGTATCACCGGTACCGGCTATACTGCTATATTTTTTATAGCAGAATTATACATATGCAGAGCTCCCTGTTCAGTACAAATGGATAATGTGCAACATGTTTGGTAAAATCCAGTGTATCTAAAGAAATCCCAGGGTACTTTATAATAATAATATGTTTGCATAATGTCCATAAAGCAATGTTTAACAAAGACAAAGTGAATCGAAAACATCATCAGAAGTAGAAATGACTTTGGCCAAGAGCGAGTCCTTGCATGTTGGGCCTCTCTTCTGTCCAGCAGATGGCACATGAGCTTGCAAATCCTTCTCCAAAATCCACAAAAGTCTGCTCCGTCTTTTCCCAGCAGCTAGAGCAGAAAAATTAAGTCAGGCGGGGAGAGGAAGCTACATTAAATCTGTTTCTGCACAACTGGCCCTGTGTCTGGTCTCTGGGATGGAAGACCCTCTTGTCTTTTTAAAAAGCAACTAAAAACTCTCTTTTTAACTTGGAGTGGATTACTTTTCTTCCACTGCTGTGCTCTTTCTCTACTGTGAATTTAAAAACCCAACACCCGCAATAAAAAATGCTCCTCCAGCATTAAAACACAAAGTCTAGACACCCCTCACATACGCATATTAAACACGAGGCTTCGTGTGAGCGCTGCTGCCTCTCATGCAGCGCTGTAGTCAGTCTAAAATAAAGCGTGATCCACTTTGCGAGCTCGCACTGATGTGGGAAATCACATTAACCCTGTGTGGTATGATGTGGCTGTGAAATTATATGTGCCTGCAAAGCTCTGTGCTCTCCGTGCATTAGGGGGGTGTGTCAGGCAGAATGTTAAATTGTGTTCCGATGTTTGTACATGTGATCAAGTATGCCTTCTCACTGGTACTTCCTGCCTTTTTTTCCTCCCCTATAAGCCCCCTAGAGGTAGATGTGTGTGTGTGTGTGTGTGTGTGTGTGTGTGTGTGTGTGTGTGTGTGTGTGTGTGTGTGTGTGTGAGAGAGAGAGAGAGAGGTAGACAGTTTCTGTGTGTCGAGAGTGAGAAAAGAAACCCACTTACACCCCAAAATCTGAATTTTACTCAACACCCAATCGAAACATTAAACGCCCCATAAACCTTAAGATACATTTGCATTTCATTCTATTAAATGATTATTTAAAAAAAACTCTCTCAGCCACGCGCGCGCGCGCGCGCGCGCGCACACACACACACACACACACACATTTCTCATTACCACAAATGCTGTGCACACACCCTTTGTGGAAGCCAAAAATGTCTGCTTCATTTGACTGAGGAGAGGAGGGGGACAAATGCTCCATTTTTCTAATTGTTGGGAGACTTTGAAACTGTTCATGCATCCTCTGTCTGGTAGATAAGGCCTGTTTTTTTTTCTGTACGGCGCAGTTCAATGTTAGTAGGGTGAGAGAGAGAGCTGGAGCCTGTGCACCCATCCCCCCACACTCAGCAGAGGAGTGTTTCTGCTGGAGTGAGAGACAGACAGAGAGGAGAGGAGAGGGGGTGGTAGAGGAGAGCAGAGCAGGCAGGGGAGGGAAGAAGAGGGAATGTGCATTGGTAGTCTCGTTTGCTGCAAGGCTTCCTCCTTCTACTCTGGAAAAACCTGTGTGTGTTGCCTTTGCTTGCCTAAATACCACTCAGAAACACTAAACTACAGTGTACAAAGGCAGATTTCTTTTTTTTTTTTAAATTTACTTTTTAATAGCATTTAGCATTAAACACACACCATGCATAGTCCTACATCAGACATCCATGCCTGTCACAAATCCCATAGCAGTCTTTTTAGAGGTACACCCACAAAGGAGAAAAAAGACAATAAAAAGGGAAGACTGTAAACAGTTAGGGAGTGATCTTGTCTTTACAATGTAATTGGTGATTTGTGAGAATAAAATTAGGCTTTTTTTTGTGGTCATTCTCGAAGTATATATCCAAAAAATAACTCCCAAGTAGTATAGCACATTTGAAAACATTAAGTAGGGCTTTAAGTATCTCTCCAATAGTCTTAAATAACAGAACAGTCCCAAAAATGTGGTAGTGGTTTGCATTTTAGTTTCTCCATCAAACGGGGGTTCCTAACATAGTGGGATTTCAAAAATATACATGTACATATACATATTTGAAGATATTTTATTTCCTTTTTTCAAGGAAGAATTTGTGTTTGTGTGTGTGTGTGTGTGTGTGTGTGTGTGTGTAAGCCAGGTTAAATTAACTCCTTTCATTTAATACCTTGCAGTGTGTGCAGTAAATTTGCAGAATAGCATCCACATCATGCACTTGAAAAATCATATATTTCATAAATTAATTAGCTCCCCACTGCGCTGATCACTCACGAAATTCACCATGCATATTAATTTTTTTTGTCATGCACAGCCTCTTTAAAGGTTGCTTTAAAGTACATAGGTCTTATTTTATTCATTTTTATTTAACCTTTATCTAACCAACAGAAAAACCCTCTTCAGATTAAAAAGTGTCCTGGCCAAGACAGTCAGCAACATAAGTTACAAACAGACAACACAGTACAAAATTATAATATTTAACTCCAAAGGAATTATCAGAAAACACAAAAGAGTACAAAATAAAGGTACTACAAGCAAGAACTAAAATGTATCTTAATATATTTTATAAATGAACCATAAAAACAAGAAAAAGTGGAAGACCAGCACCCTGACAGTGGCAACAGTGCTTTGAAATGAAATAAATGAACCAACAAGTGCAGTTTTAAGTCTTTCTGCAGAAGATTCCACATATATGGAGCTGCATACATAAAGGCTCTTTTGCCAAACTCCCTATGCACCCTAAGTGTAGACAATAACAACAAGCTTTATAAACAGAGCATAGCCATTTTCAGTTCTGTGCCTAATGTTGACTCATAAATATGCTGGAAGTAGGCCAAGAACAGCTTTGTAAATAAGAGAATGCCAATGAAAAAGTCAGCACAGTTTTAATGACCCAAATGTACATGATACAGTGATGAGTAAGGGCCATACAAATACTAATGAATCCTAATGCACCGTCAAACACAGAGTCCAGACTGTACAAACACTGGGAGGGTGTATTCATATATAATACACACCCATAATCAAGCACATTCAAAAATATTGCACAGACCAGCCCTTTTTTTGAAAGAAAATCAAAAATAAAAGCACAGTTTGAACTTAAGCTTTTTTACAAGTGTGTGGCTTAAAAGAAAGACAATTATCCAATACAGTGCGCAGGTATTTATAAGATTAAATACACTCAGTGCTCTTGTTTAGATGTGTAACAAAAGTAAATATATATTTTAAAGACATATATACATACATACATATATATATACATACACACACACACACACACACACACACACACACACACACATATATACATATATATATGAAGGGTAGAAAGAAAGGTAGAAGGTAGATTTATTAGTAATTTTTAAAACAAAGTTTAAAAAACCAAATTACAATTATGGGCTATATCTCCTAATCATTGAATTCAGATGTTTCATTCAGTCCCATTGCCACATGTGTATAAAATCTGGATGAATGGGCAAAAATTCCCATAGACACACTCCAAAATCTTGTATAAAGCCTTCCCAGAAGAGTGGGAGCTGTTATAGCTACAAAGGAGGGACCAACTCCTATGGATTTAGAATGGGATGACATAAAAGCTCCTGTAGGTGTAATGTGTAGGTGGCCCAATACTTTTGTCATATATTTATATATATATGAGACAGAATCAAATACAAAACACATAAACATATAAAAACATATAGGTTACTTAGACGACTTTATTACAATACAACTACAATTACACCAAGCCAAGGGGTACAAGGAAAATAACCAAGGTTAACAAGGCTTCAAGGCTTCAATAGATTAAATTTTAATAAGATTTAATAGCGTCCACATATTCATTGAGTTCATTCGTGAATAAAGGAGAGAATGGTTTATAACCACTGAATTTTCATTTGTGGATGTGATATTTAGCAAATAAAGATTTATTATAAAACATTTTCCTAAATTTCTCCATCTCAAAATCAAACACACCGAAGACAAAATCTGTGACACAAAAAGAAAAATTGGCAATGAAATATGTTTGGATAAACATTAGAGTGTCTGACCAAATTGTCTTTGTATGAGGATAATTCCAAAATAATCATGAAGCAGTTTCATTTGATAATTATTATTATTATTATTTTTTAATCTCTTAAGGAAACATTTTGCTGGGTAGAATCTGTGAATTAATTTAAATGTAACTCAACTCACTTTATTAGGATGAAAATACTCGAGAGACAAAGACCACACTTTTCTCTCAGGCACATTCTTGATTATATGCTTCCAAAATGGGATTATGTAATGAGCTGTGACAATGCATTTATATTGTGTGAACATTTTTTTCATGTAAAGAAAATATTCCACCTATGGGTACAAAAGACAATTTGGTTGTAAGAGAGGAACAAAAGTCCAATAAGGCCAGGATTTAGTGCTTTGTGCACAGGAATATTTCAAAAATGAACATATTTAAAGATGCATTTCTACCTGTTTTCAAGCAAGAATGTGTGTGCAAGCCATGAACTGAACTGCAGTACTCTTGCAGCTGTGGCATCCACATCATGCACTTGAAAAATCATATATTTCATGAATTAATCAGCTCCCTCCTGCACTGATTACTCATGAAATTCACCATGCATATTAGTATTTTTGTCATATACAGCCTCTTTAACGGTTGCAGTGAAGTACATACTGCTTATATGTGGCAACACATCATTAGTGAGTTGTATGAACATTTGAGTCTCTTCATGTGGAGAAAATATTCCACCTATGGGGGAAAAAGACAATGTGGTTGTAAGAAAAAAAAAAAAAAAAGTTCAGTCCGGATTGGAGCGGATCCGGTGCATATTTTGCAGCCCTCCATGCGGCTCAGTAAAATGGCTGTATGTAGCGGAGCCTCGTGTTGGTTGGGTTTGCTCCCTGCCTCTACCCGGGCTCAGTAACACAACTCCCACAACAATTTCTGTCGCTTTTTTACGCATTGTATGGAGCCTCCATCCTATTTCTAACCCACTTACGGAACCGGAACCGGGATGGCGGCCGGATTCGGTCCGGTGTGAGGGGTGGGAATGAATCGGCACAAGGATAAATGGTTATAAACAATTATTTATATTCAATGCTAGCTTTTGATTGTGACTGACTCGCCGAGAGAGGGAGAGAGAGGTGGGGTGGGGGGGTATATCATGGCCGCTCAGGTCGCCAGCGCCGCCACTCTGAACACAAGCCCGCCTTCCGAACTCAAAAAGCCGGATCGAGACCCCAAGGAGGAGTCGGCACCGGGGGAGAAGCAGTCAGACAAAAAGCAGCCGGGCTTGGAGAGCGGATCGCCGGGCCGGGGGGATCTGCAGGACGGGGCCGACGGTGGAAATGCAGGGGGAGGAGGGGAACCTGAGATGAAGAACGGGAATGGGAACCCGCCCAGGGCTAACAATAATAACCAGAATGACTCTGTCGGACCGGAGGGGAACAACCACCCCGGCATGGTGCATCACCACGGTGCCGCGTTCCCTCCACCTTCGTACGGATACAGTCAGCACTACGGTCGGGCCCCTTTTCATCAACATGGCGGACAACAAAGCCCTGGCATGGCAGCTGCTGCGGGTCCGGTCGTTCAGTCGAGCAACATGATGGACGCGTATCAACCCAATTCACACGACTTTTCAAACCACCAGTTTAACAATTACAACCCATTCCCGAACAGGACTCCCTACCCCGGCCAAGCGTACGCCATGAACTCCCCTCGCAGCACCCAGGCGCCGACAGCTGGGGGGCAGCCAGCTAACGTTAAGCAGCAGCAGCCACCAGCGGGAGGACCCTCGGCGATGGCTGGATCTTACAGTAACCAGAGATATAACATTGGAAACCCGCAACCTACATCCACACCGACACTCAACAAGCTCCTAACGTCCCCCAGCTCAACGCGGGGATACCCAAACTACCCGTCTAATGACTACAGTAGCCAAGAAGGAGCTAGTAAGGGACCAGCAGACATGGGCAGTAGCGGGCTGTATGGAGGGAGCAATCCGGGTTGGCAACAAAGAAGCCATCACCCGTCGCCCATGAGCCCTGGAAGTGCCGGGCAGCCGCTAGTTAGAAACCAGGTAAAGTCACATTATTGCAGGGACACGATGTGGGCTTTAGCTTCCCTCCTCCTAGCTAGTTCACAACGTAGCAGGCCAGCCATTGTCTGAGTTCGCAAAGACTCTAAAATGGCTGCCTCTCGTGTGTGTTTTTTTCCTTTACACCAGACCGTTAAATAATTGTTGTTTTTAATATGTCGACAAAGGTTTGTAGCAACACTAGAGTGCCGCTTGTAGGAGATATAAGTTGTTGAAACGATGTAAGGACGTTCAGGGAGCAAAGAAGGCCCGACTTTGAAAAGGGGCGAAAATACACGCCGAAGAGCAACGGCTCGTTTTTTCTCCCATAGCTGCTCTACGCGTATTATACTTTGTATTTATTCTGTTTCAAATGTGTTCATACCACACGAATATGTGTAAACGACACCGTGTTCACACACGCAATAGTTTGTGATAGTTGCTCATACAGACACGTTTATATTGTTTTCCAGCCCGATAAGCTGTAATTTTGTGGCTACGTCGGAAGGAATGTGTTGCTCACGGTTAGTTAAATGGCACATGTAGGTTCAGTTTAAATCCATCAAATGCCCTGTGACATGTCTGTAAACGATGTTGTTTATTACATTTTAATCGTAAATTAATTAAAAGGGTTTTGCCCGTGCTGAAAAGCTGCTGGGCTTCCCATGCATGTTGCCTGTAAACAGTCAGCTCAGTCTCATGAGTGAGTGACTGCAGCCTGCAGATTGCAGTTTGCACTGGGATTTGAATTGTGGAGGTAAAATCCTGCTGTCAAAGCCAGGAGATAGTTGGTCTTTGGTTGACATGCTAGCTGAAATCTGATTGGCTCCTCATCCGCTGCTCATGGCCATTTCTAATTACATGTGATGCAAGGCAACAGTTGCTGATAAGAGCACACAGCACTAATTCATCACAGGGTCACCAGAGGTACTGCTGCTTCACTCCTTTTCTCTGCACCACTTTCAACACTTCATGTAGCCCAGTGTTGGAGAAACTGGGACATGAATAATGTATAGTTTTGTCATTTTCATTTTATCTTTTGACAGATATTTTCCCCATAAATTGAAACCCCAAGCTGTTTGTTTTAACATGCATGCAGCCTGGTTTCAATAATACCATTAGGAGCATTCCCATCACATACTTGCAGCTTGATGGCCCATGCTATGGATGCATGATAATATTGGCTCATCGTCAGTATAGTCTGATATTGGCTTTAAAATAAAGCATTGGAATCGGCCAACTTGTTGATTTCTGCTGATATGAACGATATTTTCCCCTTTTTGAGAAAGAGAACATGTGCAAGACATCAACCTTAAATTAAAGTGTTTTCCATATTTTACAGAAGGGATTGTACTGTATTTCTCCATCTGTTGGATGGTCATCACAAAAAGAGTATTCATAATAAGATGTTCGTTCCACTACAGAAAAAACTTGTTGGGGAAATAAGTGAATATATTGACATCAGTATCAGCTATTCGTTGTTAAATATCGTCATATATGTTATCATTAAAATCCAGTATTGTGCATCCCTGCCTCATACATCAGCTGCACTCTGCACCATTGTGTATAATGTGAGTGTCAGTTTGTTTCAAATCATACAAAAATATATCGCAGTATTACTTCAGTCATCAAAAGTAAACAACAGTGTCTTAAGACAGGGGTGTCCACATTAGATAATGTAAGAATACCTCAGGGCCAGCTCCTCCTTGCATCATATGTGTAATTGTAAAAAATCACATACAGATGACACAAATGCATCTGTTTTCGTTTTAAATGAAAAAGAATTAAACTTCCCAAAACTCCTAAAAGCAGCATCCCTGGCTGACAACTTTTTGCTTGTTTGCCGTGGCCATGCATGCTAGCTTGCAGAAAATACTTGGTGTTAGGCAGCCGTCTGTTTGCATGTTTACCGCCTGTTTATGAAAGCACGTTACTTTTGCATATGTAGTTCCCGCTTGGTGCTTGAACAAATTGCGATTGTCCTGCCTTCATGAGGTGAATGAAAATAAATGCAAAGTGATCTTGCTTGATTAACCAATATTGTGTTAATCATATATTTTGGGAGACAAGCTGAGGGCCATTTAAAATCAGTCTGACGGCCACAATTGGCTCAAACTTTGGACATGTCTGGCTTCAGACAACATCTGCTGTTCTGTTATGTTCTATCATTACATTTTTCTTGTTGATGTACAAACAACCTTATTTCTTATCTTTGATGGTCCCTTGATAAACAAATTCTAGACTGACAGCTGTCTTTGTTTCATATCGTAACTTGTTTCAGAGTAGCAAAAGGCAAATTTGACCTCTGCCTGTGAGGATGTGTGTGTGTGTCTGTGTGCGTGTGTGTGTGTGTGTGTGTTTGTGTGTGTGTTTCTGCTGTGTCTGGCATGCCACACAAGTTTGACTGCAAAGAATTCCCCCCAATCCTCCCCCCAAGCCAATCAGAAGGCAGTCCACCATCTCTCACTGGCCAAGGGAGTTTCCTCTCTGTCTTATGCAGATTAGCCATGTGCTGCTCTTATTTATTTCACTTCATTATCTTGGATCTGCAAAATGTCAAGTAAGGCCTTTTGCATACTATTTGTAAAGGGCTGTTGTTAGGCTGAGGACGCTCTTCTCAGCAAAGTGCACATGTGGGAATTCACTTGATGTAATGTAAGGGGATACTTTCACTTTCAAGTAGATGTTCTTTAGTAGAAATCATCTTAAAATACCCAACCTTTTCAGTGCCAGATAATACTGGTGCAGGTGAGGGAATGATTTGATCTTAAATGCATCGTGCTGGCATAGCCCTGCACTATTTTGAAGACATTGATGATTTAGTAACACCAAGTTTTTACTTGAGAGAGAGTGTCTACACTAACATTTGGGGTTATAGACAGAATGTACTGTTGTGCATTTTTCACTCTCTCCTGCTGTTGTGAAAGTGCTTCCTTCATTTCTGGTGTCATTCATCCAGAGCCAAACTGCCTCCTCTGGGGAGGAAAAAAGCTACTTGGACCAGGCTCAAAACAGGAGCACAGCTGGGATATGTTTAAGATTGGGCAGACTGCCCTCCATTTGAAAGTAGATATATATAGCTCTCTTGACTTCCGAAACTATGAAGTGAGGTGAAAAAAAATCAGGGTAATGACCGTGGGAAATAAGGTGAAAACCCCCACAATTTTCTCATTCATTGAAGTTTGTCTTTACGCTTTTAGTCCTGTAAAAGAAACAGACTGCAGCCAAGTGTTTTAGGGACAGACTGTAACATCATAGTTAAGATTTTGGAGAGCTGCATGTAAGATGAAACACTTGCTATTTAGATTTCTTCGTTGCTTTTTGGTTGTTGACTTGATGTATTTTCTCACCATGTCCAGCCACCTGGTCCTATGGACCCAATGGGGAAAATGAGAGGTCAACCATACGGAGCAGGCAGTCCATACAGTCAGCAGACACAGCAGGGGCCTCCCACAGGTCCGCAACAGGGGCCCGGTTACCCTGGCCAGGGTTATGGTCCTCCAGGTCCTCAGCGATTCCCAGTGGGAATGCAAGGACGAACCCCTGGAAGCATGGGTAGCATGCCGTATGGTCCACAGGTATTTCACATAATTTATATCATTTAGAAATAGCACTGTGCAAAAGTCTTAGGCCACCTGACATTTTGTTATTTCAGCAAGCTCATAATGGTCATACATATTTAATTCTCAGTAGTGTTTTTATACTAAAGTAAAACTAGAACATACAGGAAATGTGTATACATTATTAAAAAATGCAAATATTTCGGGGAAAAAATTCAACATGCTGAAGATTAAAGTATTTAGTGTGACCTCCCTTTCCACTTAGCATGTCTTGACCTGTCTTGGGCAGACAATATGAGAATTATAGTACGAAACTTCAGATTTATTTATATCAGATTGCATTCAAGACATGTCCAAAGCTCAATATTAATTGATTGAGCTATTTGTTCTGGTTGTACGATTCAATCTTTCACACTGAATATTGACTTCAGCCTGAAGAAGCCATTTTGATCTGACTTTTTGTGGGTTTTAAAATTTCTACTGTTGTCTGTATTCTTTGTTGGTATCTTAGTAAAGACACTGAGGAAAAAAAACACATCCTCATTACAGCTTTGCTAAAACAACAAATCTATGTTGGCCTAGGACTCTTGCACAGTGCTGTAAGTCGTCAGTTTCTTGATTTTATTAGTTTTTTTTTTTTCATTTGTGTTTAAGGTCTTGTGTGTTTGTGTATTTTGTGTAGATTGGATCTTACGGACAGCAGGGACCAGGAGGCTATGGCTCTCAGGGCCAGGCACCATATTATGGCCAGCCTGGCCAGGCTCCTCACCCCAGCCAGCAGCAAACGCCCTACCCCCAGCCCCCACCAGGACAACCGGGTGGCCAGACACCGTACCCGGGGCAAACCCACCCTCCACCGTCTTCTGCTCCACACACCCAGGGAGGACAACCCTATCAGCAGCCCCACATGCCCCCGCAGTCCCAGGGGCCACTGCCAGGCCCATCCCAAGGGCCCCCACAGTCTCAGCCCCCTTATTCCCAAACCTCAGCCCCACAATCTGGCCAGTCTCTCTACGCCCAGCAGCAGGGTCCTCCCAGCCAGGCCCCGCAGCAGCCAAGTTCCCAGGAACCCCCCGGATCACAGGGCCAGTCCAGCTACCCAGGATCCACACCGGGGCCTCAGCAGCCCCCCTCGCAGCAACAGCAGACACAGTCTCAGCCACCACAGCAGCCACCAGGACACAGCCAACACCCACAGGGCCAGCCTGCAGCGTACCCGCAGACCCCTCAGCAGCAGCAGCAAGCACAACAGTCACCTTATCAGCGCTTTCCTCCTCCACAACAGCAGGTACTGCCCTCAGCCCGGGATCCTGTTCATCATACTTAACTATTTTTCTCTGTGTGTGCTCACATGCATGCTTTCCTGTCAGTCTGGCAGTGTTGCTAAGCATGTGTTCTGATGCTTTTTAGGAGGTAACCCAGGACTCATTTCAGTCCAACGCCCCTCCATCCACTCAGCCTAAATCTGGCCCAGAGGACAGTCAAGGCCGCCCCTCCAGCCTTCCGGTCAGTTGCCTGTTATATCACTGTTGGAACATAAAAATCCTTTTCTCTGTGTTTTAGCTGTTCACCCACATGTAAGAGCGCTAGTTTCTGTTTGCATCTTGTAGTTTTTATTACACATGATGTATTTAGTTGACCATTTCTCAAATATATGTCAATACAAGGCTTTGAAAATCTCCTTTTAAATGTCAGGTGTTAATGTTTCAACAGCTTTCATTTTGCTGCATGTTCGTGCGGTGGCCGCTGTGCTTTCCATCCCTTGGTGATTTTAGACTTTGTGCTGTTGGTGGTAGTTGAGCGGCAGCTGTGTGGAAAAGGAGCTGTGTAAATGGGTAAATCTAAGATGAATACAAGCGAGTTTGTTTGTGTATTGAAATCACATGGCAGGGCTGCTGCTATATGCTGACTCGGCTCGCATCCTACAAACCTCAGTAACCATGACAACCCCTGGCACTAATGCGCACTCATTTTTTTTTTTCTTTGAAAAAGATAAATAAGGACAAAGGCCTCTGGGTCTGTGTATGTGTGTGTGTGTAGTATTTGTATGTGTGCCACTCGTATCTAAACAACAGAGAAGGAGTTGCAACATAATACTACAGACGGTGTTTAAAATAAACATTGCCGTGCAAAAAAAAAAAGCTCAATCCTCTGCAGTTGCAAATTGTCCTTTTTCTTGAAGATGCCATGTTTGTTGACTCCACTTCTTTTCTTCCTGTGCATGTTTTCAGGACCTGTCAGGGTCCATCGATGACCTGCCCACAGGCACAGAGGGTGCTCTGAGTCCCGGTGTGAGCACGTCAGGTGTGTCGAGCAGTCAGGGTGAGCAGAGTAACCAGGCTCAGTCGCCCTTCTCTCCTCACACATCTCCCCACCTGCCAGGCATCCGAGGGCCTTCACCTTCGCCAGCTGGCTCCCCTGCAAGCGCCAGCACACCCCGTACAGGACCGCTGTCACCCGCCAACATGCCAGGTGGGCTGATCAGTCGCACATTAAAATGAGGCATATGATCAGTAGCGTAATTCTGACATTTGTGATGGAGACACCAAATGACTTGAGCCGCAGGTCGTGACAACTTGTTTGTGTTGATTCTGCATTAAAAGGGAAGAATGTACTTCATACCAACCCAAATTTTTAATTTGGTTTAAATATTTAAAGGAGAACACTAACAAGATAAAAAAAAGTATGTTATTATAATCAATTTGAATTTCCTTATTTAAATGTCCTCCTTCTCACTGGGAGTGTAAAAACGGTAATGTGGATCGATATATCGATTCAATGATTAAGAACCAAATATCATTGATGCAAATTAAAAACATCAATATATATCTCTATCTTCAAGGAAAGCCTCTTTTTTGAAATTCCCATGACACCCGCATGTCACCATTTCTATATAAGCACAACTCCTCTCTACATATTCAAACAGCACCAGAGGCCTAGCACCTGGTTATATTCGTGAACATCATATCATTGTCTAAAGAATCGATAAAATCTTGTATAGTGATGAAAGCTGTGATTCATACCCCTATATTTCACACCCTGATGACTTGATAATCTAGTTTTTTACAACTTTCTTGAAGCTGTAAGAAAAAGCTGTCACGCTCTCTACGTAAAGCCCTGCTTTTTCGGATGCATCAAACTACAGCAAATGGAATCGTTAAAGACGTCCTAATCACACTTTTACTCGAAACTTGGCCTGCTATAGTTGGTTTCCTCAATCATCTCGATACACTTAACAATATTTGAGTTCTGTTGGTTGGAAAGTGGTTGTTCACAAAACCTGCATTTGTATGGATGGACAGTCTGTGGGTACAGTGTGGTTAAATGTGGCTTTGAGAATTGCGGGAGGTTGTTAAGTTGGACTTGTTTTACAAAAGTCTGACCAAAAAACTGAGCCAAATACTTAGGAATACCACACTTGTGTTTAAAAAAGGGAGTGCTGCACTGGGTCGAGGAACCAGCTGTTGTTGAAAGAAAAAAAAACAGGTGATTTTTGAGGATAGGGCCAGAATTAGAAACAATAACTGACCAGCTTACTAAATGTTGAAGTTCATGATATAAGTTGGCTGTCTGAAACGCATCAGAGGCACTCTGATTATAAGTAAAAATCATTATTAGTACATGGATGACTGATAAGGGTATCGTGATGAGGAATATTTAAGTTGAAATGCACTGATCATCCACTCATTAAAAAGGGACTTTTACCTTGAACTTCTACAATAAGTAAACTTGTTGATCATTGATTTGAATCTGTTTTGACCATATTCTTAAAATGGTTTTCTCAAATGGTATCCTGCAAAGGGTTGACATTTTAACACCCACAAAATTGAGATTAATATATCTTTAAAAAGAGAAATATTCTTTAATTTCCTACTTAAAATGTTGTACCTTGAAAGGAGCTAAGTGGATACATGCTGGTTTTAGCATTGTTAATTGCTTAAAAATGGAAATTGATCTAAATCGAAATAATCACAGTAGCTACATTCTTACCACAATGGCTAGAAACTCTGTTGTATTTTTTTTCTAGCTGACACTAACCTCACATAAATATTATTGTTTAGGGACCCAGATGCCTCCCAGGCCATCAAGCGTGCAGTCAGATGGGAGTCTCCACCCTGCAATGAGCCAGTCTCCTATGGCCCAGGACAGAGGTATGCTGTCGTGTCCGCAGAGGTCAACATGTCAGGAGTGTTTGTTGTAGCATCTGAGTCTAAGTACTATCTCTCTGTCATGTCCTCTGTCAGGGTTTATGCAAAGAAACCCTCAGATGCCCCCTTATGGCTCCCCCCAGTCGGCCTCTGCACTGTCACCACGCCAGTCCTCAGGGGGACAGATGCATCCTGGGATGGGCCCATATCAGCAGAACAACTCCATGGGTGGCTATGGACAACAGGGAACACAATATGGCCCCCAAGGTATGTTCTGACAAATCGTCTCTGTCATGGTTTTAGTTGAATAGAGAGAGCTTCATTTAGTTTGGAAACTCTGTTCAGATGTTGTGAAAAGATAAGCTGTGAAATAGCTTCTAGAGGGGGGGTGGGGTTAAGGCTTAAGTTTTGATTTGTGAAAGTTTTCCACCTAATTTACTATCTATAAGTGAGTTTTTTTCATGTGCATTTCCCATTAGACAAACCTATGGCATATATCTCCCCTGCCTCATAGGAATACCATGCTACCGTTGGTCCCTCCCTCTGACTCTGTTGCAGCTATTTATAGCTGTGAAGCAGAGAGTCAGCTGACGTAGCAGAGCCTCCTGTCAGTAGAGCTGAGACTGTGACGAAGGCTTGTTGCTCAGGGTGCATAGCTCTCTGCTAACACACTGTGGGGAAAAAGTCTGCCTCACACAGCTCTTAGGGAAAAGACTCAGTCATAGTTACACCAGTCCAACTTCAGTGTTTAATACAAACGGACTTCTGGATGTTGCAGTTATTTTTTTTCTTCCCAAACCAGTATACAGTTCCAGCCAAGTGACTACTTAACCCTATAAATTTTTGTTATAATGTCATTTTTAGGTTATCCTCGACAACCTGGCTATGGCAACATGCCCAACGCAAACTACAGTGGGCCGGGCATGGGCCCACTGAACTCCATGGCAGGTCAGGGTGGGGGGCCGCCGTATGCTGGCATGCCCCCGGGAAGGATGCCCCCTAATCAAATGGGGGCACGTCCCTATGGCCCCAACATGGGTCCAAATATGGGCCCCAACATGGGTCCAAACATGCCTCCTAACATGGGCAACATGCCGCCCCAGGTAGGCTCAGGGATGTGTCCTCCTCCTGGCATGAACAGAAAGCCCCAGGACCCTGCAGCCATGCAGCACCCTGCCACCAACTCCATGCACAACAGGTTAGTTCAAGATGGATCCTCAAGTGGCTACTTTTATAAACCACACACAAGATCTCTGACGTACTTCTCACTTACGCTTTAATACCAGATACCCAGGGTGTCTGCAGGTCCTTTGAAAAGTCTTAACTGTCACAAACATTACATCTAATTTTTATTTATGCAGTTTTATTTATGTTTGTTAAAATAAGTCAAACTTTTAATTTACTCAACCCACCAAGTCTTCTTACTTTACCATTGTCTTTATACTTGCACTGACAAAATGTAGAGAAATCTCACGATCTAATAATGCATGGGACTACATACACACTACTTATTGATGCACTTAACCGACAATGTTTGAATATAGTAAAAAAAAGTTTTTTTTTCTTGAAATCAGTCTTAAATTTGGTTTAAAATGATCGTGAAAAGTCTTAAAAACATTAAAGTTATGTGTATTATACCTTTAGACATCCTGGATACCTTACTTTGTCACTTTTGTAAATACTAGATGCTCATTCATGTCTTCCTCCATCCAGGATGCCTGGTTATCCCAACATGTCTCCAGGCATGATAGGCTCCGGCCCACCCTATGGCCCTCCCATGAACAACATGCCTGGAATGATGAACACTCAAGGTGGATCACCGTATCCCATGGGGCCAAACATGGCCAATAATTCAAGTGGTGAGTTGTACAGAAATATTTCCACTTTTTAATAGATAATAAACTTAATAGTTTCCTTTTGTGGCCATTTCACAGCTAATTCTAATCCCTGTCATTATTTTTAGGTATGGCCCCCAGTCCGGAGGTGAACAATAAGATGAATAACAAAGTAGATGGAAGTGGAACGCCCAAGCCAGAACCCAAATCTAAGGTAACATGTCTACATTATGGTGTAATAACAGTATTTTTTTTTTATCTTTGAATGTTTAAACACCTCGTATGTCCCGGATTTTTATTTTTTCCTTATTTCTCTTGCACAAAACAGAAGTCCAACTCTTCAACCACAACCAATGAGAAGATAACACGTCTGTATGAGCTGGGACCAGAGCCGGACAGGAAGATGTGGGTGGACCGTTTTTTGGCCTTCATGGAAGAGAAAGCCATGGGCATGACCAACTTGCCAGCTGTGGGACGCAAACCCCTCGACCTCTTCCGGCTGTATATGTCAGTCAAGGAGATCGGAGGCATGACGCAGGTTAGTGAGTCACTTATAAACAAAAAAAATCCATGGTATGTTTATTCCTTGCCCCCGACTGTAATCTCTATTCTGTATCTCTCAGGTGAGCAAGAATAAGAAATGGCGAGATCTGGCCACCTCCCTGAATGTGGGTACATCCAGCAGCGCTGCCAGCTCTTTGAAGAAACAGTACATCCAGTGTCTGTACGCCTTCGAGTGCAAAATTGAGCGTGGCGAGGACCCTCCACCAGAGATTTTTTCAGACAACAAGAAGAACCAAACCGCTAAGGTCCAGCCACCCTCTCCAGGTTAGTCGTCTTCCTGCCTTCTTTTCAACTGAACACGTGTTTCACTGCAGTTCAAATTCAGTAACCCACATTCATGCGCTTTGAAAGCAACAAAAATACATAACTTGCTGTGTTTGAGTGTCATTAAAGTACCATGTCTGTCTGCTTCTCTCTTATTTCCAACTGAAGCGTCCCTCTGCTCCACAGCTGGGTCCGGCTCTCTGCAGGGTCCTCAGACACCCCAGTCCACCAGCAGCTCCATGGCTGAAGGTGGGGATCTAAAACCTCCCACCCCAGCCTCCACTCCTCATACCCAGATGCCCCCCATGCCCCCTGGGTCCAGGTGACTTTCATAAAAGACTTTTTTGTTTTTGGATTCTAGCTTCCAAAAGACATTCTGATAAGAGAGACTAATTTCTTTCTGTCTTTTCTTCCGTCTCCCCCACTTATCTCCGAATTCCCCCTCACCCCTGCTTCTCTCTAGGAGCAGTGTTAACCTGCAGGACCCCTTCGCTGAAGGAAGTGACCCCGCTTTCCCCAGAAAGAACATGACGCCCAACTCCGCTTATCAGTCCGGCATGAACACACCAGATATGCAAGGGCGCATGGGCACCTACGAACCCAACAAGGATCCATTTGGTAACATGCGGAAAGGTGTGCAGGCGATCTGAATGGATCGTGTTATCCTAGAAACTAAACTACTTACTTAATTATCAGTCATTATCAGTCAATTAGATGTTAATGGGCTTTAATTTTGAATGCATTTCCAGTTGGGGAGCAGTTTCTACCTGCTAGCCAGGGCCCTAACAGCGGGGTGAGTGACCAACAGCAGCAGCAACCGCCACAACAGCAGCAGCAACAGCAGCAGCCCCCGTTCAACAGAGGACCGCCTGGGGCCATGGGCACGATGCCAATGGGGCCCAGACAGCAGTATCCCTATGGACCAGGTTACGACAGGAGGTGAGAATCATTCAATAAGAGATTGCATTTTTTTCACACCTCAACAGTATCTGTAAGGCTGAATTTGTTTTATATTTTATTGAATTTTAAGAAATGTTAGGGATTTGGGGACAGAATAAAATGACTTCTTACACGTTTAATTGCGCTTGGAGTTGATGATGTACTGCTGGGGATCAATGTGGTTCTTTTATGGAAACCAGAACTAATTATAGTCTTCAAATCCAGTCAAACACATCAGGTTTTTTTTTTTAAAAGATGATGTTGAACTGTGGTACATGTGTCATGTTGCTGTCATGTCTCTGCCCATCTTGTGACTCCACTTTACTCCATGGTGTTTATGACAGTGGTTCTCTGCCTTTTTTATGCCGAGGACAAATAAATTAAAATACATTACGTCACGGACCTGTATTTAACAATAATTTGCTTCAGGAACCTCCTTCTGAAAAGACTTTGGTTGTTAGATATGATTGAGATTTTTTTTAGTTGTCAACTACAGGAGAAAAGCTTTGAAGGAAGTGAAACCTATGATCAGAATAATCACTCCTATGACTTTTACTTACACTGGGCTCACTTCTATAGTGAAAATCAACTGTTCCCCATTTGTCAGGGGACTTTGGCCTCCTGGTTGAGAACCATTGGTTCATGAAATAACCATTCAGTCATTTATCATTCATTTCAATCAACAATGTCGCTCACTGACTTAGAGCACTGATATATCATCTTTGTGATAGGAGGGTTATACGCTGGATTTGTGCTGCTCTGAAAAATAAATCAGTAGAAATAAGTTGCAAAATGTCTGATTGCCCACTCTTACCTGAGGTTTGGGCTCATATCAGTGCTGAATCCATATTATGATACAGGAGTAGATATAGCAATATTAAATCTTGATGAATAGTTGTAGAAGTGATGTAATTCTCTGACAGCAGCAGACTGATTTAGCAGTTCTATTAACTGCCTTTAAACGCTTGGTCATAATATCTACATTACTAATGATTATTTATTGCAAATCTCTTTGTGTAAATACTTTGTAACAGCACCAATAGTAAACAACAACAACAACAACAACAATATCTTTGGGATATCAATATTTAGGTATTTTGTCAAATATGTGACATTTGATTTTCTCTATATTGCCGAGCCCTGTTGTACCTACTTGACTTGTAGAAGCCAGATTAAAGAAAAGAGTTCTGATATTGAATTGCTACCAAAGTATTCATGTCGACATGATTGTACCTCGATGGGCTCAAGTATAATTTGTATGTTTGTGAGTAGCAAAGTATGGAAAAACAAACCAATGTGTATTGTTATGGTTTTCCCAGATCGGAGCAAGGAATGGGCCCAGAGGGCAACATGGGATCCAGTGCTCCTCAGCCAAACCCTATGATGCCTGCCAATGCCGACACAGGGATGTATTCGCCAAATCGCTTCCCACCACAGCAGCCACGGTCAGTTCACACAGCACTTATTCGACAAGCTTATTGGGTTTAAAGCTGCTATCAGTGGAAGCTGTCATTTTTCATATAAAACAAACACATTTCTTTTGTGAGTCTTAATGTAATAATGTGTTTTAGAAATGCTTGAAATGTATGAAGGATCTTTCGTGTCATTCCAAGACACCTCATTTAATTCTGTTGTACTATATGGTTAGACACAACGTAATTTCACATTATTTTAATATTAATTATCTTGACAAATTAACATTAGAATTTTGTTGACATCCTTCATGTGAAAAATATTCACTCCAAATGCGCTTAATCTTCACATTTCTGTGGTTTGGGCTGATTGTATGTGGGTGTGGTGATATAAGCACCATTACTCTGATGTGACATGTACTTTAAATTTGAAATGTATGAATCCCATTGATATTCTCTGGGGACAGGTATTATTTGTCAAGCAATGAGCAGCACAGTTGGAAAAGGGTTGGGTGTTTATATTCAGTATTTACTTTTTGCCTTTATATTTAATATATTTGAGGAAATTTAATAAATCATACACATAGAACTGAGACGGGTATGATGGAGATTTATTATCATGTAACTGAGTGTGAGGCTGTTAATGAGAAGAAACCCTGGATGTCTTTTGGTTACAAATTCATCACTATAAATCATAATGTTTGCTGACTGTATGACTGTACATGTGTAACAGTGGGCCATGAGTTAATCCAGTGAGTTAGAGATGCATAATATTTTCATGATCAAACTAATGAGGCATAATGTTTGCAGGCATGATTCCTATGGTAATCAGTATCCTGGACAGGGAACGCCCCCTACAGGCTCCTACCCAAATCAGCAGCCTGGAATGTACCCACAACAACAACAGGTCAATGATCCATCTGCACTTCACTCTCGCTATGCTAAATGCACTGCATTGGTTTAGTGTTTCTTTTTCTGTTTGACTGAGTTGCAATCATATATTAGATTTATTGTGTTTTGAGCTGGAATCTGTTATGAACCCATGTATTTACATATCTGTTAAAATTATATGAAATATTTGTGTCTCTCTGAACCTTTTTTGATATTTAGAGTTACAAGCGTCCTGTGGAAGGGGGTTATCCTCCATCAAAACGACATGAGGCGGAGTATAGTGGGCCCTTTCACGGTGGACAACAACCACCGCAGCAGCAACAGCAAGGAGGTGCCTCTGCACCCTCTTCAGGACAGCAGGAGTCGTACAATCAGTACAGCGGCAGTGGGCCCTACCCCGGCTCGGATCGCCGTCCACCTGGCCCAGGCAATCAGTTCCCCTTCCCCTTTGGTCGTGAACGTATGCAGGGAGCGACGGGGCCCAATGCTCAGCCCAACATGCCCCCTCAGATGATGCAGTCGGGCCCTGAGGGTCCTCAGGGAGGTATGTGGCAGGGACCGCGAGACATGAACTATCAGAACTACCCCAGCCGACAAGGTGGCCCCGGGGGCCCTCCCCAGGGACCTGGTTACCCTGGCATGAACCGCTCGGAGGAGATGATGTCATCCGAACAGCGCATGAATCATGATGGCCAGTGGGCGGGTCAGATGGGCCCACGGCAGCCTCCGTATGGTCCGGCAGGACCTGGCCAACCTATGCCTCGTTCAGTACAGTCCAACTACCAGCCCCCTCAGGGTGTGCAGAACCACATTCCACAGGTGTCTAGCCCGGCCGCCATGCCCCGCCCCATGGACAGCAGGACATCACCTAATAAATCTCCCTATATGCACGGAGTCATGAAGATGCAGAAGGCTGGCCCTCCAGTGCCTGCGTCTCACATAGTGCCCCCTCCGGTGCAGTCGCCTCTAATAAGACGAGACATGCCTTTTGCTCCTGGCTCTGTAGAAGCTACTCATCCTGTCCTGAAACCACGTCGGAGACTCACCGTCAAAGATATCGGTATGACTATTGATTATAAATATTTAATTTCTTTATTATGCCCAATGCTGCTGAGTCTGGCTATATTGTTCCAATTTGATGCTTATATTGGACCAATCGAGTTTTTCATCGTGACTTTTTAGGAACCCCGGAGGCCTGGAGAGTCATGATGTCATTAAAGTCTGGTTTATTGGCTGAGAGTACGTGGGCTTTGGATACCATCAACATCCTCCTGTATGATGATAACAGTATTTCCACCTTTGATCTCAACACGGTGAGACTTAATATTGAGCCCCGCATGATGGTTTTTAATGGTACAGCATGCGTTTTAAATGTTGATGTCTAAATATTTCTGCATGTATGTTCTGCCTGCAGTTGCCTGGCCTACTGGAGTTAGTGGTTGAGTATTTCCGGCGCTGCCTCATTGAAATCTTTGGCATTCTGCGGGAGTATGAGGTGGGAGACCCTGGCCAGAGGACACTGCTTGATCCCGATGCCTTGAAAGGAGACAGGGACAGCACAGAAGAAGAGGATCCACGAGCTGAGGACATGGAAGAGGAAGGAGACGATGATGATGATGAAGAGGAGGAAGAACAAGAAACGGAGGGGCCAGCTCGTGTTAAAGAGGAGGAGGAGCAGCAGCAGTGCTCAGAGTCTCGGGGTCGAGATGAGAAGACGGAAGATGAGGAGAGGAAAAGCAAGGGTCCTTCATCAGAACAGACGGGCTCATCGCAACCCTTAGCAGCCCACGAGAGACCCAAACAGGCCAGCAAGTTTGACAAGTTTCCCCTAAAGTTGGTACGAAAGAAAGACCCGTTTACTGGGCAGTCCAATAATCACGGCAAACTACAAGAGTTTGACAGTGGGTTACTTCATTGGAGCGCTGGAGGGGGAGACTCAACAGAACACATCCAGACTCACTTTGAACCACGCAGGGAGTTCTTGGAACCACGAGAACGGATATCAGTGCCCTCAAGTTTACTCAAGCGACGAGTCCCAGAAGACGTGATACTGGAAAACTGTTTGCCAATTGAGGAAGACAAAAAGAAGAATCAGGATGAAGAAGAACGGCCAAAAGAGACAGCAGCAGTGTCAGAGAAGGCCAGCCCCTCGCTCAGCAGTGAGGAGGAGAAGAAACCAGATTCTGAGACAAAGACAGTTGAGAAAGTTGCTAAAAGTCACCAGGAGAATAACAGACCCATTCCCTCCTCCAACAGTGTTTTAACCCAGCAGCAACAGCAGACTGGCACCATCCTGGAGGACGAGCCTCACAGTAAAGACGAGGGGCCGCTCGTTGCGCTGGCTAACTGGCAGGATTCTTTAGCCCGGCGCTGCGTTTGTATCTCCAATATTGTCCGCAGTCTCTCCTTTGTGCCAGGCAATGACCACGAGATGTCCAAACATCCAGGGCTGCTACTGCTACTGGGACGCCTGATCCTGCTCCACCACAGGCACCCTGAGCGCAAACAGGCCCCGCTCACCTACGAGAAAGATGAGGATTCAGACGAGGGAATAGGCCAAAGGGATGAATGGTGGTGGGACTGCTTGGAGCTCCTGCGGGAGAACACACTGGTCACTTTGGCGAACATCTCAGGCCAACTGGACCTCTCCATCTACCCTGAGAGCATCTGCTTGCCTCTGTTGGACGGTCTTCTCCACTGGGCTGTCTGCCCATCAGCAGAGGCTCAGGACCCCTTCCCCACTTTAGGCCCCCACAGTGCTTTGTCCCCTCAGAGACTGGTCCTGGAGACACTAAGCAAACTAAGCATCCAAGACAACAATGTGGACCTCATCTTGGCCACTCCGCCATTCAGTCGGTTGGAGAAGCTATACGGGAACCTGGTGCGGCTAATCGGAGACAGGAAGGTTGCGGTGTGCAGGGAGATGGCCGTGGTCCTTCTGGCCAACCTGGCACAGGGTGACACTGTGGCAGCGCGAGCAATCGCTGTCCAGAAAGGCAGCGTGGGCAACTTGCTGGGCTTCCTGGAGGATAGTCTGGCTGCCACACAGCTTCAGCAGAGCCAGAGCTCTCTGCTACACCTACAGGGGATGCACTTCGAGCCCACAAGCCCGGACATGATGCGGCGAGCTGCCCGGGCTCTGCACGCCTTAGCCAAGGTGGAGGAGAACCACTCAGAGTTCACACTACACGAGTCCCGACTCCTCGACCTTTCAGTGTCCCCCCTAATGAACTCGCTGGTTTCTCATGTTATCTGTGATGTACTCTTTTTGATTGGCCAGTCATGACAGCTGTAGGGAGCCGTGGCTCCACTTTTTGGGGGTTTTATCCCCAATCCCCTCTTCCCTGGAAACCTGGCTTGTGTGTGTAACAGGGCACGGAAAGTTCAAGTGACTGTCTTTAATTTATGAAAATCCTTCAGACTCCATTCTCTGAGCCCTCCCCAGGCCGTCCTCGCTCGAGGAGGGTAATCACAGAGCTGTGGTGGATTACAAACCAGAGAGATGCCCACAAAGTGACACTACTTGTAACAAGAATGCCAACTGGATGACACAGAGCAGAGCACCACGGTTGGGAGACTGTTCTGCACTTGGGGGAAAAGTACTTTTTAATAAAGATAAATAAATGAATTAAATAAATAAATAGCTGAAAAACAAAAACTGTAACCAAAGTTGCTGTCTCGTTTACAGTGAGTTTGGGAGACACAGTGTGCCCTAGCTCTCCCCTCGAGGGCACAATGAGTCTGTAACTGGTTGATGTTCAGAGGTGAAGCAGACTGACAAGTGGCCTACTGGTTATAGTTGCTGTAGTTGGATTCTCACCAGTCAGCCCGACAGTAGACTTAAGTGCTGTCAATAGACACCTTCACCGGGGAGGCCTGTGCAGTGTGCAGTAGATTGTAGGACATTTTCTGTACCGTACTGCTCTTGAGTGTAAGCATTCTGTAACACACGTTTCACACAGAAGCAGAAGATGCAGCTCTTTTAGAGTTTTGAGGTCATTTTAGTTTGGTGTTAAACAGAAAATGGCTTTCTTCCCCAAAGTATCAAGAACCTACAACACCCTTACCTCCTCTTATCCCTTGATTGTATGAATACCCTTATGAAAAGAAATCACCTCTTAGGACTGGTTTTCAACTTCAAATACAGCTTTGCTGTGGTGTATATATAATGTTGTACATTACACTTCCTTTCTCTGTGTCTGTCTCTGTCTGTGTCACTATTCTCACACTTGTTATTGGTGAGGCTGACATGTGAGACGGTCTGTGACCTCCAGTCCCCGCTGATTAGACCCACACCTCTGGTCTCTCCACAGCTCCGTAGTGCGGCAGACACGGCTCAAACCTGTTATCTCCTGGTACAACAAAAATAAACTAGATGAAGTACACATTTGACAATTTTTCTTCAGTCATGGATTCTGCATATTTGTATTTCAGACTATGTAGCTAAGACAACATGTAAATTCCTCCCTTTCCCTTTTTTGGCTCAATGAATATCATTTATTCAGTATGAAATCTTTATACTATATGTTCCACGTGGTAAGAATAAATGTACATTAAATCTTCGTAAGCTGTTTGATGGTTTTGTTCTTCTGGAATCATGACCTCTTCTGGATAAACAACTCAAACCTATGTGAGAATTCACACACAACTGGGTTAAAAAAAAATTGAAATACCTGCATGTTCACCTCAGTGCTCAGGAAACGTGTAGAAAACATGGTTCTACTCGCTGGATGCAACAGAAATGACAGTTTATATGCTTTGAGTAAAATAATTGCACACGTTAAAAAAGCACTGCAGCCATCAGTAAGTAGTTTTACTATTGTTAACGTGCCACATAACCATGGATGGGGCCCAAACTGTCAGCAGCCTACCTGACCTTCATCTGCAAATTGTCACTCAAAATAACATGCAGCAACCAGCTAGAGACTCAAAATGACCTCAAAGAGATGCAGAGGAACTCGCAACAAGACACAGAATAACTACCAAAAAGGGCAAAACAACCATTAAAAGGTACATATTGACACACAGAAAAACCCAAAAGAGACACAAAATGACTACAAAGAGACAAAACAACCGAAAAAGGCAAAATAATTGTAAATAATGAATTATTTACAGAGCACTTTCCACACAAGGGATGCAGCTCAAAGTGCTTCACAATGAAAATGTAAAACAAAGGCATAAACATGACAAGTTTAGACAATCAAAAGACAGTTGGTGTTAAAATATAAAGGTAAGGTAAAAAGTACAGACAGGTAAGAATAGTAAATATTAGAGAATTGATATAATAATCACAAGAATTACATTAATTAAAAGCCAGACTAAATAAATAGGTTTTCAGCTGTTTAAAATTATTTGCAGAGCAGGCTTCTCTTAAAGATTTTAAAAAGGTATTCCATAATTTTGGGAGATAGTTAACAAAAGCGGAGCAGCCTCTTTTCTTTTGCATATAACAGTGTGCATTTAAAAAACCAACAGCAGAAGATCTGAGACCTCATGAAGGATTATTGAATAACACAGAGTCTGCAAGGCTTGTCCCAAACCATTAAGAGCTTTAAAAACAAGTCAAAGAACCTTCAAATTTGTTCTAAAAAATACTGAAATGACCTCATTGTGATAAAACAAGGAAAACCAAAATGACCCCACAAAAGTTTGCCCTAAAATGATGCATACCAACTACAGAGAAACACAAAATGACAAAACAGCAGCCAAACCACCTCTATATCTTGCTCCTGTGTAGGAAAGGTGCTGAGCCCTTTAACATGTAAATACCCAGAGGGCCACTGTCTTCTTATTGCCCATGCACATAACAGAAAACCTGATGGAGGAGGACCTCCTGTAGGCTTTCTCTCTAGATAAACTTCATATTTATCCAAACAGTATTATGCTTCATCGGGGGCAAAACAGAAACAATGCATAAGAAATCACTTTGTGTTAGTCTTAACCCTTTAAAACCTGGATCTACATCACTTTTCTTGTGCTGGTCAGACATTTTTTTCATAAGTATTTAGACCCTGACAAACTGATTTGACTTCCTTTTTGAATAAGTGGGAAAAGGGCAAAGAGCAACTTGGCAAGAAATGTCCCCCAAATTGCAAGAAATTAGTAGATGAGGGGAAAAAAAGCTAGGGGAAAATGTCCAGATAACTATAAATTTGGAAAAAATCAGAATTATAGATTTTGAATTATCTTACAGAATCATTATTTCAAGTACTTTTATCGGGTAATTTCCTTTTTTTCTTCACTATTATTATTATTATTATATTTTGACTTTGTTGTGCTAATTTCCAGGTAATGTTTTTGTACGTATTACTAATTCTTTGATCATTTCTGGGTCATTTAAATTGTACATTGCCTTCTTCGCGTGTTTTGGGGAGAAATCCAGCCAGTTTTTTTTTCCAGGTTTCAATGGGTTAATATACATCAGCTATAAGAGAAATCAAAGGAAATTGTGGTTTTAAATGGGACATGGGAGTAATTGAAAAGGCATGTATATGAAAAAAGCCAAACCAATCAAACCTAAGAGATCAATAACATAAGCAAACACAATGTTCTCGCGTTTTGAATGAGGAAAAACATACCTGCACCACTTGATAAACCAGTCCATTAGACAGTTTGGAGCTCCGCCTGCTGGAGAGAAAAACATGTCACTCAAAATATTTCATACACGGTGTCCCAATGTGTCAAATCGATGTAAGGTTATAAAATGTAAGTCAAATAAAGCTAAACTCTTATTGATAAACGTTTGCAACACTTACGCGATTAAAGAAATAATGAATTATAAATGACCTCATAAGGGTTCTTTTCATGCGGGCTTTTATTTTGAAGAGCGTTTTGTAACACCGGAAGTGAAAAGTGCCATTCGAAACAGAGCCGAGCTGCTGCAGGATGTGAGGACAGAGATTGCACCTGAAAACAAACACTGCTCTGCGACAGTTAGCTCTCTGATCATTTTTAGTGTTTACCCTCTTCTAAATTTGTCAAACCAATGAAAACGCAAAACCTCCAGAATCGCATTCACCGAGTGGTTTTTCCCAGCCAGCTATGATTCACAGAAAATATGACGAACTCAGCAGTGAGTGTCTCGCAGCAGCGACAATGCTCAGGCCTGTCACCAGCGGCTCTGTAAGATCCTCTCCGTCACATCAATGACCATGGATGTCAGAGCAGTTCTGGAGTTTGCCACAGTCACCAGGGGTCTGTCACTGTTTTTGCAGGTAAGTTTTGGCTATTTTGGATGTGCTGATATATGATAATCCAACTGCTCCCCCCCCCTTTTTTTTTTTATCGCTATAAACCCTGTTATTAACCCTAATTTACCTCGATGTGTAAGTCTCTTTGGCACTGGCTACCAGTGGTGAAAGAAGTATTCAGATTTTTCACGAAAGTAAAAGTGCCAATATCACCTTGTGAAAATACTCTGTTGCAATTAAAAGTCATGCATTGAATGTACTAATTTTATAAAAGTAAATATAATCAGGGGAATATATATATGTGTGTTTGTGTGTGTGTATGTGTGTGTACAAAAAACACCTCAAACTTCAAATAAAAAAGAAACCACACAAAACTGAATATATATATATATATATATATATATATATATATGTATATATATATATATACACAACAACACAAACACTTAAACCAAAGCTAACTACAGTAACTGACCCTCAGAATTTAGATATTCTGTGCCATAAGATCAGCAAGTTAAAGTGTATATATATATATATATATATATATATATATATATATATATATATATATATATATTATTTTATTTTATTTTTTTTTAAAACATTCCAAAACTCAAAAGTATTAAAAAAAATAAAAAAAAGTCAGAAGTAATTGTTGCAGCAGTTAGCAATTATTTTCTGTGAATCGACTGATTGTGTTGCAGCTGTACTTATATAAACTATTTGGTAATATAAATTTATAACGTCAAAAATCTTAATTTGTAAAGTAACTATAGCTGTCAGATAAATGTAGTGAGAAAGTAAAAAGTACAATATTTCCACCTGAAATTTAGTTGAGTAAAAGTATAAAAAAAACATGAAAAGAACAGACTTAAGTAAAGTTCTAGTACTTCAAATTAATTCTTAAGTACAGTACTTGAGTAAATGTACTTAGTTACATTCCATTACTGGTGGTAGCTAATGAATCGTGCTGAGAGGAGTACATGCTCTGTGTGGTGAGTAGGTCACAGACAAAGTGACTATATGCATGTGTTTCTCTGTACGACAAAATTTGTTTTACGATTTTTAATACTGTTAAATATTTCTCCTCAGGCTGTTTTCAATGCTGTAATCCCTGACCACGATGCTGATGCATTCAGGCCGCCACGGACAGAGGAGCCTCTGTACCTGGACTCTGCAGTGGAGTGGTTGCTGGGTGGCCTCTCTCACTGGGATGCCGAGCACTTCCTCTTCATCGCTGAGAGAGGATACCTCTATGAGCATAACTTTGCTTTCTTCCCCCTCTTCCCCGTCGTCCTCCGGGGCCTGGCAGAGACGCTGCTGTGGCCCCTGAGCAGCTGGCTGAGCGTGCGTGGGCGTTTGCTGGTGGCTGTGGCTCTGGGGAACAGCGCCCTCTTCCTGTTGAGTGTGGTCGCCCTGTATGCGCTCAGTAGGATAGTTCTTCAGGACAGACGTCTTGCTCTGCTCTCCAGCCTGCTCTACTGCATCACACCTGCCAATGTTTTCATGACCGCTGCGTACTCAGAGAGCCTGTTTGCTGCGCTCACATTCGGCGGTCTCTTCCTCCTGGAGAAAGGGTTCACCTTCCGAGCCTGCCTGGCTCTCAGTATAGCCACTGCAGCACGATCTAATGGACTGGTTAACATAGGATTTCTGCTATATCTTCCTTCGCTGCATGCTATTTCCCAGATTCGCGTATATCGAACAACGACAAAAGGCCACAGTAAAGTCCTCCACTATATTTGGGCCATCATCCGTCTCCTGCTCACCTCTCTCTTGGGAACTGCAATCATCGCCCTTCCCTTCTGTGCGTTCCAGTACTATGGGTATAGGACATTTTGCACACCATCTGTTTCCTTGGAACGTATCCCCCCTGCTCTTCTGACGCTGGGTGAGCTGAAGGGCTACCGGGTTCCAGATGAAAATGGTCCACCGCCGCTCTGGTGCATGAGACCTCTCCCTGTGCTTTATTCTCATATCCAGGATGTTTACTGGGATGTGGGCTTCCTCCGCTACTTTGAGTTAAAGCAGATACCAAACTTCATTCTGGCTTTACCTATGGCTACTCTCGGCATAATTGCAGCTTATGCATATTTTCAAGCCAATCCAGAACTGTGTCTGAGACTGGGACTTTGGGAGACAGGTGCAAATAAAGGACTAGACAAACCCATACCTGGAATGTTCAACCCCAGAGTGTTTGTATACATTGTGCATTCAACAGTACTTCTGGTGTTTGGGACACTGTGCATGCATGTGCAGGTAAGGAAATGATATAATTACCTTCTTGTGCAAGGTTATAATCTGTCTGGGTGTGAGGAACAACTACTGATTTCCACTCATTCCCATTTTTAATCTACATTTCTAGGTCCTAACCAGATTCATGGCCTCCTCATCTCCCGTGCCCTTCTGGATAAGCGCTCACCTGCTCCTTCTCAATGAGCCACTTCTCCATCGGAGGAAGACGTCAAATCCCAACGTGCAGCTACATACATATTCCAGAAATGGATGCAAGCACACACCTCAAAACCCCATCACTGCACTGCTGCCACACTTTAAAGCCTGCTCTCAGACCACACAGAGTGTCCTGGGATACTTCCTCTCTTACTGGGTGCTGGGCCTTGCACTGCACTGTAACTTCTTGCCATGGACATGACTTGAGACATAACTCTGAGCTTTAAATGCAATATTTCTATGTAGGACTGAGCTGTATACCATATTTTAACCATATGAACACACAGGTGTATATTATCAGAAGTTCATTTTTGTTATTCCAGTAATTGTTCAATTAAAAGAAAATAAACATATACATGAATGCAACATTTTGTCCATGCCACATTAATTAAAAATATGTAATCATTCATTTGTTTTTGAGTAAATATATATGATGTAAATAAAAGTTAAATATGTATTAATATGTGGCTCAGTCCAACATAGAACTGAAGTGATTACATCTTTGATGCTGATTTATTCATGCAATAGTCAACAAATCTGGTTTGAACATCTCAATTAAATATGTTTGTGACAGTTTGAGAAGAAAGTCAATGTAAAATATTCCTGAAAAATTAGTGAACACTGTTTAGTTGTAAATATTGGAAAGACTATGGTTCTAATTGAAAAAAAAAAATTTTTTTCTCTAAATTTCTTGCTGAAACAAAGCATTTTATTTACTTTGTAGTTTAATATTGCACTGCATGTTTGGAAGAATTATTCCAAGTTATGGTTTGGGATATGAATAAAAAATAATAATAAAGTTTTTGTTGCTGTAAAGGGATCCTCAATTTTTCTTTTTCTCGATGCATTAATGGAAAACTGCTTTATTGTATTTTGTTGTAAAGAACAATGGCTGCCTTGAAGTTTAGCCTTGAATTTAATATTAAACTAAATGGTGAACAAAATGAATTTATGTATGTTAAACTGGTTTTTGTCTGTCTTTATGGTTTATTTGTGCTGCAAATAATGTCAATCCCCTAGTTATCCCTGATGCTTGCAGACATCATTAAAACCACTAGAGGCTGCTGTTAAAACAATCCCTCTAGAAGGCTGTTAAGAAAAGTTTGGTTTTGTTTGCAAATTTTTATTTCCAACTATCTAGCGCCATAACTAAAAAAAGGCTAAATAAATCAGTTGAAAGGCTGAACTTTGAAATTACCAAAAAAAAATTTAAAAAATAGCAGAAGCTGTCTAAAGCCCCTTAACACTTTGAAACCTAGGCAAACTGGCTTGATTTTTTCAAATATATATATGTGTGTGCGTGTATGTGTGTATATATATATATATTTATACATATATGTATGTGTATGTTTGTGTAACCTAATTTAAATATATAATTATAATGATTATAAATGTAATTTATAATCATTATAATCTGGGCATTTTCCCCTACTATACACACACACACACACACACACACACACACACACACACACACAAACACACACACACACACACACACACACACACACACACACACACATATGCTATGCCCCTGAGAAGTACCAGTGTCACTCCTAAACTATAAACTAAACTACTAAACTATAAACTACTGTGGCCTTGAGTAGTGCAAAAACAAAAAAAAACAAAAAACAAAAACCAGCAACAAGGTTATAAATTGTTTTGCTTAACTGCCATTTTTAAAAAAATATTTTCTATGTGGGATTTAATTCATCCATGTGGGGAAAACAGCACCTTGAGCCGCCTCTGCCAATCCACACAGATAACGCTAATCATTCTGCGGGCGCTCATGTTTGCCACTGATCTACAAATCATCGCTGTGCACACCTGACATGTGTGTGCGTTTACATATCAGCAGTGAGTACGTCAACATCCTCCTCGTGACGTACATCGGCTGACGGTAAAAAAGGAAACGTTAACTGCCGCAAGAAGCCTGAGCCGAAGCCCGTCTGTTTGTGTTGAATTTTTTTTTGTAAAAGGCGACTTACCATAACCAAAATGAGCACTGATATTTATGAAACGCTTTAACTTGACTGCCAACAATGGTAGTTAACCTTGAATCAACTCGGGGACAGATTCAGCTTGTGAAACTGCCACGGAGAAGAATGCCGTTGCTGTTTCTCTAGCTAGCTAAGTTAGCGTTAGCTTTCAGGATGGGCAACTGAACGCTAACCGAGCAGGCGACATATCACCGTACAATGACTGAACCTTGAGAGTACAGTCTCTTGAAAACGCGACGGAGAAACAATAGTTTTGTGTGTGCCTTTAGCTACCTCCGAACCGTGTCGATACAGTTTACAAGATGAAGAACTGCGAGTATCAACAGATCGACCCACGGGCGCTGTCGGTGTCCCCCGCGTCCGCACTGAATCATACCGAGAAGAAGGTGCAGCGGTCGCTGAGGAAATGGGAGGTGTTCCCGGGGAAGAACAGGTTTTTCTGCGATGGACGGATCATCCTGGCTAGACAGAGCGGTGTCCTTCCTCTGACACTGGGCCTTATTGTTGTCACGTGTGGCCTTTTCTTTGCATTTGAGTGAGTAACAAGAAATGTCCATTTGTACGTTTCTTTCCAGTGAGCCTTGAATGCATCATAAGAGGTATTTTTCAGTGGTCAATACTAAAATTTACACTTGAAAATGATGACACAAATAGGTACAAACCAGACCGACAAAAATAAAATGAAATAAAAGTAGACACAAATATGAATATACACGGGGGTTTTCCTAATTAATTATAGTACAATGCTACAAGATTTGTACAAATGAATCGTTTTAGTTATTTTTTTATTACATACTCTTTAGTTAAATGTAGTATAAAATACACATTTGATCTGGTTTTATGAAAGTGGTGCATGAGGGAAGTTTCTTTAAAAAATATTTTATTTATTAAAATGTATTTTATTGTATATTATAAATTGGGAAAAAAATTGGGATTTAAAAAAATATTGTTAATCAATCAGGTTCTTTGAGTGGAATGTTCTTGCTAACATGTCTTTGGAGATCCAAACGAAAATCAGTCCAGAACATAGTCACATGTACACATTGAATAAAGAAAAGTTCTAATGTTGCTACCATATTGTTACAGAAGGTGTATGGCCTTTCCAATGTGCATGTGTGTTGTCAAATCTGTATCCTTCATTTCTTGTGTTGTAGGATCTTTCATGATAATATATTCAGGAATTAAAGTTATTTTTGCCTGAGGCAGAGTGAAACAAATTCATCTTTTTCCTTTTCCAGTTGCCCATTCCTGGTGAAGCACCTCACCATCTTCATACCTGTGATTGGTGGGGTGCTCTTTGTGTTTGTGGTCATCTCCCTGCTGAGAACCAGCTTTACAGACCCAGGCATCTTGCCTAGGGCCACACCAGATGAAGCAGCAGACATAGAGAAGCAGATAGGTAAGACACTACCAGGAATTGCACGCTTACTATAGGACAGATGGGGTAAAAGAGCTTTGCCATATGGGGGCTGGTTTGATGTTGAACTGCCTACCAAGACTTAAGAAGCTTACTCTGTATCATGGCTGAAGATCACAAAAAACAGACATAGCTTTATTTGTGTTTATTCATTACTTATTATATCAGTGGAGCTGTTTTGATTAAATGTGCAAGTCTCAGTGAGTCTCTCCCCTTGTACTTCTCTATTTTAAGATACCTCAGGATCCTCTACATATCGCCCCCCTCCGCGAACTAAGGAGATCCTCATCAACCAGCAGGTGGTAAAGCTCAAATACTGCTTCACTTGTAAAATGTTCCGCCCTCCTCGGACCTCCCACTGCAGCCTGTGTGACAACTGTGTGGGTAAGGATGTGGTGGGAAATTACCACTTATACTAACTGCACTGATTACACTTAACAACTTGATGTAATTACCAAGAGGAACTTACCGTGCAGTTTTGCTGGCAGGTTTCCATGAGTTTGCCTTATGCAGCACACCTTCCTCCACTGATCTGTGTCTTTACTATTTATTGAACTGTAGCAAATTCAAAAGGTACAGTTATAAAACCACATTATTCCCTCCCTTATTTCAGCAAGTCATAACATTGAGATACAGAATAGCTGATGTACCCACACACACACACACACGCAGAATTATTAGATATTGTCAAAAACAAGGGAATGTTTTCCAAAAAACAGTGTCTACGATACTCCTATTTATATGAACAAAATTATGTTACAGAAAAAGATTTCTTTATCACATTCTTGAGGTCATTTTATAAACTTTTCTCTATTTTTTGTTTTTTTTTCAGGTAGTTTTCTTGTAACTTTAAGATAAGATAAGATAAGATGGAACTTTATTAATCCAGAAGGAAATTCTTGTGCCACATTGCTCCAAAAATACAGTAGCAAAAAGAAAACAACAACAGAACATCAAATAAGTGAAAATGAAATACAAAGTGTCCAATAATAATGTTTAAAAATGAAAATTAAATATTGCACATAGAGTTCACAAAATTGTATGTTAACATAAGTAAAGAACTATTGCATGAAAATATTTACTAATTTCTTGCTATTTTTGGGCCATACCTTATTATGTTACTTGTTGCCGGCATCCCATGTTTTTGAAGAAATCAAGCAAATTTGCTCAGGTGTCAAAGGGTTAACTCAGTGATCCTCAGCTTACGGCCTGCTGACCAAATCTGGCCCATGAAAGAGTGCAGATGAACTGCCAACCATTTTCTAATTCACAATAAAAATATGGAATAAATGAAATGTAAATAAGGTGCAAGAGTGCAGGAAAATGCATTGAAATAGAGATTGTATATCAAAAAAATGTGCCGGGGGAGGACCCCATCAGAGGTCTGGTCTAGTTAATTATATATGAAAAATTAATGTTTGTTAATATACTGGCCCCTGGCCTCATGCCAGTTTACAAAAGCAGCCCCCAGTCAAAGCAAGTTTAGTGTCTGTGCTTTAGCTGGATTTTTTGATGAAAATGCCAGTGTAATTCCAGGAAAGGAATAAATGCGAGTTATAATAATTTAATGCACAATATGGAACGTGTAAAGGCTTACTACTAAAATACTTCATATATACTTTATGTGTGCCTCTGATCTCCATTTCTACTTTTTCTTATCCTCAGAACGATTTGATCACCACTGCCCGTGGGTGGGAAACTGCGTGGGCAAACGCAATTACCGCTTTTTCTACAGCTTTATCATCTCTCTGTCTTTTCTGACATCTTTCATTTTCGGCTGTGTCGTCACACACATTACCCTGCGTAAGTATTCTCACAAAGTATAAAGACAAAAATGCACTCAGTAATTGTATGATGTTCTGTCATGTCATCGAGAGCCACTTAAGGATTGTTTTCTTTCTAATTCGTTATTTTCTCTCCAGGTTCTCAGGCGGGTAAAAGCCTTGTTCAAGCCATTCAGGAGAGCCCTGCCAGATATCCTTAAAAAATGTCAAATTTTCACATAACCAGTCTGTTTATGAGAAAGATGAGATCTTTAAAAATTTGCTGCTCTTTTGTGCCAAATAATAACACATGTCACACTGTTGACAAGGCATTTGTCAGCCTAAACCCATGTTTAATAGGATCAGAGAGTTAGCAACCAGCAAAGCAGTGCTTTTAGGCAGATGGCTGTTCAGTAGAAGGTTTGCTGCCTCATGTTCTCATGAGATATGGTGGCACGGTGGTGTAATGCTTAGCTGTTCAATGTCGCCTCACAGCAAGAGGCTTCCAGGCTCGCCCTTAGGCCCAACTGTGAGGTGATTGCATGTTGTTCCTATTTTTCTCTGGCTTTCTCCCACAGTCCAAAGACATGCAGGTTAGTTTAAGGTTAATGTTAATGTTCTTTCTGTCAGAATGTCAGATGAAAAAGTCCACGTAAAGGCCTGGTGGACGAATGGGTCAAGCACAAGACTTTTACCGTGTGACTTTTATCCTGTGTGAGTTAAAATTAGGTGATTGTTTTTAGACTTAGTTGACTTACTATTTTTAGCTTTTAGGATGTATAACGCCGCAGAATACACACTTTGTACATCCCCTTAAACTGAACGGGCCTGTCGTGTTAATGCCACGTTTCCAGGGCTTCCATCTGATGGCTCAGTCATTTTGTAGACCTTGGCATAACTTTCACTCTGAAACATTTGTTTTTAATAATGGGACATCTTGATTGGAGTTTCAAACAATTCACTATTCAGTAAAGCTAAATTTAGCCAATTTCCAAAGCCCTTATGATTTGCACAGTATCTCAAAACAAGGTAAACCAGCAAGAAGCTGCCTGTAAGGTCAGAAAGAAAGACTGATTAGTCTGTGTAGCAATAATATGATGCTGGGAGTGATTCTGTTGTTTACATGTCGTTGCATATTTGCTGTAGTCGAGTGTAATGCATATTTACTGAAGTTCTGCCCTTAGTACAGTTAGGAGGTACTTGTATTTTACTTAGTAATTGAGGTTTCAATACATCTAGTATTGGAAAATGGTCTGTTTATTTTAAAATTACCCACCTAAATTAATGACATCATTACATAAATAGTTTTATTTCAGTATGTCATGACATTGAGATACACACACACACACACACACACACACACACACACACACAGTCAGTCTTGTCTTAGATTTTAATCATTAGCCTAAATATCCATCTGTCTTAAATAACCCTTGATAATGTTGATATTATGCCTTGACTCTTCCTCGTGCACTGTGGTGGAGTTGGTGATTTGTTTCTTCTCCATCTGGTCTATTCTGGGCCTCTCAGGCTTCCATACATACTTAGTAGCCTCCAACCTCACAACAAATGAAGACGTAAGTCCTCCTGCCCCTCAATACAACAATACAGCTTAGCTCATCATGCTAAAATTCACTTTATCCATTAACTGACTTCATTTATTCACTGTGCAGATAAAGGGCTCCTGGTCAAGTAAAAGGTGTGCAGAGGATTCTGGGAACCCGTACAGTTACAACAGTATTATAACAAATTGCTGTGCGACCTTATGTGGCCCCATGCCCCCGAGGTGAGTAAAGTGACATTTGTACCCCCGACACATTTTTCAATATTGGTTAAAAAAGCCAGATGAACAGTCCGTAATCTTCTGTTTTGTTCTCTAGTTTGATTGACAGAAGAGGTTTCCTGCCTTTTGATGAGGCGACCCCCACTGCTTCAGCCTCGGAGATAGAGCTGCCTCCCTTCGGGGCCAAGAATGACGCACACATGGTAGGATGAACCAGCTTGTGGTCCCCTCCCAAGTGTTAACTGTCCCATAGCTCCTGTGTTGTTGTTAGGCTGACCCCTGTGTGCCTTCTCCACTCTGTGTGTCCACTCCTTCATCCTCCAGACTTCCAGCTTCAGTCCCTCAAGTAGACACGCGGTGCTTTAAATCTCTGCCAAATGTTATGAAAGCTGTGCATATTATACATATTGTTCATGGAAAAGAAAGGAGAGCATCGGTTTTCAGTTGTTAATGGCCTGTCAGATAGTCTCTGACTGCACTGGAACAACATTTTTCAGGCTCAGCCAACAACGACTTGGAACTGACATGTAATATTAAAGCAAGTATCCACAGCAGACATGATGGAGTTAGCTAATTATGACTACTGAAGAGGTAATTCATCAGCACGCAGCGCGCTGAAATAACACTGCCGTGCCATTCGTTTCAGCTTTAGAACAAAATGTCTTGGAAACCAGATGTGACACTGTTGGGCATCATTGAGTAGTTAAAAATGCAGAAAAGCGGGCAGAGAGTTTTAAGTCTCAACAGCCAGAAATTTAACCATTTGTTCAGGTTACTGTTGCGTTGCTGAGTCACACTGTCAAGACTGATGCAGATATACTCTGGTCCGTTTGTGCTGTGGGACAGTAAACTCATTCATTGTTGCACCTTTTTGATATTTCACTGGTATTTGTGTTTGCTTACACTTACAATTCAACGTGTTGTTGTATCTACCTCGTCACTGTATTACTGGGTTTGCTTGTATGTTGTGGTGAAGGGACTTAATTACTCCTTTTTCGACGGTCATGTGAATGGTTTCAGATCGTATTTTGTATTCGATTTATCAGCACTTTATCACAGATCATGTGTCACATGCCTTGAATACATTTGTCATTCAATATAGTCGTCATATCAAATGTCTTACATATATTATTCGCTATTTTTCTTAATTTTTTAAATCTACTTTTACTTCTATTTTACATAATTTTATTTGCCTAAAAAAGTGTTCTTTTTTGTCCTAAATAAACATTATTTTTGTATTTTGAGATCTTGGTCTGTGTTTTGAATCTACTTTGGCTCTTTATTTTTTCAAGTCTTCACATGCCTGACTGCAAATTTTAACATGTTTTGGAAAAGTTGTTTTTTCTGATGTTTCCCTTTTTTTTCAGTAGGTATAAGTTAGTGACCATACGGGTTTATTTATTACAAACATTTGCTTTTGTATGCCTGTAACATAATTTCAAAATGCAAGATCTGACTCTCAGTGTTGTACTGTATCCATTCCACCCCGCTAGGAGGAGAACTGTCAGGATTTTGCTTTGTCCTGCACAGCCTGAAGGGCACTGCTGCATGTAGACGGTTGATGGTAAGAGTAGGGTTGAACATTAAACCAATCACAACATCTCTTCACTTGCCATTTGCTGTGTCTTTTTTTTTTCATAACATAGTTTGTGTTCAGGTTTGTAATCACTAACCAGCTATTTCTTTTCTAAGATATTTTCTGCATAATCGCAGTTGGGGGCAGATCTTGTGATTGGTGATGGTGTTGATGGATGGGTGCGCTGCTTCACCTGTGAATGTGCATGCTTCACTACCATTCAGTCCCGACTCAATAACAATCGCTCACTCAGTGTGGGATGGAGCTCGTGTTTGAGGCCTAAACTTACTCTTTTACTCTGTAGTTACATGAGATGTTTTTTTCTCATGTATCTGGGGCGTTATTGTGCATGTAAGGTGGTACAAGGGAATGCAAGTCTGTAAAAGTCTATTTTCCTTTCTACTTTTATCAGAGCCTAGTGAAAGACAGTAAGAAGCAGCTTCCCCGCACATGTTTCAGTCAATGTTGCATTGTCTAACACACTTCTTCCGTGCTTCTCCATTTAAATCTCACTGCCATTAGTGCTATCGTTGCTTCCACTGTGATTGATGAGTTCTCAACTAATCGTTTTCATCACACTGCAGATACTTCTATACATGTCTGTGCTGGTTTTTACCGTCATTGCAGCTTCGCCTTTCATAACACAAACCAATGATGTTTGATTTTTCTTGACATCTCCGTTTCTCCCTTATCTCCACACAGTGCACTCAGAGCACCAAGGACATGCTGGAGAGGATGGTCCACTCCTACGACTCTCACGGCCTGTGCCCCCCTGGCACCCCAAAGACCACCCCTCTGGACCTGGAGATTTCCAGCACGGTGGAACCTTCCACAGAGCCTTCACTCTCTGCTGGCTGCTCACGACAGCACTCCCGCCAGCCCATGTCCGCTCCTTGCCCGCCTTTCAGCAGAAGCAGCAAGAGGAGGGACTCGCTGCACTCAATCAACCCAGCCTTCCGCCTGGCTTCGCCCTCCCCGTCGCTGAGCCGCACCACCTTGATTCTGGGCGATGCACCTGACATTGGCTTCATCCCGCTACCCTGAGGGCGCCAAGTAAGAGAACAGAAGTAGCATACTCAGTGGCGCTTTCTATCTGTGGCTACAACGAACTTTTTCACAGTGGTGGTGGTCATGTTGTGTGTTTGGTATCTCAAGATGTTCTGATGAGCTGATTACATGGAGGGTTTTTATGTTATGTGAGTTTTATCACCCAATGTCCTACTACATGTGTCCTTCAAGATGAAGGTAAATCTTAGTAATACTCTGAAGCACAATATAGAGATATATTTTTAACACCTTTTTATTGAGACACCCAGAACATGCCTCCACACCTTCCACAGAACCTCAAGCTTATACGTCACCTCGGCAGTGTTTATGTTCTTGCTAATATATTATGCAAACAGGTATATAAGTCTGGGAATATATACAGTGTGAGTGTGGATGCAAAAAGTACAGACACAAATGTTTGGATTTACTGAACTGGATAGCGAGTTACTTCAGGATTATCAACTAAAGAGTTGGCCTTACTCGATGTCCTGCCATTTCCAGTCATCTTGATCTAGATCATCGCAGTGTCATCAGGTGGATCCAGCTTGACAGTATTTAAATGAATGAGCAATCAGTTTGAAGAAGGAGCACAAGTTTTAATTTCATCGCTAATGTTTGCATATCAAAGTCTTTTTGCTGTATTTTGTAATCAATTCTGCATGTCTTGTATATCACATGCGCTAAGGCTAATTGGTAAATATTTTATTTTTGTGAGGTGTATCACTTTTGGAGAGGAGGAAACTTTAAAACAGATAAATTGAGTCATTTTGTTCAAATACTTTTCACATTACTATTGGATCAAATAGTTCCTACACATAATTTATGTCCACGTCGTTGATTTTATCTAATTTGTTGGCTGTCAAAAGCACGTATTTAATTTGAATCAAATGTGCTGCTTGGATGCAGTATTTATCTCTGACACACTGTTTCCTGTTAACGTGATCTAATGAGATGCTTTCAGTATGTGCGAGCATCTGTTTTTCTTTGCCTCGGGGCACATCGATCGTATATTGCCTGTTATTGAGTGTGTTGGTGGTTCCAGGCTCAATGTATGGACTTTTTCAAGCAGACTTAATGTTTAAGGAATGTTGATGAGGCCTCTTTACATTCTGATTTTCATGGCTGTGAACTTTTCCTTCTCTTTTGTCATAAGACTTAAACCTGTGATGGAGTACATTAACAGTAAATAGCAGGAGTTAGTTTGTGCCACTAGGGGGCAGCACGTGACTAAGGATTGCAGCCGTGTCAGAGACGGTTTAGCAGCATGAAAAACCATTAGATGAAAGGCCTTTTGATGTTTTATTTATTTTTTTGTTATTGAGCGTTGAAGCTGTACATAGGTTGTGAGTTTTTGAGGAACCATGTTGCCATAGTCAGGGGGTCGTTCATTTAGCAATCTGCATTGAGACCCGTAGGTTGTGTAGACATTTACAAGCAGTGCTTGTATGAACAAACTTGTTTGTATTTTGTAGGATGTAACAGTGGAACTGTAACATTTGGTTAATAAAATGATCAGTTTTGTTTGAACTTTTTTTGTTTCTTGCGGGTTTATTCTTTTCAAATTTTCATTCGAAATTTATTTACCACGTAAAGTCTTAGGAATTGCAAAACAAAACCTTATGTTAGCTTTATTTGAACTAAACTGACTTTAAGTAGACCAATATCAAATCATAATGTAGAACATACAATAAATTTGCAATATTTGGGATCATTCATTCTGACTACTCCCTCCTGGTAACAGTGAAGAGATGCATGTTGACCACGTGTTCAGACAGGCAAAGATCCAGCAATGAAAATGGTCGGCAGTGTGGACAACAGCTGACACAAACCTGTAGGAGAGGAGAGGAATATTTGTAAATTTGACTCTGATGGGGTCACAACAGGGGTTAAAAAAAACTCAGGTCATGGAGGATATATTGTTCACCAAAAGGAAAATAAATAATGCGCTGAGATCCTGCCTAATAAGATTAAGTCTTTTAGACTGTGGCTTTGTGATTTTTTCCCCCCTTTTAGGTGAAATAGCCACACAAAATCGAGTATCATCACAGTGTGTTGAATCGTTTCCTTGGCACTGACTGTGTTTATTCTGTGCCCAGGGTTATACTTTTTTAAAAAAAAAGCCAGTTTGCCTGTAATTATTGAAATTGAAAACTGAAGAAAAACAGCCTAAAGGCCAGTGATCACAATAGATGGACCGTTGCAGCTGAGGTTGGACTCTTGACTACACTCGACTGTCACTTCTGTGTTCAGAAAAGTGAGAATGTTGCTTTAAGGTCTTCCAGAGTCACTTTTTTTTAAAGGGTTGTCTGCATATGGCAGCTGGTGTCTCCTGTATGCTGATGTTTGAGGATGCTTTGAATGTACAACTGTATGCATTGTCTAACATCTTATGGAGAAACTACATTGAAAAACATTTTTTTAGACACATTTGAATGGTGTTGTTTACTTTACAACACTAAAAATAATCTTAATACAATTCTGACTGGTTGTAGAAGGGTTAGCAGAGGAGACATGTGAGAAATACAGGAAGAAAAAGATGTTTGAAACTCGTGCTAAAGCTCCGGCTGGACTGCACAGACTTTGCATAACAACAACGTTCTCGTGAAATAGATATCCTTAATGGATTTCTTAAGATTTTTATGTATCTGTCACCTCATTGGCTTCAAAAGACTGCTTGCAGAGGCATGTCAGTATAGCAACCTGTATATCTTAAGCTAACATAAAACAGATGGTCAGACTTTTGGCTGAGCATCTCGCAGGAGGAAAAAGCCAAAGCATCACTGCCTCAGCAGCTGTGTTGCATTTCGACCACAGCCCTCCATCGCCTGGAAGACTTGAAAATTGTTTGCAGGGAAAGAAAAATCTGAGGGTGAGTGTTAAGGGACAGTTCACAATAAAATCACAGTAACACATTTTTCCCTTTACCTACAGTGCCATTATGAGTCTAGATTGTTTTGGTGTGAGTTGCGAAGTGTTGGAGATATCGGCCGTAGAGATGTCTGCTTTCTCTGGATTGTAATGGAATTAAATGGCACATAGCTTGTGGTGTTTCAAGAGCCAAAAAGAAAATACATTTGAATAAGTCAACAGCAATGTCTCCAGAAATCATGACCTGGTTACTCAAGACAATCCACAGACCATGTTGTGACAAGTTTCTTTTAGGAACTGTTTTCTTCCCACCAAACTATACCAGCCAACTGTATCACTGTGCAGAAGGAAGCCTGCATCTACTGCTACTATGTGGTTAATGTGAAACCGTCGCAGTTAGATTTAGGCAAAGAAACTACTTGGTTAATTTCAGAAAAATGATCATGTTTTGGGTTAAATGTACATAACATGATGTAAATAAGGCATGTGAGTGATGTCAGTGCATAATGACTGTGTGCAAATTACCTGTAACATTATATTAAAACAAAAGTTACTTTTGTTTTCACACTGGACATCAGCTATGGTCTCCTGGCTGAAAGTCTGGTTTTCTTTGACCCGCTCCCCAGCCCACCCTTTCTAAAACTACGTCACTTGCTTGCAGCATCAAGTGTTACTGCGGATGGGTTTATATAAATCTAGGTTATGGTACAGTGCTGCCTGTTTCTCGCCTAAAATGTTTTCAGAAATGTATTTTAATGCCCCTTTTTGTCGTAAAGGCAAGAGTTAGTGAATGGGTGGGTGTCACACTTCTTCCTGCACAGTGAAATCCAAGCTGATAAAACAGATATCAGACCCTTTTTTACTGTTTTCTCTGGTCATGTAGCACCAATTTCAAAGGTGCCTCCATCTTTCTACTGCAGCGACAGCCTAGTTTTCTATGAGGACCTTCTTTATATAAAGGAAATATTTCTTTTACTGCTCCTCTAAATGAACAACAGCAGTAAAGGTACCGGCTCATCAGTGTGTAGTTTGCGGATTATTTGAGTCCTCACTTGTTCCTGTTCACTTGCTCCTAAACCCCAACTGGTGTGGCACAGAGACAGAGAAGGCCACCCAGTCAGCAAGGCTGAGTGGAGTGCTTGACTACTGGATTTCAGAATAAGAGGATGTGTTTTGTTCAAAAAGGTTGACCTTAAGTTTACTTTACAAAAGGGGCTAGATCATTAATTGCACTTTTCGGATTTTAAGGTGAGATTGTGCTCGCTCTCTGTATTGTGTGATAGTTGTATTTGTCTGCCTGTATTTATTGTTGTAACCTTGTTTTAAGCTGCCCTCTTGGCAGCTTAAAATATATATATATATATATATATATATTTATATCAGACAGACTCTTTAACATCAGTGGACTGGATAGATAAGGGCTGAGCTCTAATCTCCTCACTGACTTAGCCCAGACAAAATGTTTCCCTCTAATATAACACTTTTACTCAGTTGATTCCTTTACTTTTCTTGAAACGCATGAGCAACTCTCAGTAACTGAACCTCTTTCACTTAAAACTAATAAATTCCATCTCTTCCAAGAAATAATCCACTTCCAATTGACCACCATCCGCTCTGTGATTCATCGTGCTTGTTCCTCTTCAGCGAGCCACGTTTGGCGCTGCTGTCATGTGTGTCCATGTGTCACACTCTCACAAGTCTTTTCCTCATCGCTCGCTGCCTGACCAGAGCAGAAGCGAAGCACCTCAGTGAACAAAACAGGTGACTCACAGTCAGGGGCTGCTGTCAACATCACTCGCTGCTGTGATTTCAAGAGCTAAAAGTGTGTGTCTGTTCTTGCCAGTGAAGCTGGATATAATTAACCCTGTACTGAGCAGAGAACCAACCGGCTGCCAGGAGGCTACAGCTGCCAGCAGGCACAGTTTGTTGCCACTGCCAGTGAAACATAAAACTAGTGAACCCTGTGGGCAACACGCACATGGTGGTTAAAATTTCTAAATCCTGGACGTTGAATTGTAACACAGTTATTCTTGCAAACTTGTGTTTTCCTAAAAGTGGATGCATGCATCAAAACTAGTCTTGTTTGATCCACTGTTTGCAGCTCATAAATCCTAGCTGCAGTAGTGGAAGAAGTAATCCCATTCTTTACTTAAGTAAAACTACCACCAAGTCCTGCATTGTAAATAGTACCCAAGCAAAAGTAAGTAAGTATAATCAGGAAAATGTAATTAAAGTATTAAAAATAAAAGTACCCAATGCAAAATAAACTTTTAAGAAACCCAATTTATTAGAAAAAAGAGAGAAAAGACATGCAAAAACTCAAAACTCAAAAAATATCCAAAAGATCAAATTATAAAGTAATAGAAAAACACCTCAAACTCAAATGAATGTAAATTCATATTTCAGTACAATACTTTAGTAAATTTACTTAGTTACATTCCACAACTGGCTAGATGACACTTCATGCAATAAAGATTTCTTCATAGTATATCCATGGTAACATGAGCACGCCTGTGTGTGGAGTTTGGTCAGTATTTAACCACATATGTTTGTGTACTGCTTTCCGTGGGATGTGTCTGGGTGTAACACGAGTGGCTTGTGGCAGCATATGTGTGAACACCTAAAAGCCCTTTGGCACACAGAGCTCATGATAGGTCATTTCAGTTATTCATTGGTTGGTTTGTGTACAAGGTTTGTTGACTGATGCAGTTTGTTGAGCGATTACAGAAGAGTCAGTGCAGGGTTACAGATCTGCAGTGGTGGACGATTACACAACTCTATTACTTGACTCAAAGTATATTACTCCAATACAAGTGAAATTTGCTAAGTCAAATTATTACTTGAGTTAGAGTACTGGAGTACTTTTTATCCAAAGAAATTGATGTATATTGTCACAAAAATGTCGCTAAATGCTAAACCATAGACTTATAGAATCACAAAACTGACAAAAGGACTACCTTCGTCATCTTCATTTTTTAAAATGAACTGCAGTTCTTAATTGTCTCTCTGTTTAAACAAACTGCTCGCTCAAAAGTAGAAGTCTTCTCATCCTCTGGCCAGTGTCTTGTGGCAAATTGTGGAATTGCTGTAGATGCAGCTTCAAATAATTCAGCATTCAGATAATGTATGAAATAAAATTAAGACAACCTGCCTTAATATCCCTGTTACACAAGTGTAGCTTTATTTTATTTATTTATCCTTAACAGTTCATATGCAACTCATCTAGACAAAAAAATCTCACTTAAAATTATTTGGAACCAAAAAAAACTTTAAGACGATGTTAAAAATGAAGTGGAAATTAAAGTTGTGAACTTCTGTACAATTTGTTGTGGATTTATGGAATTTTGCAGTAAAGAAAAATCATTAATCATTCAATCATTATATATATATATATATATATATATACGTAGGTCTCAATTATGACCTCATATCTCTCAAATAATCACAAAAACAATTTCCACTTTTCCAAGATCCCATATCATCAACATTTTGTATTTGAGTTTTTCTTCATTGTGCAGATTAGATAAGTGAAGAAGTGAAAAGACGTGAGATATCCTCGCTTCTTGCAGTGGAAAAATGTCGGCTGTGTGTTGTGAAGTGGAAAAGAGCTCCCCATGGAAACCTGAATATGTGCCATGGAGCTGGATTAGCGTACCAGGGTACCACAGGGTCAGACTTTATCACAGCAGCCACTATCATGCAGACTGTTTGATAAGGCCTCAATCAATCTGCTAAAAAAATGCTTTGGTTGCTGATGTGTCATTTTTTATAATATGAAGGCTTGTCTGCAAAAAGATATCTCATCACTGTTTATTTGTGTTAAAGCAGCAGTGTTTTGATGCCACACTGAGTTTGAAAATAAATAATCCAATCATCTGTTTTCATGTCTTTATAATGTAGCACATGAAAGAAAAATGTGTTGACTTATGCAACAGACATAAATGCATCAATGCGCGCATTTCTCAAAAAGACAAATTGTGTTAACATAAAACCAGTGAGCATCTATCACTCACACTCACATCATGACAGTTTCTGATAGTATAGGAATCACGATTTTAACATTGTTAATAATGAAAAAAGTGTGCTCTATAATAGACTGATGGAGGAAAAGAACACAAGAGTCAGTAGAAAGTAAGAATCAGTAATTAACATTTTATTTAAATGTCTTAATATATTTCCTTTTTTGCTTTTTGAGGGTACGACTCACTTACTCGAAATAAAGAAATATTGTAAATTATATAATCATATTAATACAGTATGTTCATGTGTTTGATGATTTATTCAGATGTGCATATTTACTGGCTAAGCAACTTAGGTTTTTGCATTCAGATTCAGTGTTCATTTTTGCGTGAAGGTCCAGTAGTAGTTATAGGATTATAGAACTGAATGTACAAAAAGACCTGGATACAGTGTTGGAGTGTTTATTCCTATGAAAGGTACTCAGTCATGCCTGCCATCAAAAGTTCAAAATCCTGGGTGTAAAATTATTCAGATCCTTCACATCATTGGCTCCACAGAGCAAGCACACTCAAGACTTTTGCCAGTCAAGTGGCTAAATTCTGGTCTGCTAGCTTAAATGGGGATAAAATGATTTAACTTTGGGACTCCACTATACTTTTAAAATATTATTGTAGCGATCAAATACGGATACTGAAATAACACTTTTTTTTGTGGCTTGTGACACTCATAAAAATGTACCCACTGATTTACAAACTTCTCTTTCCTGATGTGTTCCCAATGTGTTTCCAATGTAAAAGTATTTGGGGCCTAATGGAATCACGTGACTTACCTGAAGTTGTAATTTCACTGTTTGGCCACTACGAAAATTGGCTTTAAAGCCTGGTGCGCACCTGAGTGAACTTCTCCTGTGTGCAAAGTGTGTAGGAAAACTAGGGTGGCTGACATGAAAAATGCAAAATCACAAATGACCCTATCAAAAGCCAGAGTTTGATTAGTCTGTTCTGGAGTTTTGTAGAACAACAAGACAGACTCTGTGGAAGAGGACCCGCTCTGCATGTAGATATAAATGGCTTCTTTTAAGGTAACAAAAACAGAATGATTCTTATTTTCAGGTGATTTTACACAAATGAAAACATAGTAATATACCATATATGTCTGTAGATGCCCCTAAATCTTATATACATACATATACATACATTGGACCTTTAATCAATAATGGAAAGTAACAAAATACAATTACTTTAGTACTGTATTTAAGCAAAGTTCGGACATAGATTACTTGTACTTTTTTGGAGTATGTTATTATGGTGCTTTTACTTTATTACATTTCAGAGGGATATGTTTTACTCTACCACATTCACCTGACAGCTTACTTTTCAGATGATGATAACCTACAATGAGGTCATAAAATAAAAAAAAATGAAACCACCCCAAAGCATATAAAAATGGTTAATACGTAATTTTATTGTGGCTAGTACATCTATATTTTGCAGATAATACCTATATACTTTTGCTGAAGCTGTTACTTGAAATTGAGTATTTTTTTACAGTGTAGTATAACCACTCTTACTTTAGTAAAAGATCAGAATACTTCTTCCACCCCTGGCTTCAATCGTATTAGGTATCATATTAGTGTTTTGATCTGCCATACTGTAGAAATGCATACATTCGTAGTAGAAATGTGGTTATGTACAGACGACAGTTGTGCAATCAGCTATAAAGAGCCAGTGAACTTTATGCCTCTGGTCACAGCCCAGCTTTATGAAGCAAGGGCAGTAAAGTGAGAGGAAAAAAGAGGTGGAGCAAGGTGACAGACAGAAAGAGAGTGGATGCTGAGTCACTTAGAGGGCAAGACCAGACATATTCCCAACATGTTGGACCTATAGCGAAGGCCACAGTGCAGCTTTTCAAGGAAGGGTTAAATGCTAATATTGCTTATCACGTTTACCTAATGGATGTTATGTAAAGAGGAGAAAGGTTAAAAAAAAAAAAAGGCGCACAGAGAGATGTATCTGTAAAACAAGTTTTTAACTGTACAGTAAAATGTTTTAGACTGTGGGGTGCATGTCTATTCTGTCTGCTGAGCCCCGTTGCTGCCAACAGCCCTTCAGCGTGTAACTCGGAGCAGCTTTGGGCCATGTGTGCAACATCCCTGCCTCGTGCCTGCTTTCAGTTACAGCACGACATAAATCTGAATCCTTCACCAGAAAACCTCGCGTAAATCTTTCAAACTTATGGAAATCAAGCCACGTTTGTTTTTGTTCAACAGCTTGTTTCGTATTTAACATTTACAAACACCTGCCATGAATTAGGAAATGCCCGCTAATCTGATCATAAATGTATTAATCTAATAAGGGAACTTTGTTCCTTTGGTATCATTAAGTTGTTTTTTTGTTGTTGTTTTTTTTTTTTACTGCTCTTGGAACATGCAGCTGGCTTCTCGCTGACCCACTGCATGATGGGATACACTTTTGACCGATCCCGTAATCCTTGCAGGAGGATGATTTCAGAAATCTGGATGGTGATCTGAGAAACGTGCTGCTGACATGTTTTTTATCAGTGGCTTTTTTGGGCTGAGGTTTTGACCTGACTGCTGTTTTCAGAGCAGTATCAGTTACGTGAGTCAAGCTGTGCTGGTATGATCATGACCTTAACAGACGTCGTCTCTGAGGGAGCTGCTCCATAGCTCCGCTGCGCTCAGCCCTGAAGGTGTCCAGTGAATTGATACAATTGCTCACCAACATTTTCCACTCTTTATCGCCCCTCAGGCGGAGTTATTCTCTTAGCTACTGGATGGGGGGGTGCAGAGGAGGATTTCTGGGAATGAAATCAGAGCTCGCTGCTAAATAGGGGTTCCCTCTCACTTCTGGTAAATGCTCTAGAGAGGAGGATAGAGCCAGTTCTCTTCTTTGGTAGCTTTTAATATGCAATGTCCACACCAGGCACATGTGTTGAGAAAATTACAGAACACGTTTATTTCATAAGCTTTTATGGTCACATTTTGTTGACTCAGCGGTATCTACACATTGTACGCAGCTGTCAGCTTGCTGCTCTACATCTCTGTAGTGTAGTTGGTAGTATTTGATCAGGGGAGAATAACACTAGAGTGAGAGCCCAACAGGGAACCACTCATCTACCAACACTAAAGCTGGAAAGTGAAGCAAACTGGGAGGTTGTTTTCTTTTTGTGCAGTATTTGACATGATAATATGCAGTAGGGACCCTTAATAATGTCCCTGAGGGATAGGTGTGGGGCAGTTGCGCAACATGATTTAAGCTCCAGTTAAGGAAGTTCCTCCAAGTTAGGACATTACAGACTTTTCGGGAGGTGAGGGTGTTTTATTTCCAGGGCCATACTTTTCTCTCTTCTGCATGTGCTCCTCTGTGAGATCCATTTTTCTAAACACTCTGACACTAATGACTTACATTTTTCCTTTTTCTATAATGCTCTTGACATTCCACACAACTAAACCCTAAACGCTGCAGAGAGTAAAGTGAGCCGGGCGTTACATAACAGGCCATATAGCCAACACTATATTTGACCGTTGAGCTTCAGAGCGTTTCAGCTATGCAATAACTTCTCTCATGCAAAGATACGGCCAAAGTTCTGACATAACTGTAGAAAATAATGCAACAGCTGTCAGTGTCAGTGAGTCAATTAAGACAGGAGAAAACAAAACTTGTCCTATAACATTAAACCATTTACAAAATGAGTAATGTTTTCATTTTAAAGGGACAGTTCACCCCAAAATCAAAAATACATATTTGTTCTCTTACCTGTAGCGCTATTTATCAATCTAGATAGTTTTGGTGTAAGCAGCAGAGTGTTGGAGATATCAGCTGTAGAAATGTCTGCATTCTCTCCAATATAATGGATCTAGATGACACTTGGCTTATGGTGCTTGAAGCAACAAAAAATACATTTGACATAACAGTAACGTCTCTTTCCAGAAATCATGACCAGGTTACAAGATAGTTTATAGACCTTGTTGTGAGCAGTTTTGTCTAGGAACTATTTTTCTCTGCCAAACTACACCCATGAACTGTGTCACAAAACACAGGACCTTCCAACACAAGACCATGTGAGACGAATTGAACTTTGAGTCATTTTAAGGTACGTTGTTGCCATGTTTCTTTTTACTAAACCTAACCTTGTACTTCATGTGAATGTGTAAATTTATGTTGAGTATGTCACATCATTCATAGAGCACTAATTTGTTAAATATTATATGTTGTGTGAGGATATGTAACAGTAGATGCACGCCTCTCTCTGTGCGGTAATACAGTTGGCAGGTTAGGAAAAAAATTGTTCCTACATCAAACTGCTCATGACAAGGTTTGTGGATTATCTCAAGTAACTGATTAAATCATTTATTTGTTTTTGCAAAGAGACAGTGCCGATGGATAAGCTGAGTATCATGTAGTTCAATTATACTGGGAAGACGGTTGAAATCTCTATGGCTGATATCTCCAACACTCAGCAACTCACACCAAAACCATCTAGATTGATAAACAGCACTACAGGTAAGAGGAAAAAATATGAAGTGAACTATGCCTTTAACATCTTTGGAATACTCACACATCTAAAACCAGGTTTAGATAATTACAATGCAAAAAAAGTTATGATTTGATTTCAGTCCAACAATTAGATAAATGTTACAACAGATCAACACCAAATAGTGTGATTGCTTTTTCACAGCTGAGTATTTTTCCATTTCAGTGTGCAGGTGTGGACAGAGGAGAGAGCTGATGTATAATGCCACTTGAATCTTTAGTGTATTTTGGTGTGTTTTTTTTCCAGCACGCTGGTGTGCGCTGCCAAGCATTATACTGTAATCAATCAAGCAGGCAGTGGAGGGAGCCTGACGTCAGAAGCGCGGCTGCTTGCGTAACCTTGCTCCACTGTCCCATAGATTTGTCATCTGGAGCAATCTCGAGAAAAGTAAACTCAACCTTTCTTATCACACACTCTCTCTATTGCACCATACAGGCCCCTGGGGTCCAGCCTGACTGGTCAGCTTAACCTGGTTGTATGCAGGTTATCTGCCGCTCTGGCAAACTGAGCCAACTCTGACAGTCAGACTTTTTTTTCATTCATAAGGACGATTTTCAAAATTAAACGTGCAGCGTAATGTCAGCCATGCAATGTAATATTAGCAGCTGCATAGCTATTTTAGCTATGGCAACACTGTGCACAGTTACACATGATGCACGCTCTAATAATAGCAAACACTTGGTCTTCTAGTATAACATGTCCTCAGTGACAGATGAGGGAAGTCTTCTGCTGGAAATAATTCACTTAAATTGTAAAGGGCCCTGACAGACTGGTAAGAAAAGAGCTTCACAACTCATCCAGTGCGACAGACGCCGCATTATCTGTCTTCGCACAATTGATCATTGTGACACTTTGCTGCTTGTTGTTTGGCAACATCGATTTTCAGCCAAGCTTTTACAATGTGCTGTGACATCCAATCATGTCCCCGCACTTGAGAGAAAAGCCCGTTCCCCTGCATAGTTCCTCTTCATGTTGCTCAGGCAAAGACAGATAGAGATATTTGACAACAACAAAAAAATAGTCTGATTTATTTTATCTGCACATAAAAAAAAGAAGTCAGAAACAGATTATACTGGTGGTCTTCAATATTATGTTCACAAGACTACGAGATTGTTAAATGTTTGATAATGGCTCGGACTGGAACACACGCCTGTCTAATGCATCATTTGTTAAAGGTGTGTTTAAATACTGGCTATCTCACCGCACCTATTAGACTCACAGTTGAAGTTGTCATTGCTCCAGCAGGATGTCAACTCAGGAATAATAAGTGGATCGAGGGTCACTGACACAAAATGAAAGGGAAAATCAGCTCTCTTTTATTTCAAATCAGTGTTGAGGTTAATTTAGTTAATTGAAACAACAAATTATTAATGTGTGCTATACTGAGATTGCAGCTTCAAAATCTGTTCTTCATGCATCCAGTGCCTGCGTTTGACGAGACAGTGCTGGATTTAGCCTCAGAGAGGCCATGACTGTGCTCTACAACTTTCTTGTCCTCTTTGCTTATATAACAAACTAGCTTTGTTCCTAACAGCAAAATTGGCAGAGAATGTTATAAAATTTTACAGGGTTTTGGTTGAAAGATATTCAGACGTGTTTATTCGAGGCAGACGATACGGCAAAAGAAATGCAGCAGAAAGAGGCTGATGGTGAGGCTGCATTAGCTGTGCAAAATGACATGTTCAGCAGGTACCTCAGAACCTGAGCTGTAGAGAGCAAACACAAACTGGCCAAGTTTTACTCCTCACTTAGACAGAGTTGTGCTGCAGCCCGGTCTCCAGAAGAAAACGGTAGCATTTTTCAATTCTGCAAAAAAAGGGATATGTTATCTATGTACGTCACACGTATCATATCAACGGTTCTAAAGTGACATACTTCTGATTATACGTTTTTGAGCTGAATTTGGCATTGAAGGGTGTGACATCATGATTGGCAGCTGTGTGTACCAATCTGTGTGCTTGCATTCAGTGGCATTGCTTTTGATTGGTCTGACAGATTTGTGGGCAGGAACCTGATGTTGCAAAGATTTCTACTAGAGTCTGGCTCCTAAAGATGTCCCCAGCACAAGATGGCAATGGCTGTATCTGGGATATTTTGGCTTCATTTTAACACACTCGGAGTAGGTGGAAACGCACTTTCCGTCGAATATATGGTTTCAAGGTATCTGCTACATAACAATGTACAAATGTTACATACCCATGCTTTGCAAACATGTATACTGCCAACATTTATGTTGGCGATTAGACTAGATGGAGATTAGTGATCGTCAAGACCAGGTTAGTCCAGAACATGACCAGGTTGGAGAGGACAGATGACCACTGAGTGAGTGTTTTTGTCACCTAATGCAGTGTTTTGAAGCTTGCACCTGTTGCATCCTGGTACACATAGGCACTGCTAGCACAGTGTCATGGGAAGCAGAACTCGGTTTACTTTGTCAGTACAGCACAGACGATATTATCATTTCAACTGACTGCAATCACCATCAACACAGATTGGACATCCACACAAAAGAAAGCAAATTGTCCCTTTCACAAACAGTGAAACACATTTCAGGAGTTCCTCTGTGTTAACTGTTTTTGTTCCATGGTATTAATGAATTGACTTCAAATCTGACTGACTCCCTCTGACATGAAGCTGTGAGTGAACCTGAGAATGTCAAGTGGCCTGACATTTACCGCCCGTCATTGTTCTCTCCTCCCCAAGTGTTTCACATTCAGGTAAATGCTGGTTCTGCTCTCAGGATGCACAGCTGCCACATGGAGGGTTATTTATAGTCAGATGACGCAGATGTCTCACATCGGCACCTGGCAGGACCCTCAGCTGGAGACGCTTCTGCCCAGCTGCCCAACAACCACAGATGCTGTTGCCATGGGAGACAGGATTATGTTGACATCACAGGATTCAAAGTGATCTTCCGTGGAGACCAAATCCACGGTACGCCCACGACCCCACCTCTTGAAAGCTTGTGAGTATTATTGTTAACCGCCTGCTGTGTGTTGTGGACAACAGCGTGAACTAAATACACACGCATCTGTTTAGGGAAGACGATGCCTGAATGCGTAAGAGTGTGTGTCCACTGGTTTTATTGCTGCATCACTAAAAACCCCACACAGATCAATCATAAAATGAACTTTACTCTCTTGTAAACATTTTACAGGTGCACAAATATGCTGCCTGGACATGTACGAGTTGTCAGGGATTTTATCAATGATGACGTATATTTGGGTCATTTTAAAAGAGGAAATTACTAAAGTTTTCACCTGTATTGTCCACTAGCAAAGTACATACTGGCATAATCTTCTCACCACTGCCGGAGTCATGTCTGCTATTGTGAGTAATGTCTGCCGTTGTGTGAAGTCCATCATTAGGGGATATTTAGTGCATTTAAACACATAATAGACTGCATGCAGGACAGGATGAGGTATAAACACAGTGTTGTGAACACAGTCCACCCCTGTAGTGAAGAAGAGAAACTGAGGACACTGAATGCATCTGACAGCAGCTATATAAAGGAATCTAATATGTGCGCATTATTTAGCTGAGGTCTCCTGTCACTGTAATTATTTTTTATGCCCCAGATGGACCATTGCGGACAGTGTTATGCATAAAAAGCTGACACGTTCTGCTCAGAGCAGAGGAATTACTCTATCTGCACCAAAACAAATAAAAAAAACTACTCTGCATCACAGATAAGGAAGCAGAGTGGAAAGACGTGGCAGAGAGGTATCTGAAAACGTAAATGGAAACCTTTAAGGTCATCACAGGTTATCGGAGCCTTTTCATAAATCCCCTGCACAATCAAGAGCGAACCGAAAGGAAGGCTTGTTCGTGTGGTTGAAGCCTTTAATTTTCCATTGCCTGAATAAACAAATAACTCAAAGGTAAGGTCTCTCCACTTTAAACAAAGCCATCTACTAAAAATGATAAGGAACTATAAAAATGTGTGATCAGCAAGCAACATTTTAAAGGTTTAATAGCCTGCTATCAGTGTTTAAATGCCATGCAGTTGACAAACAGCTTCTGGATTTCAGTGACATAGATACTGGATTTCCAGAGTTATATGGAGTCTGTTTTACTTATCAGATACTGTAAGAGGCTGACCATGAGTTCTTTGACATCATGAATATAACAGCGGAGCCAGAAAATCACATGCATTTGTATTACCTTGTATTTTTCAAATAATGTTTGTAAGATACTAGGCCAAGCCATGGAATCAACAGGGGGACCAAATCTGCTGAGGGTCTGGGTTTGAACATATTTTAGCATATTTATTTTTTATTATAGCCTATATTGTTATATTTATCAAAAGCAAGATGGCTACAGCTATACAGTATTATGTACAAATATGCATTAAATGATGTCATCTCACCTTGTGCATATGTTGACATCACTGTAACGGCATCTCAGAGCATACACAGGTGATGCAGAAGGATACCTAAAATGTTGTAGGTAGAGCCGCACCATGTGATGAGTTTGGAGTGAGAACATGTGGGTAAAACAGTTAAGTGGAGAGCCTTTAAACTCTTTCCCTACAGCCTGACAAAGAAAGTATTGACAAGAACTGTAAATAAAAGGACCATAGCCTATAGCCTAGTTTTGCTCTGTTTATGATGGTGTAGGCTATATTATTTAGTCTTAAGGGAAAAAGGAAAAAATGTAAAGAAAAGTAAGTTAGGTTGATGCTAATTGGAGAAGAAATCAGATGGGAAATGCAAAAAAAACATAAGATCTACTACACAAAATTACTTTCTGACTTGGGCTTATTTTATTTGAGCTTATTTTTATTTGTCCAGATCTCTATAAATGATTCAAACAGGCCTATAACAGGAAAATACACAAACACTTTTTTATTCAACATGGTCACATCTGGTAGATGTAGGCCTGTAGCCCAACTGGTAGCAAAAATGATTTGTTTCAAGTTATCACAACTAACCAAGAAAAAAACATAGTTACAGGTTAGAAAACTTGGTTTGTGACCGTTAAATTACCAGGTTGGCTTTTCGGGATTATCCCGATTGGACAAAGTAACTTGTAGCTGCTGCAGTGCCCTCCAGCAAGGCCTTTCCTCTACTTTGGAGTGCTTTCAGTCTTCTCTGTCTTTCTATAGGTCTGTATGATCATGCAGTGTATGATCGTCAAGCAGGGCGTTGCTGGAAAAACATCCTGCATACTCTGCAAACATTCCCTGCGCAAATACAGAAATGCATCATAGGAGGAAAAGTATAGGTTGTGTTTGCACAGCTGTAATCTGATCTCTGGTCACTTTTGATAATATTTATGACATAAATGACCAAATAGTACATTAATAAGTGCTCATTTTTAATATTGCTACAGCTTTAGAATTAAATATCACTAGATCAGATGGCTGGTTTGAGGGAAAACCCTGTCAGCATGCAGGGTGAGCACGGCAGAGGGGAGGAGGCTGTCAAGTGCGTCACATGAAGGGTGTTCCCTGCAGACAGGGCGTCCATAATCAATGACCAAACACAGCAGCCAATCACAGCGCGCATGCTAATGAGGAGGCTTTAAACCCTCTGATGAATCGGGTCTTTGCAGACTGACCGGATTTTAGCAGCACACACAGGGTGAGACGGCTCATCTCACGCTCACCTCCGAGACCTCTGACTAACTTTTTCTTGTTCTAACTCCTCACTTCAACAACACTAACCGGACGCGCTCCCCGCTGACATCCACAGGAATACCGATCTCACTGAGGAGCTTGGCTGAAGGGAAACGCTGATTCACATTCTGCTCGTTTTTTATTTTTCTTTTTTTTTCTTTTTGCAAGTTAACATCGCCATGTCTTGCGGTGATGCGTCGGATCAGACTCGGCGGTTCTGTGTCTTGTCTTGGGATCAGGTGCAGCGCTTGGACTCGATCCTGGGGGAGGCTGTCCCCATCCACGGCCGAGGAAACTTCCCCACTCTGTCCGTGCAGCCACGCCAGATTGTCCAGGTATTAACCCACACATGTGCTTGTGTATTCCACTATATTCACGTATTTATTAGCTGCAGAACTAACCTAGAGCATGGGGATCCCCTTTATTTTTTACAGGCCGAGTTAGAACCACATAGGCTATTTCTATACATAAAACTGAAACTGCCTACTACAGCTGATTATTCCTAAACTGGGTGAAACCTGTGGATCGAATAGTTACTTTTAGATATTATCTCACTATGATAACACCAGGGCAATTGACCCTTTGAAACCTGGAGCAACATCACTTCTTTTGCAGCTGTCAGATGCAAGTATTGAACCTTTGAACCCTGAGCAAATTGGTACGATTTCTTTCAACATGGGAATAAAGGATATGAACAACTTGGTAACTTTTTTCATAAAGTGCAAGAAATAATTTATAAATAGAAATGAATTTAAAGACCGTTTCCTTGTTGTTTTTTAAATTTACTTTTATTTCCCCTTTTGAAAAAACTTAATTTCAGGCATTTTTTGGTACTTTTACTAATTTCTTGCTAATTTTTCAGCAATTTCTTCTTGTTTGTTGCTCATTGCCTTCTTTCCATGTTTTTTTTTAATGCTCAGGTTTAAATTTGTTGAATATTGAAATTACACTGTACTTTATCAGTCTGGGCCCTTGGTGGTCTCCAATCTCCAATTTGAGAAACACTGACAAACCCAGGGTAAAATGTCAGTAATTTGTATCCTTCCTTGCTAAAATTGTATTTCCCTGACACATTACATCATCATTTCGTTGGTTCAGGTTCCTCTTTTTTGGGCAAGCTTGATTTTTTGACTCCTAAATTCTTTCCAGGAAGTGCTGTGTATTCCGTCAGTGTTTATTCTCTGAAAATATCTGCAGGCAAACTATGACTCTTGACGACATTCAAGTATTTCTTACACATTTTTTTAACAGACAGCATAATGAAAAGAATGATCAAAACACAGCGAGGAATATATTGCTGTTACAACTCTCCTGGTCTGACTTAAAATGTATGAAACCGACTCGTGCCAAGGTTCCTCCACGTTTCCAGCCACTCATACATTGTGGCTGGATCACATTTCACTTCTCCTGCAGTGTCTCGAGATAGTTGGCTGTCTGTTAAAGTGCAACTTAAATGCCATGATAGAATTTCAAAATGGACATAATGTAGCAGATTCCTACATCAGGTCAGGTAATGCATTGCAGAATCATTTTCTCCCAATTTTATTTACACATTGACATATTCAAGATGATGTCATCAAGTCTGTGAAGCCCAGAACTTCATGCTTGTGGTTGTGGAAAGATGAATGCTCCATTGAGCGTGCAGGAGGCTTAAATGCAGGTTTTAGCCCTAAATATGGGGACTCTGTTTCCCCTGGATTTGTGGAAACCCCATATAATTTTATTTCGAATCTACCATCTGCCACATAGATTTATTGAGTGGCTGACTGAGCGCTGATCAACAGTGAATTCCCTGTTGTCAAAACTCCAAAATGAAGCTGTTTAGCCTAAATGTATATTTTATGAGTTTTGATGATGTTATGAATCAAGTGAGGTGTGACTGAGAGTGTGGGCCTTTGTCCTGCTGCAGGTTTAGAGAAACAAACAGGCCACTAACATCCACTGCGGCATCATGAAGCTCCAGAGTCCAAGGAGTTACAGGCTGTAACTGTAGATCTAAGATAAGATCTTAGATCTGTTTTTTACTGCTTACCTGCTCATGAGTGAGACACTCTGCCCCACACAACTGCGTGCACCTTAAAAAAGATATTTATTAATGTATTTTTCCTCAAGAACTGAGACAGATATGACATGATTTGTAAAGTTAGCAGGGGCGTACCTGTGCTGTGACAGGCGGGCGGGGACTTTGACAACATTGGAGGGGACATATAAAGAACAAGGGGGTTAGGGGATTTTTGTCCAGAAAAATTTTAGCATAAAACACCTCATTTCTTGCATTCTGATTAAATGTAATGCAATATGTTGTGCCTTTTTCTGCACCAATTTATAGTGTAAATGTCTTTAATCTTTAACCACCTTAACAAGAAATGGCCTAAAAAGATAGCAGAATTTTGGAAAAAGTTACAAGAAAACGACCTGAAATAAAGTTCCAAAAAAAGAAAGTAAAAAACAAAAAAAACTTGAAAAAATGCTTTTTCTGTAATAAATCTTTAAAATTATAATTATAAGAATTATAAACACTGTCTTGTCACCCTTTATTAATCTTTTGCAATATGCAGGGCATTTCTTGCTAAGTTACTTATGATCCGTTTTCCTATCACCTCAAGAGAAATCAAACCGATTTTCTCAGGTTTCAGAGGTTTAAATGTTCATGAAAGTTGAGGTGGACGTGTCTCCTGCATCCCACCCCAAAATCTACATCCATGCTTTATTGCATTCAAGTATGTATGCAAACCTGTGGTCAGAGGACAGAGGGAGGAAAGGTGTTAATGTAGGCCCGACCCTGTGCCAACATATCAGTCCAAACACATCACAATATTATTGCTTGTGATTGGAATTTGAACCCAATTGGCACCACTTTATGACCGAACAATGATGACCGTGATGTCTCTGCCAAGTTATGCGATTATGATTTTGTTCCTTCACACGCTCCTGCTTCAAGGCTTGACTTGCCTTCAAATGTTTGTCTGTCCATAGCCTGACCCAGTATGTATAAATAGAGCCAGCTTGTTATCTGATCATCATGGGAGAGAGAGTTAACAGACGCTAATCTGACAGGTCATTGCCAGTAGGGAGATTTAGGACTGTGTGTGAGTGTGTGGCAACTCATTTGAAACTGCAGGTTTTTTACTGTTTGAATTGTGGGCAGTTATTATTTGCTCGGGGAAATGTTTGTGGAGAGGTGCAGCTTACATGTACAGTCTGTCAGGCTTGTATTTGTTTTCGTCCCTGCCTGCTATGTGTCAGCACATGTGTGCATACACTGAATAAACATGAAAAACTTCTCAAATAGCTCGCCAGATGCAAAAAAAGGAAACTGCGACTAGCTGTTGATTCGTCATATCATTCAGATCGAAGTTTCCACTGAACACTTTAATCGACTCCAAATGTTTTTACAACAATAGGTTTTTATGGTGGATTGTCTCAAAGCTGAATCTGTGTTTAATGTCTTATTTCAGGCATGAGTCCTCTTTGTGCATGCTAGTATTGATGTTGGCACACCCTGTCCAGCTGTACATCATCCTCTCCCAATGTGGCCGCACTGAGGCGAGACAGTTTAAACATCTCACAGGTCACTGGGACACAGGAAGGGAAAAGCCGCTGACCCTTAATGACCTGGGGTTGAGACGTTTAGCCGTAAGCAAGGTTTTTTTTGTTGTCGGACACCACTGGTCCTGCACACTGTGTTCACTCTCTCTTAGTTCAGGATTAAATGGTATCCCCGTGTTTGTGATAAAATAAGACAATCTGACCCAGCGGGAGTTGGACCTGGAGACTCACCAGCTTTGCTGCTCTTTGTTTAGGCTTTTCAGGGTTTATTCAGACAGAAGCTGATGGTGATGAAATGGACTTTTGTAAGCAGCAGTATTGATCTTGCCTCACAGAGTACTGATTTCCAATACGCTTGTGTGGATCTTTATTGGACACATTTCAAGAGTCTTATAGATTCATTGCTTCCATAATTTATGCAATTATAACGGCATTTTTTTCTGATATTTGTCTATTTAAAGAAAAAAAGAAAACCAGTATAAATTTATGTATATAATTTATAACATGCTGCATATCTGTCTTGTCCCTGTTTAGGTGGTGCGGGCAAGGCTGGAGGAGAGAGGCGTGTGTGTTAAAGATGTGAGGCTGAACGGCTCAGCCGCCAGCCATGTTCTCCATCAGGACACTGGACTGGGCTATAAGGACCTGGACCTGATCTTTGGTGTGTCGCTGAAAGATGATCAGGCCTTCCGCTTGGTGAAGGACGTGGTGCTGGACTGCCTGTTTGACTTCTTGCCAGCTGGGGTCTCTAAGGAGCGCATCACGGCACTGACCCTCAAAGAGGCCTACGTACAGAAACTGGTTAAAGTCTGTAATGACACAGATCGCTGGAGCCTCATCTCGCTGTCCAACAACACGGGCAAGAATGTGGAGCTAAAATTTGTGGACTCTTTACGGCGGCAGTTTGAATTTAGCGTGGACTCCTTCCAGATTTGCCTCGACTCTCTGCTCTTATTTGACCGCTGCTCGGAGACGCCCATGTCTGAGAGCTTTCACCCCACTGTGATCGGGGAGAGTGTGTATGGGGACTTCAAGGAGGCCATGGAGCACCTGTGTCAGAGGACCATAGCTACACGCAGCCCAGAAGAGATCAGAGGGGGTGGCTTATTAAAGTACTGCCACCTACTGGTGCGAGGGTTCACACCCTCCTCGGAAGCGGACATGAAGCAGATGCAGCGCTACATGTGCTCACGCTTCTTCATTGACTTCTCTGACTTGGGAGAGCAGCAGAGGAAACTGGAGGCCTACCTGCAAAACCACTTTGCCGGCATGGAGCACAAACGGTACGAGTGCCTGATGACTCTTCACCAAGTGGTGAACGAAAGCACCGTGTGTCTGATGGGCCACGAGCGGCGCCAGACGCTCAGCCTCATCTCCATGCTCGCGCTTAAGGTGCTGGCTGAGCAGAACGCCATCCCCACGGTAACAAATGTTACGTGTTACTACCAGCCAGCTCCGTACGTGCAGGACATTAACTTCAGTAATTACTACATTGCACATGTGCAGCCGCCACAGGTTTCGCCGTGCAGTAATTCATATCAGACGTGGCTGCCCTGTAGCTGAACTGGGACTGTTGCTCTTTATCTTTCAAAGGAAGTGGACTGAAAATAAACAAAAAAAGAAACCTGTTTTTGCCAAATGTGACTTGACTAAAACAATCCTGTACTGCTGTACATCTGATTGAGCCGACATATTAATTTTTCTCACTTGTACTTTCTTGCAAAACATCTGTAAGATTGCTGGTCATTTCTGAGATGTAGCGATGAAATATTGTTATGTATTAAAGTCTTTATGAAGCTTTATATATGTCAAAATACATTTTTGAGGAAACCAACATTGAAGCTGGTATTATTTTCATACTCTGGCTTTAATTTTTTTAATTACATACTGGACCAAAGATGTATTTGCTGTTCAGAAAGGGAATGTTGTTATGATTCCAAGTGCCTAAAATGAACTGTTCAAAAAAAAAAAAAGAAAACTAAAAAAACATCTGTAAAGTGAGAACTGTGCATTCAGTGTTTTCTAGATTACTCTGTCTCTCTTTTCAGGAACAGAAGCATTCATTTTTGTGAGATTAAAAAAAGGGAAAAACTACAGTTTTTTTTGTATCGTGGTTATTTTAATTTAACCTTGGCCTGTAATGATCGGTGACATTTTAATCTTCGGTTCGAAGGGCGGCAGTTAGTTTAAACTGCTCATTATGTGAACTGCTTCGCCATTCACACAGTCCAGTTGTATATTCCTCACATGGCCATCGTAAACAGAGGCTTTTCATTGAAATTGGGAGTCACTTTGACTCACACTTTTGTCCTGTCTTGCTCTGGATTCATGGGATGAATTGGAGGTAGTTTATCCTATACTTGATAAGCTGATGACAACAAGGCAGCTCATTTCCAGTAAGCAGGCCCATTGAAATGCATATACTGTCGGCTGGAGTGAGTTGCATTTGTTAAACCGGGGCTGAGGATCCATTACAATCTGAGGACATGAACCATAAGGAGGCTTTTCTAAAAGCACAATGGCTTCTCTCTCCTCTCTGATACTAAAGCTTTTTAACAAAGACTGGCCTGTTCTCCCACCCATGTTACCACTGGAAGCCCTGCTTGGCCGATTCCATATCCATGTCATTTTGTCTGAGTCAAAATCAAAAATCTTTACAGTCAGAGCTAGAAACTAATTGATTAAATGTTCTTCTGTTGGCCTAATATTCACTTCAACTGAGTATTGAAGACCGCATTTACTTGGCGTCGCTGTAGATCCTTGATTTTCAGTCAGATTACTGTGGCGTGGATTCAGATGTAGCAGATTTGTTAGATGAACATTCATTCTGTAAACTCTGTAACAAAGGTAGGTTTCAAGACACTATTATGAGTTAATTTAACTGAAAAAGTAGAATCAGACCATATTTGCCTCTTTTTAGGAATGAAAACTAGGTGTAGTCCACACACGCATGGCATGGATATATTAGAAAATGAAGCTCTTTCTTTGTGTTTTGGTCTTTGTCCACATGGAAATTGTCTTTTAAGGTCTCTGAAAAATGACCTTTTGTAAAACCTCATCCAGGGTGAAGATTTCAGAAATTCAGTGTTGATGTGCAGACAGGGAATACTGAGTTTTTGGCTTGTAAAGAGGGTGCGCTATTATTTCTTTTGTGCAGCGTCATAAAAGAGGCATCATTTTGTGTAATGGCAGATGTAAACAAAATAATGCTGTTCCTACCCTTGCTAACAGCTTTTACATGTTAACACATAAATAAAAGTGCAGTTATTCTTCTACTATACTGAAGAGCAGAGGTGTCAGATTGTACCATGGAGGGCACTACTCCAGCCTTCTGCTATTTCCTTGTTTTAAGGCATGCTAATGGCCGACATTTTATTCTTCTTTGCGTGTCTTTAGGATCATGGATTATATAACTGCCTATTAGTTTTGCACGCTCTTGACAGTACTTCACTTGTGTTTTAGCATTTTCATTTGTATAGGATTTTTTTTTTGAGAAGGAAATAGAAAAAACGGGTTTTCAAAAATACCTGTGCACGTGTAGACTAAGCCCAAGTCATCTTTAACATTTGTTGTGTTATGGTGTCAGAATGACAGTTGGAGAAAAAATAGATACAAAATAGATTGTGGGCTTTACAGCATGATTTTTTTTCTTGATTTTCTCAAATGACAGACAGATTTTTAGGCATTCTGTTATGTCAAACGGCTTGAAAAATCGTGCATATAGTTGGTGTTAACGGTGACAAAATCTCCTCGGGGGTGAATGCCCACTGACTCCTTGACTGACTCGTTTAACATGAGCCCTAAATGTTCACAGCGTCTGGTTCTCCTCCTGCTCACAAGCCCTTGCTAGTCACGTTTGAACCAAAGTTTGCATCCACTATGTGAAGTAAAAACACAGAATAGTTTATTTTGCCATACTTGAGTCACACCCATTCATTCTCTCTTCACATTGAACTCTAATTAGATTTTTAAGTTGGGTGTTGAAAGACAGAATCAGAAATGTGGTGTTATAGAAGCCTATATATACACTGGCGTATCTTTTGTTTAAATCTGTTAAATACAGGGTTACGGGGAACAGTCAGTGCTCGAGCCAATATAAAGTAATGTGGGACAGTCAGTGTTTCTCATATGAAAATTCTTTCGCTTTATGTTTTATTATCTTGCACACATGGACAGATTAACCTGCAGGACAAAGATTTACTGTTGGAGCTCCACATCTGCCCCCTATGTAACGTGTGTGCACTCTGTAGCTTCTATCTTAGCATTAAGTCTGGTGCAACCACTGCTCCAATGCTGGAATAATACTTACGTTGAGTTAGTTTGTGGTGATGTAATTAAACACAGCTTGATTGGGAGTATACATGACATAAACACAACATAAATTAATTATAATAAACAGCTATATTTTATGTCTCTCTACAGCATTAGTCAATGTTGTGTTGTACTGTTGCAAAGTTGGCAATTAAAGGGCCACTCTTACTGTACATACAAAGATGAGTTCAGGGAGTTTAGGGAGTGCTACTCAGCTCATGAAAACAGCTGTGTGATGTCCTCTGTGGCTCTGAGGGAGCTTACTAAAGTCTGAGAGAATGTATTTATTTTTATCTTGGCTCAGCCTTGGAGATTACAAATTCTTAATAACAAAAAGCCTGTGTTACAAACTGAGGACTGGAGTTTGATTCATCATTATTTGTCCCCAACTTCAGGAAAGTACAGTAATAAAAGCTGTTTCACACCAAGCATGGATTTTCTTCGGAAAAAAATCCACAAAAACGAATAAAACTGGCTTTGTGGGTTCCTATGAATGCTAGCACATCCCAATGTTTGTGCAGCGGAAAATATTCCGACGGCCCCATGAATGTATTATGAAAACTTGATACAGTGTTGAGTTCAGGATCCTGTTCATTCATATGTCAAAAAAGCTTGATTTTGGTGGTATAAAATTAGCCAGATGATTGACACTGCTTCCACATCATTGGGCTCATAGAACGCGTACTAGACTTCCATCTGCCAAGGCTGCTTCTACTGGTTTAGCGCTATGCTAACTTGAACATTTAGTTGTGCGGCTCTTTCTAAATGTTATTGGATTGAATGGAGGATTTGTAATTCCACTGTTTGATCACTATGAAATTTGGATTCAAAACCCAGCACACGCCTGAGTGGTGCATGAGGCCAAAAAAGCTCTTTTTGTCTGCTGTATGAAATCACCTTGCTCTTCTACATTGTGTGGGGCCCGTAGAGCAGGCACACAAGGGACTTATTGTGGCCAAACGGCTAACTTTAGGTTTCGTGCTTCACAAATTTGAATTGAGGATAAAATGAATCAACTGTGCAACTCTTCTAGACTTAAGAAATATGATCCAACCAAATGGATTAACGCCTGATCTCCCAATAGTGAAAAGAGTAATTTTGCGGGGGTTGTGACACTAAAAAAAAAATGCATCCACTGATTTACAAAAGGTTGTTCCCCAGTAGAAGTTAATCGGAAAATTCTTTTTGGGCCCCAAGGCATCATGGGAATGACCCAGACAGTGTAGTTCCACTTCTGACCGCAATGTAAAATTGGCTTCAAAGCCGAGTGCTGTTTTTGGGGGTTTGGATAGCCCTCGATTTTAGTGGATATCCACCTGCAGCAGATATATAAGACCAATGAAATCCTTTGTCCTAACTGATGACATACCTCTAGGTCATAGCTAGCTTGCTGCCAATGATAAATGGCTTGTCAGTGTGGTTTTTGCCTTATCTGGGATGTGATGAAGATGTCATGTTACCAATATGCATATAGCATGCTTGTTTTAAACAATCAAAAACACATGGGCTTATAATTTGGCAGAATTTGGTAATTGGACCACTGGGTGCTACTCCTGCAGACCTTATTTCTGCACCACATTTTCGCATTCACCTGTTGCACAGTGAACAGAAGGCTTTTGTAGCAACCTCAGTTTACACACCCTGTTAACTGTCACACATTGGAACAACTTTATAATGTACAGTACTCAGTACATCAAGATTTTGACTTATTAAGAAAAACAACATTATAAGTGCTCTCATGGCTCAGGGGAGTCTCGAGTGGAGATGATGCTGTCCTCTATATTTGTATGAGCCTGTTTAGACCTGGTATTAACATATGTTTTGGTGATCTGAATGCAAGTGGACAGCTGAGACACATTGCCATTCACGTGTGCTGAAGTTGTGATCATATCACCTGAGATGTACGTTGATGCCAGGTCTAAACACATGAAAGCATTGCAGATAAACTACATGATGCTCCATAAGTGTTCAAATATATGTGCTGTTATGGACTTTCCACTTTACCCGCCTCCACTGATAGTTTATGGAAACTTACAGCGACTGTTATCTATTACCTGTTATTCATTTGTCTTCATCTGTAGTTATCCCTAAACATGATTATCCTCTCCAATAACAGCATGTTGCTTCAACAACGAATAAACACTGAAATGTTATTTGCTGAAGGGCACAACACAGCAGTAAACACACTGGGAATAATTTCTTGCTGGTTTGAGGCCTAACTTTTGAATCTAACATCCTGGTAGTCTGTCATGATCACTGGCTCTACTTGTTTTGCACAATGTCCAAATGTTATGTTGTTCCTGTTTAGCATCTCAGGGTGTGTTCTTGTTGGTTTCTTATTTTCTTTGCAAATAGGTTGATCTGAAGCATATGTTTTATGGTCATAAAGTCAATATTTGGTGCATATGAGAGATGTTACTTCAGTGGCTGAGGTTACATGCACACCAATCTACAAAATCACACCAACAAACTACATTCTGAGTGAATACCAAAAAAGTATAAGAAAAAGATATTTATATAAATACAATACAGTCCCTCACAGGGTTTGTATCAGGCTCAGGTAGTTGAAAACACATATCGACGGGGAAACAGTCTTCAACACAACACTTGCATTTGGGTATTAGGAGCATCAAGTGTTTGTATGTTTTACTGCAGTTTGCGACACACAGCCTGTTGTCTGTTTACGGCCCCGTGCGTTGTCATGGATAAATTGTACACAAACTAACCCGCCAACCCTTTGCAAGGCTCAGGTAGAGATGCATGCAGAAAAGCCCTCGTGTGTGGCCGGAAGAACAAACAAAGCTATTTTGAAAGAGTATAGACATGGTTATCAGCTGGTTATCTGATATGCACAAATACCGCAGCGCCGACTTTTGAAGAAGTTGAAGAAATGAAACAGGAAGACTGAGCTCGCATGGTCCAACACCGGTAAGAAAATGTGATAAAATCCTGTTTTTTTTTACGCAAGAAGCAAAATGACATGTTGCTCCAGCTGTTTTAAATTTCCTTACGTTGATGTGATAAACGACATGTGAGGGCTCGTTGATCAGAGTGTGCAGAGTTGTATGTAAACGGAAGTGTTAGTGCAATATTCATTTTCATTAGCCATGTAAACATCATAGTAGGACAAGATGTCCTACTAAAACCGGACTATTTTGTGCGTGTCACTTCTAGTTGCAACCCCATAAACACCAGTATGAATGAAGATAGGCCTATGTTGCACTTCGTTGCTGGCTGATTCAGTGGTAGGATATTTTTTTTGCAGGACTGTCGGTTACTGTGTTGAAACAAGCTCGGCCATGGGTGGATTATGAGACAATGTGTCCCTGGGTATAGATAGCATATGCAAAAGGTCCCGCCACTTCTTTTTAATGGTAGTAAGACAGAAAGACTCTTTAAAGTAATCTAGTGTCTTTTTTTTGGTATTTTGTGTCTCTTTGTAGTGATTTTGAAGTAATCTTTGAAGTTATTTGTCATTTTTTGTTGTTTTCTGTCTCTTTGGGGTTGTTTTGTGTATCTTTGAAATCATTTTGTGTCTCTGAAATTATTAGGTGTCTTATTTTGGTTGTTTTGTGTTGCTTTGTAGTTCTTTTGTTACTTGTGGTCATTTTGTGCATTTTTTGTCTCTGATCGCTTTGTCTCTCTTTGGGGTCAGTTTGAGTCTTTTTTGATTGTTTTGTATCTCTTTGGAAGTCATTTTGTGTAATTTTGTGTCTCTTTGAAGTCATTTTGTGTCTTTATCTGTTTGTGTGCATTTGTGTTGTTTCTTTTGGTAGTCGTCACTTTGTGTGTCTTTGAGGCCATTTTGTGTCTCCTTGTGGTTTTTGTCTGTCTCTGTATAGTTCCTTTGCATCTTTTTATGGTCTTTTTATGTCTTTTTGTTTTCATTTTGAGTCTTTTTTTTATTAGAAGATATTAATTTCAATGAATGCAAGGGGGGCCCTAACATTTTGGGCCCCTGTGCCTGTGCCAGGTAGGCCCGCTCAGAAATCAACCCATGCACTCACCAGTGAAACTGAAAGCAAAACCCAACCTCTATTCAGTGCTGTGTCTCTTGAATGCCTGCTGCTTTTGGTCTGGCATTTGGTCTTACTTTCTTAAAAAGCCTCACCTGAATTATTTTGGATGTTTTGTGTCTCTTAGCTGTTCCTTTGCATCTTTCTGTGGCCTTTTTGGATCTCTTTGTGGTGACATCAGTCAAACTGAAATTAAAAGTCAACCCCAGATTCACCCTTGTTTGGCATCTCACCTCACTGTATTTCAATTTTTTGGGCTGCATCCTTGGAATCTTACTGCTTACGGTCTGGCACCTGCTCGCACCTTTTTATAAAGCTCTGACCTCACCTGAGAACTGTGGAATTACATGCCCATAAATGTCCCGAACATAGAAAAAAAAAGAAAAATACCGGCAAAGGGGGAAGTATCTGCAGAAAACTACTCTGCCACACACTTATAGAAGGTCCTAAGTGATGACTGAGAGGGATTACTTTTGTATGAGTCAATATGTCGTGTCTTCAAGGAAAATCCTGCATAGTTTATCTTCAACTAGTAGCTATTTAACTGATGCAGTTGATCAAAATGATTTTTGTCAACTGGCATGTCTAGAGGGCAGAGAGAATATTATCCCAGGGACGACAGATTTCTCAGACATTTAATTTGGGCTTTAATTTGGAGAGTATGTGTGTGGGCTGAGGTTCTGTGCACATGTCTGTGTGAAAGGAGGGTGATGACAGGACCGAGACGCAGTAATGACAGAGATTTCACAATTTCTTGCCACAACACAAATCAAACTCACCCTGGCCCCGGTATCTGTGCTATTACCTCTCCTGAAAAAGGGTTTATTCACCCAAGGGAGCGATTATAATGTCCCACTCACCCATTATCCACAAGGAGCTTCTCACTTTGTTGCTCTGTTTGGTGCATACTTTCTATATTGTCTCCGCCGATGCAAGACAACGTTTTAAAACTCAAACTGGATCACACTGACCTGAGTCAGTAAAAGGAGATGTTTTAAATTAAGCTATACTTGGGGAGCACATGACTCTGTGGATGTGACATCATCCTGAGGGTGCAAAGGGGAAACACATGTCTTAGCTGAACTGAATGATTGGAGCAAGCTGACATTGCAGCTTCAGCTGGAGGAGATGTGTGTGTGTCGTCGTCTGTGTGTTGCTGTGTTGCCGGGGGTACGGCACTGAGAAATGTCTTCAAGTTCATTACAAGTTCTTCATGAGGAGAGAGACTCCAAACAACTGTGGCATGGCTGTGTTATAAAGAGGAAACCCACACTTTACAATGAGCCATGAAGCATGCAGTCATAAATAACAGTGCTGTAAATCATAAGCTGCTATTGTCATGTTAAACACTTTGTACCTCCAACATTTTATCTGTTAGACATTTTTGACTGAATTCAGTGAGGTTTGAAAAGGTTGTCAAGACAAGAGGTTGGATAGATTTCTTATCCCACAGAAAAGCATTAAATTCTTACCTGAAAATATGGAACATGAAAACATTTCTGAAAACATGGAAACATGTCTGAAAACTTTGAGACCAAAGCTTTTCCCTGGACAGTGATGAAAACATGAAAATCTGGACAGAAACAGAGTAACAAATGCCTTTTGGCTTTTATACACTAAAGCTTTCTTCCATCGCGTAAGGGGTCATACAGTCCATCAAAGAGTTTTTGGTTGGTTAAAAAAAACAATATACCCTTTAAACATGCACATCAACCAGTGTTGGAATGAAGCACATCTACTCAAGAACTGCTATTTTAAGGTACTTGTTGTGCAACTTTATCCCTGTACTTCAGTACATGTCATAGATTGTACTTTTTACTGTTCTTCATATGTAAGACACCTATTACTTTGCAAATAAAATGTCCTGCACAGGTTCGCAGTTGTTTTTAATCACTCTGGCTGGACAAGGCAATGAGAATAACCTTAATTGCATAGCACTTTTCTAAAATCAGCATGTACAGGGTGCTTTACATACAATAAAACCCAAAAGCAGCAGCAGCAACAAACAAAAAACAAACAAACAAACAAACAAAACAAAACAGGGATATGATTAAGAACAGAGCAAAACTTAAAATGCAAATGTGTGCCAAAAATGATGAGTGAAAAGTGAAGGGTAATACAAGATAAATGCAGGAGTAAGAGAAACAAAGACCCCTCAGTTATTCAATAGGGAGTGATTCACAAAAAACGCCTGTTTATAAAAGTGTGTTTTTGGAAGAGATTTAAAAGATAAAGCCGATATCTCTTGTCTAACTTCCTCAGTGTTCAGCACCCTAATGGAAAAAGCATATTCACCTTTAGTCTTAATCAGCAGTATAGCTGAAAATATTAGATAGGGTTCAGTCTGCATCAATAGGAGTACTTTTACTTTTGACTTAAAGTAGTCTGCATTTTTCAAATAATACATACATGCCGTTTCTAAATAAATGAATAAATTCACAAATTTAATAGGGCTGCCCCTTGACATTTGGAGACTCGAATCATCAGTTGGAGACCCTCTGTCGACTGAAAGTGCCAGCAGTCATTTTTTTCTGTGCAGTGTACTTCTGGGGATGTTTTGGTCCCCAGACTTTGCTGTGGAGTGAGTGTTTTTGACTTTCACGCTATTAGCAACTGTGTATATGCAGGCAGTGGCACAGGGGGCGAGAGAGACCGCAGGTGAAGAAGTGGTGAAGAAAAGGTGAAGAAGTGGTACAGCTCATAGCAAGTTATAGGATACAGTCTCTGGCTTTTGTTTGATATCTAGTGTTGGCAAAAAATGCGCATTTGTGATCCGTGGTTAGCACTGTAAGCTTGTTTACTATATCACATGAATGCCGCTGTCACACTGAAAGTCCTGTGAAGCCTGTTCAGACTTTTCATTGTTGTATAGAAATCAAAATGAATCATTGCGTATTGAACAGCAGAATCCCATTTGACTGGCATATGTCTGAGTCAGGTACTGCCCTAAAATTGAAATGTATGACTTTTACTTATATGAGATTAACTTGGTGTATTGTGGTAATGCTGCATTAAATTAAGTAAATCATACTTCTTCTAACGTAGAACAACTTAAACAACTTTTAGAGCTTTAGATAAGCTGGTGGAAATATTTTAGTATGTTAGAAAGAACTAGGCTAGCTTTTTTCCCCTTGCATCCAGCCTTTACGCTAAGCTAAGATAATTGACATCTGGCCAGAGCTTCATATTTAGCTCTCAGACATGAAATGGATATCAATGGTTCCATCCTACTCTTGGCAAAAATAAAAACAAACGATAACAGCAAAAATTAAATAAGCAATTTTCCCAAAAAGTTGTACTGTTCCTTTAAATTTATGTTCACCTGGCAACCCACACAAGTTTGTATCATTTAAACTTATGCTTGAGAATAATTACTAATTACTGGTAAGGAACCATGAATTAACCACTATTAAAGCCATTAATAACAAATTATAAAATGTATGCCTGAGTAAAAGAAAAAAATTATGAAATAACAAAGATGTTTTTTCACTCTTTGAAGAAAGATCAAGTGTCATTAATCTCTCTTAAAACTCTTAACAGCAGACTTGGATGTGAAAGTAGAACAGTTGAACAAGACTCAGATGCAGCTGGACACTGGTTTGAGTCAAGCTGTGAATCACCAGACCATCGTGTGTGTGTGTGTGTGTGTGTGTGTGTGTGTGTGTGTGTGTGTGTGTGTGTGTGTGTGTGTGTGTGTGTGTGTGTTTGTGTGTTTGTGTGTGCTTGCATCCATGTGTCTGCTCATTTAGAAAGTGATGTCATGATGGCTGGATGGAACATGCTAGAAAATGCCAATGCAGAATACAGACAGGACGGTCTCTACTGGGTCGGTGGGAGGCAGAGGGTGTGTGTAATTTGAGGTGGTGGATGTGTGTGTGTGTGGGTCTTGGTACCAAAATAGTCAGCAGGAGAGAAATAGAATCTGTTATTATACTTCAGAGTTCAGGGAGCATGGGGGCGTTACCGCAGATCCAAACTGCTGCTGGAGAAGCGGGATAAAGTGTCTCTCTCTCTCTCTCTCTCTCTCTCTCTCTCTCTCTCTCACACACACACACACACACACACACACACACACACACACACACACACACAGGGAGCCAGCACTGAGCATTCCTGGCGTTACAGCCCGCTGACAAACAATCCTAACTTTATCCAGTGAGCTGGGCCAACTGAATGGCTGCAGTGTGTAGAGTTTACCCACCGAGGGGGGCAGTGCCCGGCCCGATCCTCCACTCCGTCCCCATCCAAACGCTGTAATGTCTGAGGTGCAACTGTCAACTCAGTGTTGGCTGTCTTATAATCTGTAGTGTATGCAAGTGCACAAGTAATTCTTTTTGTATTTTTCACTTGATTGTTTTTCTCATTATTTAAGTACCAGATGGCCTCCTCTCGGTCCGAACGTTTATGCACCAAAACATGTTCATAAATTCTGCACACATGTCTGCGTCTATAAATGAAAAAAGTCGAAAGCAAAAAATAACATCCGCCTCTTTCGACTATAAAAGACATTTTATGAGAACAAAACAGCTCAACACCCTCCGCTCTGTAGCAAAGATCAAACTATTGCCTGCTATTTTACTATCATATGCCCACACAGACACATATGTCTAAACTTTACATTACCGCCATGCCTTATGATTCATATTGTTGTAAAATGTAAGGATGCAAGTAATGTACTGGAGATTAAAAGTTTTTCCTGACAAAAACAATTGCACCATAAGGTCCGTTACTGTCCTGGAGCTTTCCACATGATCCTGAAGTTGCCCGTTGTCAGGCAGTTGACAGTTTGCTACACCCTGCCCTGAATGACTGTCCAACCATCACTTCGCAACCTTTAACTTCAATTTGCACTCTTTCATACCATAACATAACATAAGTGTGTTCACACTGACGGGTAGCCTAATGGCAAAATACAGCGCTCTTGGATGTACTTGGATGGTGTACGCACAATGGTCAAAAATTGAGTGTGGAACGCCGGACACTTCGACCAGCAGTGGTCACTGTCTTGGCTATGCAGAGGGAAAGGAAGGACACCAGGCCTCCAGAAAGCGCACTGCACTTTGAAGCCAACTTGAAACAGTGGCCAAGCTGTGTAACTACAACTTCCAGGTCTGTCATGTGATTGCATTGGGCCTAAAAAGATTTCCCCCCACAGATTTACAGTGGGAAAGAGACATCTGTTGGCCTAATCAGAGGGTACTTTTTTTTTTTTTTTTTTAGCACCACAATACCCACAAAATGACTAGTTTCACTGTTGGGATTTGATCCATTCTGTCCGAAAACATTTTGAAAGTCTGGAAATGCAGCACAATTACATTATTTGATCTTAGCAGAGGCTAATCCAGAAGTTATCTTCTTTGCTATGAAAAACCTCTAGTGAGCCTGCTCTATGGGCCCAACAGTGAAGATCCAGATAGTTTTATAGGCAGGAAGTCAAACTTTTTTACCCTCTTGTGTGAAAAACGAGCAACTTTGGTTGGCAACAACTGTGGCAGTGATAGTAAAGGTGATAGTAAAGCAAAGGTCTGTCTAGGTACAATTTGCCATAAAAAAAAAGTAAAAAAGAAGGAGAAGCAGCCAAATGGTTGTTATTTTCATTAAGTGCACAACAGCCATGTTTGATTTGAGACAAGAAAAAATTCATGCACTATGCAAATTACAGTGCATTGTGTAGCCTACACAGTGCACTAAATGAAGTGTACTAATGGAAGTATCCAAATTGATAGATACCAAACATTTACAGTTTAGAGGGTGGCATATTTTCACTTTTTCAAAACCACCAGTATAAGTGTATGAACAGTGTTTAAATAGTGTTTGCTTTAACAAAAGCTGCAACTGTTAGTGTGTTTGACTAATTAGCTTATAGCCCACAGATGCAGAAACGCCCTATTTCTAATGGCGACAGCCATGTTGTTAGCTAAATTGATTATTTTGTGGGGTTATGGGTGATATTAGAGGCCATTAGCCATAGTATTTCAGAGTTAAGAGTAGCGGCTCTATCTGCTAAGTTTAAATTACAGTACCAGCCAAACTTGCCTTATAGGTAGTGCTGCATTTTCCCAACTCTTCATTAATTCCTTATGGATCGAAAAACTGTGTTGCTTTGCCTTATGCTAGCTAGCTATAGCTGATCCTATGGATGTATAGAGAGGATTGCATACACTGTTGGAGACGGGACCCTGTTCATCCCTGTTAAATTTATTAGTGGAGCATGACGCCAAAAACGTTCAACTTTTATGCATAAAATTGCCTGGATGATCAGCACTGCATCTGCATAATTGGACTGACAGCAGGTGCACTAGAAACGTCCTGCTCTTTTAGACTTTTCACTTGTTATCGGACCGCATTGATCAAATTATGATAGTAAAAAGGTCAGTTCATGGAGCTTGTGATGCTTAGTTTCTTTGGTCCAAAGGCATCACGTGACAGATATGGAAGTTGTAATTCCACAGTTTTGGGTACTACGAAAAATATGTTTCTGCTCACTTCATGTGGGCCTGGAAAGTCCATGGTCAGTGATTCCTAAAAATGACAACACTGCATTTGTTTACTTATGTGTGAAATTTAAGACTTGTTGTTTCAAGAATTTCTGAGATTTTGCTGTGGTAAATCTGCCTCTGTTATCATTGTAAATTGCATTGTATGCCATGCAAGAGCATAAAGTTTGACAGACATAACTAGAGCAGGCTAATTTGGGGGATTGAGGTTTAGCTAACAGTCCAAATAACATTTTTCTTAGCTTTTTAAGGACTTCTCGTGCAACTTAAAAGCTAAGATTGAAAGCTTATTGTTGATCTTCTGTTTTTAAGACCAAGAATGATTTATATGACAAGTAAATATTTCTCCATGCCACTAAATGGACCTTGTGGTGACGTTGTTGTCAAGCGTAGCCCGGTGTTTACCTTCCACGATATCTGCTGAAAAATGATCTGCCTTAGGTTGAAATAGGTTGAAATCAGAGGTAGGTTGAAATCATGGTTGCCGTGTGAAATCCTCCACTGGATCATTCCTCATCAGTACGACGTCATGTGGATCCCATCACCAAGGCCCTTTTCATTTCCTTCCTGCATTCCTGGAACAGGACAGGAAGTGTAATGTTGAGAGAAGGGCATGGTTGTGCTCTTCATTAACATTGGTTGAGAGAGGATTGTTTAAGATCTCCATGTGGGGTTTTCAAGAGAAGGATGATGGTGGTGACTCATACTGGAGGACTTGGGTCCAGTCTTATGTGGGTTTGTTTACTCAGGGCTCACTAAAAGTCACTGTTCCACATTCTGAGCTTTCCACATGTCTCAGAGCTGCTCTTTGCCTCAACCACCATCTGACTGTTCAACCCCCCTCAGTCTACCTCCTGCTGTGAATGACTGGGGTTATTGGCTACCAAGTCACTGAGCACATCAGCTCAATCTGGTAATAATAACTTCATGGCGTGTTGATATTAATCCGAGCTAAGTCATTAAATGCTCCATGTCTTGATGTTGCTCCAAGGTCATTGGAGAACTTTTGAGGATGGCAATTTCCCCACTCAAAACCAACAACTTCTGTCAAATGGCATTTCTTCTGTGCCTGCAGCTGAGATCAGATGGAAAATGAGGCCTCATCAAAACACATAAATCAGTGATTCGTTTTGCCAATATACTTTTCACTTTTGAATCATATAATCTTTGCTCCAAACCATGTCCTGGACATCAACTATCAGGGAACTGTCAAAAAAGATCATGGCAGCCCCAACAAAACTTTTCACTTGATTTTTTTCCCTGGTCAATTTCAGATCTAAACTGTAAACAAAACATCTGTTATTAACTTCAAAGTTACATGGTCATCAGAATTTGAAATTTATTGTTCACATGACTGACTTTTGTGTGTGAATTTAGCAGCATATTTTTAATTAGAGAATAAAATCCATGTTCACTACAGGCAATAAATATCATGACTGGCAGTGAACTCATAAGAAGAATTGATTCCAGGTGCATTTCAAGAATCACATTATTCACTTGAATCAAATTTAATAATAAGATAATTGAACCAAACCAAATGTTTAACTTTGAGAAATATATCTCTGATGGCATTAAACAATAACTCGCAGGATAAAAACCATTCCTGGTCCCTAGCACGAACACTATGGATTTTCCTATTAATTACTTGAATGCTTTTCCAAGCATGCTTGTTAAACAGTCAGCGGGAGTAAATTATGAGTATGTTGTTTCCTTGGTGTGTTCCAGTTTGTTGATAATTTTATATCTTGCACTGTCAGTCAGCTTTAATAGTGAGATATAAAATGGAGCAGTTTCCTTTTCTCATGAAATCATTTTGTCCGTCTAAAATTTATTGTTAAAGGACGTGGGATAGGTAGGACGACCCCAGGAATAATAATAAACTATTTTCCTTCTCGTGATAGGCCCAGTAACTTATCATTAACTGTTATTTTAAATACCCAGCTGAGGCAATATTTTCATATCAATAAAACAATGATATATCTCAGTTTCTTAGCATGGTTTGTTGACTTTGGTCAGTCTGTTGTATACTTTGGGCTCTATATTTCCTTGTCATTGGTTTTATCCTGACTGACTAGAAGCATAGCACCAGAATGTGCGGATTTGGAACAGCCATCTTGGTCCATTTGTGTCGACCTCAACATCCGATACAAGCCTCTACTTTCCCAGATGATATAATGATCAAATCTGGACATCTTACAGTAAGAACACAGTGCACTTCAGTGTGCCCCAGCCTATTTTACACTGAGCACTATATTTTTTTTCCTGCAATATTTTCATCAATAGTTGACCTGATATGAATGAAAAAAAAGCGAAGAAGCATGAAGTAGATTTTTGTCTGCCAGTCACTCTCAAAGAGAAGCAACCTGTCTGACAGCTCCTGCTGTCTCCTATGGTGTTCCCCAAGGCTCCATCCTAGGACCTATTTTTTTTTTAAATATATGCTTCCAGTGGCCTCTTCTTTCTTTCTGTCTGTCTTTCTCTATTTTTGTTTTGTTTTGAAAATATAGTTTCCCTTACCATTGCTATGTAGCTAGAATAGAATAGAATAGAATAGAATAGAATATTCCTTTATTGATCCCCCATTGGGGGAAATTTCAAATGTTACAGCAGCATGAAAAAGAGAAAGTGGAATGTAACAAAGAAAATAACAATAACACAATTATACAATAACACAATTATACAATAACAAATAACAATAAATAAGTAATAAAATAAGTATGTACATAGAGGAAAAAGGTATGTACACATAATAAGTAAGTAATAGAATAAGTATGTACACAAAAAGCTATACTTATCCTTCAGTCTGTTGTAAGTGTTGAGGATGTAAAATGCTGGAAGGCCAACAATTCTCTCCAGCTCTCCATTAAGGAATTTTTTCCACATCAGGTGGATAATGTAAATAAAACAAAATTAAGCTTTTTGAATATCTACTGATCATCTTTCCAACTTGACTTGACTGGTTCAAAAACATCCTCTCACTGTGAGTTAAAAACAGAAATCTGTTACAAGAGGAAGCACCTTTACTTGTTCTTGAGATTTACACCTAAAACTGACAGAGTTACAAAGGAGTAATATGGCCCTGCTGAAGTGTACTGTGGCAGCCAACAGTAACCTTTGGGATTCACCCAAATGATGTAACCCAATAACCTCATTTCCACAGCTCTTTGAGCACAGAGACATCAATGATTTGATTGGATAACATTGCTTTTCCTCACCTTCATAATCTTTTTGTTTCACTTCTGGTTGCCTGTTTCTTACTGAGATATCCTGAATGTCTGTTTTTTTCAGGTCGAATATCCTCTCTTCAATGCAGAACACAGCAAGTTAAAAATCAGCAAATATAAAATGAAATAAATAAAGTATTTCTTTAATGTTAAACAGCTGAAATTAAAAATGTAAAGCATACATTGTTGTCATGTGATGTGCTCGCAGGAAGTTGGAGCAAATGAAATCAGGCATCCCGCAGCTGAAACACCTCCACTGCTCTGAGACTTTTTTAACTTCCTGGACCCCACATAGGACAGAGAGTATCTGTGTGCTGTCAGCGAGCTGAACCAGAAACAAATACACACATCATCCTTTTCCCCACCTCCCTCACTAGACACACAAAACAAACTCACAGCATGCATTTAAGCTCCCCTACACACACACTCACACACACTCACATGCATGCATTAATATGTATCTTGACATCATCAGTGGAGTGCTCTTGGTCATGACATCACCCACGCATTAACAAGTCTGCTTGTGTCGACCTTGGGGTGACCTCCAAGGCCATCAGGAGGTTTTTTTTTTACTGCAGCTCTTGGACAGAATTCCCCATTTCCTTTGCGCTGTTGCAGTCTCATGTGGTAGTAATAAATCCTCCACAAACTTGAAACGAACACTGCAGAAAGATGTTTGGATAGCCAATCAAGTTTCTTTTTTAGATTCTTTCTTCCCATAAACTGATTTTCTTTCTTTTGGGAGCTTTTTTTTTGTTTTGTGCCTGATGTCAGTATTATCACTTCCTCCCACATGGATCCAGTCAGGGCAAGAAATGTACAGCAAATGCACAAAGTTGAGATTATATACTGTGATCTTTCTTTTTTTGGCAAAGATCAAAGCAATAAAGGCAAAAAGTTATTTGACTACAGAACAAATGTATCATCAGGCAGAAAACAAAACAAAACAGAAACTTTTCTCAAAAAGATGACATCTGTAACTGTGATCCGGCATACAGTAAAAGCCATTGGCAGAAGCTTGAGGAAACCATGTATTTTCAGTATAAAATGGGATCACAAGTGACACCTGGAGCAAAACACAAAGCAATATGTCTGTCAGACAAACCCTGAAAAAATGCAATGCCCAGAGCTACACATAAGCTGTCTAGTCTTCAGCATAATGCACATAACAAAGCTATAACTCAAAGCTACATCTGGGGGCAGATTCAGAGAACGTCTTTTACAAGAAAAGGCCTTTTTATTTTCTATTGAAAAGTTGATCCTCAAACACAATACTTTGTCAACTTTTTTATATTCTGCCAGAGAAAACACATATTTCAGTCATTCTTAGGGGCAGCATAGGTGACTTTGTTTGACTGTAGATTAAAAAAAAAACTTTACGTGTGCTATTTTCCTCTTAATATACATATTTTCAAAATGTAACCTGTGTCAAAATACATTTTTAAAATCTCTTAGATATGTTTTCAGTCCATATTGATGTCCTGTTTGGGTGGTATGTTGAATAGCAGAGTCTTTGCAAGAAAAAAGGGTAAAATGTTGGCCACTGGAACTAAAAAGAGTAATCCATTAAATAAATATTGTACTTCCATAAAGTGGTGAGAGTTGTGAGAGACAGATTTACAAACGGTCAAAATTGATGCAGCAAAGGCCAAGACACACTAAATATAGTCTTGGATACTACAATTCCCATAATGCAGCTTGGCTCATGTTATTTTGACAGATATTCTTTGGCTTGTTAAGGCCCATGAGAGCTGACCTGGATGACATTACCAGGGTTATTTATTTACTCCAATTTGACAAAGCTCCCCCAGAGAAGAGATCACACAGCTGTTTTGACAAACCAGTCTAACTCCCAACTCCTCAAATACAGACGCTTGGCCCTCGACAGTCTCAGTAACTTGAGAAAGTCCACATAGGGTTTGGCGGGAAACTCTGGACTTTCACCTGGAAGACTGCTGTTTGTGTCATGTGTTAGATCAAAAGTCAATCGAGTTATTTTAATAACAGCTTAGTGTGCTAGTATGTAAATCGTAATGTATGTAAATGTATAGCCCTTTTCTAGTCGTTCTACCACTCAAAGTGCTTTCACACTACGAGTCACATTCACCTATTCACACATCCATTCTTACACTGGTGACTAAAGCTACCGTACAAGGTGCCACCTGCTACTCAATTTTTAAACATTCATACAAAATCACCTACAGATGGCTGTGCAATTTGGGGTTCAGCATCTAGCCCAAAGAAACTGAGACATGTTGACTGAGGGAGCCCGGGATCAAACTTCCAATCTAACGATCCGCTCTACCTTTTGAGCCACTGTTGCTGCAGCTGTGTGTAACATACTGTGCTAGTGATGTATATCACATGACATATGTGATGTATATCACATGAAGTTATATTTAGATAGTTACAGACATACTTATTTTAAGCCAAACTATGATGTTTTTCCTAAAACTCACCTTGTGCTTTTGTTACCTAAACCCAAAGAAGTAATCCTAAAATTGAAGAGTTTTATGAACCAGCCACAGTGGCAGGTGGACAAAAAAATTCATTTCCATCCCAGATGGCGATCTGTCCAGGGTGTATCCCGCCTTTCGCCCAAATTTCAGGAGGGATAGGCTTCAGCCCCCCCCCCCCACGGCTTTTTACAGGATAAGCAGTTTTGGATAATTAATGTATGGATAATGCATGTAACAAGCCCAAATTAACACTTTGTCCCTGAGCGTCCAAAGCATATAAATCGTTTGACATGAAGTCCGCTATCCAAGCATTTGTATTTAATGAGTTGGGAGTGAGTATGTGAGCAATAGACCTCATAAAACGATCCTAAAAACAAAAGTGGTTTCCTTTTACAAAAAAGTTCTTTTATATGGAACATATATGCATTAATTAACAGTACCCGATAAGTCATAAATCTATACGGATTTTTATAATTCACAGCAAACTTTTAACGGAGCTGATTGAGATGGGATGTCATATTGTCTTCTCACAGTTCTGTTAACCAACCGTTTTAGATTATCAGTCTAACATTTAAGGTTAGAATAAATGTTCTGACAGCAGCGAATCCACCCAGGTTATTGCTAAAATACTTTTGTCTTCTTACGTGGATCAGTTGGTAGAGCTGGATGTTGGAAACCTATAGAAGGAAAAGGCACTATTCATATTTTCATTCTTGTTAGGTCAATTTCTCAGTTTGGCTGTATGTACTTTACCATTTTGACCACCTTGTTGTCTTAATATAACAAGAACCATGCTGGTTAGTGACATTTCAGAGTTCTATAGTATTCAGGGACCAACAGAGCCCAAAAAAAGTCTTAATTTTACTTAAAACTAAGCTTGCAAATGTGAGTGGAGTTATGGAGTGATGTTTTTGCACAGCATCATCAACTAACTGGGTCATTTAGCATTGAGTCCAATCCCTGCTTCTCTTAAATCACTGCAGTTCCTGTATATAAACATGTAACCAGCGCAGGATCCAGTGCCAGCAGAAAGCAGTGCAAAAGCTGATAATACAGAGAGGAAAGGTAGATGCCGCAGGTTTTGAACTATGTTGCTCTAATAGGATTAGTGGGAAGTTGAAAAGGAAACGAGAGTAAGACGAGATTTACACACTAACACAATCTGGGTTGTTGGAGTAGGAACTCAGCTTTATCAATTAGCACAGCTTGATGTGAAGTGATGTTTGTAAACACCTAGATTAGATAACAACGAGTGCAATTATTGAATCCTATTTACAGTTTTTGATCAGTTTTTCGACTCCACGGTATCATGGTATTCTTTCGAGCTGCTCTTCCACAGCAGACTCATTTGATTCTTTATTTTGACTGATTGTTTCCAGAGGGGTTATGCACTTGTTTGTCAGCATAAAGCCGGAGCTCAGGCACAAGAGAGCTCAGAGATCAAATCGTAGCCTTGGGAAGAACCACAGGATCTTTTTGCAGACACACTATACAAATGAGTCAGTGTCTGTTCAGTGTGCCAATGTGTAATTGACGGTTGTGGATAAGTTATAGTACATATTTTACATATCCCTCTCCGGCTTTTTTTTTTTTTTTGCCTTTAAATGCATCTTTGTGCTCTTAACTGTGCAGCTATAGGGTAAATTGTTTTCTCATTTCTTCATAGTATGCAGTTCAGGTACAGTAAAGGTAGTTTTTTGGAGTCAGGAATTGGGTTAAACATCTCTTGCTCAGGGCATAATTCAGATTTAGTTTGGTTAGTCATTTAGTTATTTTGGTTGGATTGTGTCTAACGGTGGCACCACCATTTATTTTGGTCAAAGGTAGCCAAAAATAGTGGCACCACCAAAACAGTTTTGGATATGGCAGATCTGGTGTGTGTGTGTGTGTGTGTGTGTGTGTGTGTGTGTGTGTGTGTGTGTGTGTGTGTGTGTGTGTGTGTGTGTGTGTGTGTGTGTGTGTGTGTGTGTGTGTGTGTGTGTGTGTGTGTGTGTGCACGTGTGTGGCAGTAAATAGAGACTTAAGAGACAGCTGAAGACACAAGGATGTTCTTAAAGTCTTTGGGTGGTCCAACCTCTCCGGGAGATTCAGCCTACTTTTTGCGAGTACCAGCGGCAAACAGTGGTCATTATTAGCAGACAAACCAACCCCACCAGGCTGGGATTACCTTCCAGCCAACTGCATATGTGAATGTCTAAACAATTCTCCCACTCTGTTTTGACATGCTCTATTACAGGTTCTGCATCCTGCACCAGATCCAGAAAAAAATTGACAGCTAAATGAAATCATTCATTTTCTGGTCTGATGTCATCCAAAAATTGCCATAATTGCCCAGGCCTGGCGTCTCTGGTCTGTGACTGGCAGAGACACCAGCATTGGGCGAGGTGCACGGAGAGGAAAGTAGACTGGTGGATCTTCCCAGTTGGATCTGTGTTAACTCTTTGTCTGTAAAAGCATGTGGTATGTATTGCAGTAAGGGGGTGCGAGACCACTTTCTTCTCTCTGCTTGGAAAGCTTGACCAACACAGCAGTAACTTTCTTCAGCGCTCAAAGCAAAGACAAGATATGACTTGATGTGGTCAGACCCCAGAGGCTAATGATAGACTCTGAAACCCAGCAGCAGAGGCTTAGGGTACTTCAGTGCAGTGTATGGGAATGCACACAGATGCAGTTATGTAACCATGTCGAGCCACCAAGAATCCACAGAGTGAGGGGAGATTCACTGACTGCACAGAATATCAGGGAACAATCCTTTCAGCTGTCTAATGGAATAAAAATCTCTTTTATGTGTAGGGTTTTCTATATGTACATCTGCCTTGACATGGTGGAACATGTAAAAACCAAAACCAACATGGCCTGCGCTCTCACAGTATTCTACAAATGTTGATCCCAAAGGTTCGAACAGAACTTGGCAAAAAAGCTTTAAATAGGCTGCCCCTTTCTCTTGGAATCATTTACAGAAGGACCTGGAAATGTCTGAGCTGATAACCAATGGGAAATTTGAATCAATTTTAAAGGATCGAGAAAATAGCACTCTTGGTCAATGGGCTATTCAGATAATCACTGAAATTGTGTTAGGCAGTTGCACATGTTTATGTATTCAAATGGTTTCATTTTGACTGGATTCTATGCCTGATTATTTCCATTGTGTTGTGTGACAGTTGTATTTTTCTTCTTGTGTTAATTTATTAATGCAACAATGCCTTATGCTGCCCTCTTGAATATATAAGTATTCAGATCTTTGTACTCCAGTAGAAGTTGCAGTATGACAATGCCAAAATAATAGGCTACAGCCAAAAGTCCTGCACTCACAATCTCAATATATAAAGGACCAGTCTAACTAGTAGGACAATGTAATTACAGCTAAGATAATCCATAGCCTATTTTAATAACAGCAATGAATAAATGTCTACCTGTGATGTGATAAACTCACATCTGCAACTGTTGTTCCCCTCAGCTTTACAGAGCGTTTCAGTTTCTCTCAGCTCCTTGTTTTGGCTCCAATGTACCCACACACCGTACACCACCTGCTCTGCACCAAACAGCAGTCAGCAGCCACCGTGAGTGACCAGCTTATGGACATTGTGGAGCATTTAGCAGCTGAACAGAGCTAGGAGATAGTGAATATTGGACTTGCATTCATCAGGTCGACTCAGACACCACTCCAAATGAAAGCTAATGTTGCTCTGCAACTGCTGAGTGTGTCAATAAGCAACTGTTTGCTAACAAATTCAATATCCACTTCGAAAAGTATCACGTAAATAAATACTTAAGTGTATGTCAATATTGTGATTGCAGCTTGTTTCCACTGCTGTTTTGCTGGTTTAAACTGGAACATACATGGTCTAAGACAGTCCAAAAATATTAGTGAACACCAACAACTCTCAAATCCACAAAATCAGTCTCCTATTCATAGTCTGTTGAGCAGCTGCAGACTTAATACTTGATGGCATCACAGATTTGACAGTTACCTCTCTGATTTCTGGCTTAGAGAAACACTGAATATTCACCAACTTACACTCTGTTTCCATCTTCAGTCTGACATTGTGTCTCTTCTAAAGGCTTTCCCTGGTGGGAGGGGATTCATTTTTCCCTGAACTAATCAACCCCCCACCCCCCACCCCCTGTAGCCATTGTTGTTATGACGCCTCACTGGTTTTGGTGAACCACTTAACAACACTTAACAACTGTGTTAGTCCCGCCCATGGTGTTGACTGTCTAAATGTTCTTCTCCCCTAGGGCTCATTTTTAAATTTAAGTAAGAAACCGCTGTTTCATCTTACAATGCCAGATGGATCTGTCATCTCTATGGTCTAAGCCGAGGTCTGGACCCAGGCAAAGAGAGTAGCTCTTGTTCACAAATACTGATCGAACTCTATAGGCCATGGAAGTAACATAACATAACATGGAATTCTTAATTTAGGGGGTGTTCCTCTTTAAAGTACCAAATAAGCACACCTATTATGCAGAAAAAATGACCCTATGCATTATGCAGAATAGGGCTTACTGATGAATACAATTGAAGGTAGCGTTCTACTCTTGTTTGGGATGATGCTAATTTTACTTACTGTTGGGTATTAAACCTATACCAAATATTTGAAAAGATGATAAAATCTTTTGTTTGTAACTTTGTTATCTGAAAAATACAATATTTGCCTCTGAAATGTAGTGAAACTGCGGTGTTGAGATGTGAACTCTCAAGTTAAATAGCTCAAATTGTACTTCAGTGCAGTGCTTGAGTACACGCTCTTCTAATCTGTGACTTGTATTGATGGGGACATTTTTTTAATGATTTTTAATGCTTTGTACATAAGCCTAATTTGATGTTCGAGAAAAGGGTTTGCGGCTGAAGGTACACAGAGTACTTTTCTTAAAAATAAAGAGATTAGACAGTTTATTTAGACAGAGCGTCTGGGAAAGAGGTCACAGGTTGCAGAACTGGGAGCAGCTCTTTTTCTTCATCCTCTGCCTCTTCTTTCCACAGCCCCAAGCCGAAGGGTTTAGTACATGGAGTTGAGAGGATGTTGATCTTGATCACTGGTTCTTCCTCTTGGCCTGCTTCCTCTCTTACCTCACGGGGAGCTGTCCCACTTCTCTGCTTGGCCTGGCGCTACCTCTACCTGCCAGACACCGTGCTTTCTTCGGATGGAGGCAGAGGACGGAGTTATACGCTCAGCCTGTTGTGTAAGAGCGTTGTAAAGAGATAATACTCTTTGCTCAAGATGAGCTTTCAGACTGTACTCTCACCTGCAGTCATTAACAGTTATCTGCAAATCCCTGCAACACAAACAACAGCATCACAGTTTGCTCATAGATTAATTAACGCTTCATATTTTAGAGCTTTTAATTTAAACACGCTGTTTTATTTAAAAATAAAACATGTCTACTTTACCTGTAGGGCAGGCATTTAAGTTTTCCAGCCAATACTGCTCTGTAATGATATACAATTATGTCGGGGAGCATTGCTGTCTACATAAGCTGTCCATATAAACTGTTGGGTATGTTCTAGACAGAGAAACCAATTAAAAACTCAAAACATTCATCCCACTGATATTTGATCCGACTTCAAAAACAAACTGTTGCGACTTGCAGCTCTCATGTCCTCGCTTCCCACCATTGAAGAGACATCCAGCAGCAGGGACGTCTCTAAGATCTGAACTGTAACGGGGCTGCGTTCCCAGTAGACTGTGGGAGTAAGCCTTCATGCCTCGCAGTACTGGGAGCGTGTTTCCCCTGGAGGAGATTTGCTATGAAAACAGTCTGTAAGTGATTGCTTCCAAGAAGTTGTCAGAGACGAAATATAAACACATTTTTTTTGTTTTTTTTTTACAAGGATACAAAGGAGCTTGCAGAAAGCACTTGCTCGAGTAATCTTGAGTAATTTCATTCTGTGAATGTTTATTTAACTGACCTCAGCTAACTCACTGTGCACACCACGGGACTCAAAGGGAGATTGTGAGCCGTGCAGACTTGTGCAATTACAGGCTCAAGTCATTTTAAATAAAATCCAGCTCAATATAAGGATCATTTAGTGCCTCTTCAAACGCCAGGTGTCATCAAACATCAACTACGGTCTAACAGTCACACACAAAAAGATTGAAGCAGCTCAGTCTTTATACAGTCTCAGTGTGAGTTCAGAAAACCTTTGCTGCAAAATGTTGAAGTAAATGGAAGCAAATAGTAGCGAACGCAAGGTCCGTGTTTTCATTTGAACTAGAAAGGATGTAGGTTTTGTTTCAATATTTCCTGCATTCTGGTGATTTTTATGCATTGATTTGTGGCTTTTCTGTATCAATTTATGGTGTAAATTTCTTTAATTTGGTTGAAATAGAAGTCTGCTACTTAATGCATTTACTGGTGGGAACAAACTCACGTTCTAAATATTGTGAAGGACCTGTGCCTTGCAGTGCATTGAAATCTACACCTGTATTAACCCTCTGGAATCTGGATCGGCAATAGTTTTGCTGTGCTGCATTCAGATGTCTTTTACAAGCATTTGAAAACTGGGAACTTGAGCAAATTGGTTTGATTTTTTTTTTTTTTTTCAAAAACATGGGGGAAAAGGCTTTTAGCAATTTGGAAAGAAATGTCCTACAAAAGAGGAAGAGGGAGAGAAAATCATTAAAATTAACAACAATGGCACACAACGGGAAAGGTATTATGACATTACAGAAAGAATATACATTTCATTGTTAATTTTTATTAATAATGATTATATATATATATATATATATATATATATATATATATATATATATATATATATATATATATATATATATATATATATATATTTGTTCTATTTTTCCTTTTTTTAAGGTAATTATCTCGCAACTTTTAACTCATTTCTTGCTCATTTTTGGGTCATTTTTTGTCAAGTTGCTCATTTCCTTCTTTCCATGCTTTGTAGAGAAATTAAACAAATTTCCTCAGGTTTTAAGGGGTTAACAGGAAATCTCAAAGGTTAATTCTAATGAAAAGATTTGGCCTGTGAAGTTGTGTGAGGTTATACACTTACATTACAGTGCCCTCTGGTGGCAAAGACGTATAAACAAATAACAGTTCCAGTATGAGCATTTTTTTACGATATAAACGAAAGTGAAATTTTTGCCAGATGCTCATTACACATCTGCACACAAGGCACAAGCTCCCGTGGGTTAAAAATATTTGACAATCGTTGTTGTCTTGTGCTGAATTTATGGGTGAGGTAATAAACATGTAGTAAACTGTGATCTAGTGTCAGGCTGAACTTTGGCACTTAAACAGCAGCTGGCACTGCCGCGCAAAGAACTGGTGATACATGATGCAGCCAAAACACAGTGAAGTACATGAGACACAACATAGAGCCAGAAAGATTAACGATCGCCGATTGGCAGCCTGAACAGTAAAAGTTTGACTCTTTGAAAAAAAACTCAAACGAATCACCTTGAGAATGAGATATTTGTGTTGTGTCCTGTGTCTACTTCAGCGCCTATATTTAGTTGTTGTCATGTGTCGTGCAGCAGGTCAGCTGGGATGCCGCAGCAGGACACGCCTCTGGGCTGAATGGAGCACGCGCCGTGCGTAAAGTCCGACCTGCAAACGTCAAACTCTTTCTGACCTAATTTCACGTTTTTTTAAAAGTATCCAATCGACATTATTGAGTCGTTTTTAGTCGAGTAAATGCAGCGATGACGCGGGAGGAGGATCTCATTCGGATTGCAAAAAAACTGGACAAGATGGTGTCTCGAAATAACACGGTGAGACCGTATTTTGACACCCACAGGTGGCGCGTTGTCCTGCCACCTCGTGCTGTGCAGAAGGCCCGTGAATATCTCCTCTGGAAATGGATTTTTCTAGATTTACGTTGACGACTAGTTTGATTTCGTCTGAATTGGTGTATTTTAGAAAGTGTGCACAGTTGTAATGTGAGCCTGACTGTACTGTAAGAAATGATCAACAGGTGTTTGGCGCTGCTTTGCAGACATTTCCTTCGCAGGACGCGTTGCTGAGTGTGTGGCGCTAAACGGGCCAGTGTTGTCAACTAGTCTGTTAGCTTTTGCAAACTCTTTGCCTGCTGTCGTATTGAATAGTGACTCATGCAACAGAAAGTAAACAGCGCGGCATAAGGGCAAGGTCGTGTGTGTGTGTGTGTGTGTGTGTGTGTGTTTTGTGACAGACTGCAGACTTGTTTAATGGCGCTCTTGCACAGTTAGAGCCCCGTATGAAAACTATAATGTCTAGACTAAAGCAGTCACAGAAATGTGTATCTAATGCCTGTTGTAGTATTATTTGAATTGTGGAAACACACAACATGAAAACTTGAAAAAAGAAAAAAAATACAGAAGTGAAACCGTTAGTGCTTACTTATCAGTTTCTGGTTTCCTTTTTAATGCTTATTTTTGCAGTTAATCAATTCTGCATCTTAATTTCATTAAATACGTCTAAGTGAACACATTTAATATCAAACCTCTAAGTGAAGCTGTCTGTTGACTTGTTTTGTTTGCAGGAGGGTGCCATGGACCTGCTGAGGGAACTGAAAGGTTTCAATATGACACTCAAACTTCTCCAGGTATGCTGCACTGTATTGTCCAGCGTAAAGAACAGTTTTACCATTGCTTTACAATCAGTTAACTAATTCTTAGTTGTTCACAAACATGACAAATGAGATAACTGCCTGATTATTAAAGCTCACAATGCACATTAATGTGTTTCTGGCTTAGGAAACGAGGATCGGCATGTCTGTAAACGGTATCAGGAAGCATTGCACAGACGAGGAAGTCATTGCCTTGGCAAAAGTTCTCATTAAAGACTGGAAAAGACTGCTAGGTATTTGATTTTGAGACATGATTTACTGAGCAGTTGTTCGTGCAATAAATATATCAATGAACTGATTGATTTGCTGATATGCGATCCGTCCCTCTCCCACAAACGCTCCCACAGACTCTGAGAAACCAACTGAAATGAAGAACGGTTTGGACTCAGCAGTGTCTCCAAGCAGCTCCCCCTCTGAGACACACAGCAGGTCAGTACTTTCACAGCTGCTGCTGCACAGACACTTCACAGGAAACATGATATTTAACACAGGAGCAGAGACAATAAAATTCTAACCCAAAGTGGTGAGTGTGACCTGACTGCTTTAATCTAATCTAAAAAATGAAAATGGAAATGGAAAGATGATTGTTTTGAATTATGAGGCAACTGTTTGGGGGAAATTGGGGAAAGGGGCCCCTTATTGCCACACATATTGGCACATTTTGTAATGACAACTGTAAGCCCCCATAAACTTTCTGTAAAGACATTGTACTGTGCACTGCAAAAACACCAGCAACCCTGTGTTAACACTGGACACAGAAGCGCCCTGATTTGCTAATTGTTGTGCAGCTGCCTGCCAGCAGTCACTTGGCTGTCACACCTGTCCCTGTTTGCCTCTGGGTCTCTGGTTATGTATCTGTATCTGTGAGCGATTGTGCGTCTGTGAGTGTGTCTATCTGTGTGCGTCTGTTTGCTTCTCTTCCTCTGTAGACTCAACTGACAAGCACTGTGGAAGCACCGGATGCATATTTTATCATTTATCATGATAAGATCATTCATATTGTATCTAATATAGCGTGTATATCATACATTAGATTAGATTTATTAAAGTAGATGGACTTTTTTGTCCATCTCAGTGGAAATTCGTCTGGCTTTACTCAAACACATCAAACGTACATACAAACACTTAATACAATACATCAATAAAAACACACAAATGTAACAGAGTATTCATAACAGAGTATTTTCCTGTCAGATTCACTCATGACTTGCTAAAAAAATAGACCAGAGCTCAGGGCCACAGCGCGTCCAGTGCGAATGGCCTGACCACTCAACAGGGGCACCAAAAGCAAGAGGGTGGCGCTTCATGGAAAACCCAGCATAAGTCGGGCCCCTAATAGCTACTCTGTGACAGTTGCATACCATTAGTTCGAACAGTCAGCTCGCTACCTGTAAGTGTCATAGATTCATTAAGTATAATCCTCAGTGTAACCATCAGGGCCTCAATGGACGTCTTTTCATGGGTCCCCCCAAAATCTATGGTAACCACTGATACAAATATCTGCCTTGACAAATAGATGAACCCCAGCAGCTCTGTTGAAAAGCACTCAAGAAATTAGAAGCTCAACCAAGTGTCAGGAGTTGCACTGTCCCAGCATATCCAGTAAATCAGTATGTGAAGACACGTGTTTGTTTCTTTGCCATGGAAGATTTTAATCACTCTATTTTCTTAAGTGGACTTAGATCATTCAAGTGTCCAAACAAAGACAATATTCAGCACCAAGGACAATGCATTTTGATTAGAATTTAAAGTCCAAAATAAATCAATGACAGAAGACTAACATCCTGCACCTTCCAACGAGACCCTGCGCTCCCCCTGAAAAAGTCAGATCAATTTTATTTTATTTTATGTATAGTGCCAAATCACAGTGGCGGTCATTTAAGGTCACTTTTCATATAGAACAGTTCTAGAATGCAGTAGGCTACTACCTGTGTTAGTCAGTACTCAAGTTTTACAGCCACAGATACAGTTAGTCTGCTATTTCTAGCACACTGAAAGTTTTAACATAATGTAATGTAAAACATCTTGGTTGCAGATGTGCTTAATTTCTCCCTGATTTTGAATCACATTCCTGCTGGAACATGAATGGTTGTGTTTAGAAGCTTTTATTGTGGATTAATCACTGTAGAAAGTGCAGCTATTTTCCGTTACAGTCTTCTTGGGCTGCATTGTTAGTGCAAAAACGCCAAAATCCAGAGGACTCAGAAATTCCACCCAATCAGAGCAGACTAGGCTTTTACGGGGCTTTAATAGACGGTATAGACATTATGAGGAAAACAAAGTGTTTTAGACCATTAAAGCATGTTAACATGTTGTAGTAGAAACCCAAAATACATGTGTGTGAATGTGAAAATGAGCCCTTTAAAATTAGTCAACTCATACAATTAAGGGAAAAATAAAGATGAACTAAACTAAAATCGGTCCAGCGTATTAAATGGGCTGTTGGATTTATTTCTAAGCAGATTTGAATGAGACCTAAGAAGCATTACTAACACAAAGTTGATGTAAGAGAAGCTGGTAAATGTTTGCTGGCTCTTGGACCGAGGTAAAAATGATACTTCCTTTGTTTCTTTTAGCCACAGGAGACTGGATGTCAAACCAAAACATGACTCAGATCCTGACAAAAAACAATCCGATAAAAACAGAAAAGAAAAACCTAATGACGAACACACAAACAAAAAGAGCCATGCGGACGACTCCAGCGATGAAAAGCACCTGGAGGAGCCCCAATATGAGAAACATCCCCAAGAAATCAGAAAAGAGAAGCATTTAGAAGAACCCAAAAAACATGCAGAGGACGAGCAACTGGAGATGGATAACAAGAAACAGAAGCACGTGTGTGACCTGCAGAGTGAGAAACACAAGCCAGAACCAAGGAAAGAAAGACCGTTTGGAGAACCAAAGAAGATGAGACACGTGGAAGAAGTGAAAAAGGAAAAACACCCCGAGGAGCCCAAGAAGCACAGCTATGCAAACGACATGAAGAGGGACAAACACAGAGAAGAAAGCAGACACGAGTGGCCCATAAACTCACCACAACGAGAAAGGCCGCCGACTGAACCTCAGAGAGAGAAACCTGCCGATGTTTACAAACCAATGTTTGAAAGGTGAGACGGAGGTGCCTCAAAAACTGATCATCACACATCAGAAATATGCAGCAGACGCTCAGATTGAGTTATTTTTTCAGGAGAGGAGTGTTGGACAGCAGTATTCTGTATCCCACCCGCTTCCCCTCTCCCCCTCGACCTGTTCGGCCTCCTCTCCTGATCAGACGCCCCTCTGTGGACGTGAAAAAAGACAGGTCAGGACTGTTACATTGCCTGAACTGTAGAGCACGGTGGACTGAAATGTTACTGCATGGCATAACCGTCTCTGAGTGAGTCATATGTACTGACATTTGTTTCTACACTTTTATGACTAAACTCGTGGCCTAACAGGATACCTGCCATGCATGTTGCATGCTGGGATGGGTCAGTTAAGTGTGCCTTCATTAAAAGGATATTGTATTTAGCTTGAACAGCATTGGGAGCTCTGATCTGTACTGTTGTGACATCTGTTCAGGAAGGACGATAAACACTCCCGACATCCCCGTCCTCATGCTCCTCAACCCACCTCTCCGCCGGCAAAACGACCTTCACTGGAAGGAAAGAAAGAGAGGTCAGGCATGCTTTGGTGCATGTTTGAGTGAATTTAGTGCAGAAACATGTAAGATTGTTGTGGAAACTCAAAAAAATATTGATTTTTACATCAGGAAAGTTCCATCACACTCACATCCATCGGTTACTCCTCCTCACCTTCTTCCTCCACCACCCAGGTCAGCGTCTGCATGCCCACTGCATTGCCTCACATTCATATCTGCCTCATAATATCCACTTTCATCATGAAGCAGATAAGCTCAGGGATGTTTTCTCATTTAGAAAGGAGCCTCCAGATCCCAATGCTCCTCTTCCTCCACTTCCTCTTCACCTCCACCCCCCGCCTCCTCCGCCGAAGCGTCCCTCACTGGACGGGAAAAAAGAGAGGTCGGGATCAGATGAGTTCACATTACAGGCTGCATGTAGTCACTGCCTCGAAGTGTCTCTGAGGATTATTTTGGAAAAAAGACATGTAATTTAATTTGGAGTTCACTCTGCGTTGAATCCTTGTGTCGTTTGCCACAGCAGGAAGGAATCATCAGACTCTAAACCTCCTCCACAGAAGAAGATGTCAGATCATGTGAAGAAAGACAGGTCCGAGATCTGGGAATTATTCTGTCTCACATTCATTCTTGAGTAACGTCAGACTGTGATCTCTGTTTCTGCTTTGTTTTAGACTAGATATTGACATTGCATAGTACATGACAGCAGGTGTGGAGTGGTGTAGAGTCACATGATGTGGACTCAAATCAGGCTCGAGTCATAAATTTGCAGACATAAGACTCAGTTTGACAAAATAAGAAAAGACTTTCATCTCGACTTGGACTTAAACAAAGACTTCTGCCTTGAAACTAGTGTTTCCCCTACGGTGTTAGATTGTATTATAAGAGTGGCATGGCTCCTTTAGAGACAGGGTCTTATATGTATGTGTGGGTGGTCCAGCAAGTGTGCAGGTAAGTGATTCGAGTGGCATTATGAGTGTTTTAGGACTTGAAACTTTTACTTGAAAAGTTTAGAGCTTGGGACTTGACTGTCTTGATTTGAGTCTTGAGTGAAAAGACTTGAGACTTACTTCTTACTTGCAAAACCATGACTTGGTCCCACCTCTGCGAGAGTAATGCAGTGTGTGGTGCTGTCATGAGAGTTGTATCAGCTTTTTCTTTTTGTGTGGCTACAAAGGTTATACTAAATAACATCATTTTCCACTGTTCCACTATTAATTATTATATTTATTATTATTAATATATGATATATAATATGAAGTAGAAGTTTTGTTGGTACAAAGACTGTTTTCTTTTCGCAGGAAAGACTCATTGGATAGCAAAGTGCCTAAAAAACACTCAGATGAAGCCAAGAGAGAAAGGTTGGCCAGTCATCAGTGTGAAGATTTTTGCTAGGCTTTGAATCATGGTGGCTGTGTGCTTTGACCTGAACCTCTTCAAACAGCTTTTGTTTGGTTTGGATTTTTAGTGCATGATGAGCTTTCATTTTTATACTTTTACTGTCTGCGAGTTGATTTGTTTGAGAATCAAACAAATATTTCTTTTTTCAGGAAAGATTCATCTGACACTAAACAGTCACCTCCCCAAAAGCCCCGTTTGGATGTCAAAAAAGAAAAACACAGGTGTGCAGGAGCAGGAAAATAATTTTTTGTGTACATTTGAATCCAAGCTGCTTCTTGTCCGACATAATATGTATTTATTGGTGTCAGTGTCACAACTATTTCTCCTTTGTTGCAGGAAGGACTCTGGCGACTCAAAGCCTGTCCAGCCTGTGAAACGTCAGTCAACTGACTCCAAACCTGACAGGTAGGCTTGGTATGCACTTTAATCTCCGTCGTGCTTGAAATGGAAATAAACATTGTGAGTAAATCCAGATTTACTGAAAGTATGACATTACGTACTGTAGACGAGAATCCACTGATTCAAAGAAAAGCAGCTCACCACCAGCAAAGAAGCTAACAGGTGAAAGGTAAATTACTTTTCTTTTATTGAAGTTTCACAGGTTCATTTCAATGCAAAACATATAGATGATGAAGTTGACTTTATATTATAGAAGAGAGTCTCACAGCTCCAAGACTTCTCAGCCTGGACTACTGCAGAGGAAGCCCTCCACTGAAAGCATGGAAAGGTATTTCAATGCAACTTTTTAAAGCAATATTTGGGCTATTGTAGGTTTATTACCATTTATGCTGATGATACTCATATGTATATTTATAATCAGTTCAGTTGCAGTTTTTCTTCAGCTCAGCTACAGAGAATTTAGCAGCTTTCAATTCATTTTTTTGGTTTTGCAGCCCACAACATTGCTGTTTGGTTCAGTCTCATAGCTCTCATCAGCCTTGTTTACAGCAGAAGCCCAGAAAACATTGAGGCATTGTATGACCGTTGTTTGAGCATCCAATCTAGATGTCAAACTAAGATTGAAATATACTGACATCCGAAACGTTACCTGGCCATCAGCTTAACAACCTTTATGGCTGGACAGTGTTTACTGGGAGGCTACCTCCCCAGCACCAAACAACAGACAACTTTTGTAATCAATTGCTGAACACACTGGAGCATTGAGCAGCCTACAATTCAGATATTTCACCCAGGAATTGGTGGAGACCAAAAACAGAGCTAAAACACAGGGAACATCAGTCTTACATTCTGCAATACAAATCCACATAGATGCTACTGTTGCATCTGCTGAATGTGTAAACTGGAATACCTTGAAAATCAAACATTTTTCAGGTTGTTGATAAATTTTTAAAACTTTTTTGTCCTTTGGCAATTGTTTACCATAATAATTTTAGCCATTAATTAATAATTGGTTAATTTTAGGCCCTGCTTGCATGTGTGCTTCATTTACAAATTTGCACAGTTCTTTGCAACAGATGGCTGTGGAGAAAACAATTTCATCCTTAAAAAATCAAAATGAGTGCTTGAAAAAGAACTTGAAAGTCCTTACATTTAACCTGGCCCCTGTCTGTACAAATTTAACCAAAACTTCTTAAGGTCCTAAGAAAAGTCTTTGTCTGATTCATGATATGTTCTTCGACCCCAGAATTGTTCGTACCTTTGTTCTTAATACAATAAATCCCAAGTCCTTGGAAGGTGGAAGTGCATGTCAGTTGATCTTAATTTGCATTGGCAAATGCTCTGCAAATTTCTATAAAAGGGCACAAGACTGTAGGACCATGTGCACACATAAAGACTAGAGAAGAGGCAAAGTTGAAAGAAACGTAAGTATAATGAGGGTGGAGCACTGGACTCCAAAACTCTTATGCAGAAAATGAACACCAAAGAGTTGTCATATTTAATAGTGCCAGGAATGAATATGCAATCAGACAAAAAGGTCCATGAGATGTTAAAAATACATGTTAATCAACCACCTGACCTGCAAACCACAAACTTTGCTCATTACAGTAGCACAACTGTCAGGACTGAGGACTAAGAAGAGCACCACAGAGCACTCAGAGCTGTGAGTGTGTGCAATTAGAAAGAGACAGAGAGAGGGAGAGAGAAGGTGGTACTTGATGCAAAATTTCTGCAAGTTAGTAATAACTTAATTGGAATGCTGCTTTGTCACTTTTTGTCCTGCCCGCTTGATGGCATGATTCCCATTAACGGAACTGATGGAATTGAAGTGAAAGTGTAGAGTTTATTTTAAAAGACAATAATGCTTTTTGTAAAATAATGAAAATAGTTCTAAAAAATGCTATATATTAAAAAAATTAATAAAATATATATCCTATGATACTATACAACTGTAGAGGTGAGGAAAATGCAATAGCCTATTGTTTTTCACAAACATGTCAGAAGAAAATGTGTGTAAGAGCGAGCTTCTGTGTGTATAGATTCTTTTCTTACAAAGAAGAACAAATCTCAAATCAGAAAACATTGGTGAATGTCAGACACTTCTTAAAAATAGCTGGGTGTTGGTTTTAATAAGAAATTTCCTCTTAAGAACAGTTGGTGAATGAGGCACAATATTCTTAAAAAGGTCAAAAAATAAATTCAGTGCTGCTCTAGAAAAAAGATCAACCCCAGGCTCAGACTGAAAAATGTTGACGCCTCTCCTTCCTGAGTTCAAGTCTGTCCAAATACACCAGATGTCTCGCTTCACACACTCTGCTCTGTTATGCTTTGATGTGTCCTTTTCTGCAGGAAGGGCAAAGCTGAAACTCCTAAAACTCCCACCACCCCGACCAGCCCCATGTCACCCAGCTTCAGTTCTGCCGGGGGTCCGCTGCCCCCTCACCTCGCCACCGGAGACTCCGTTAGAGACAAGTGCATTGAGATGCTGGCAGCTGCCCTGCGCACGGACAGTGAGGACAAGATAACACTTTATCACTGAGAGTACACACTACAGCAGCTAATGTGCTCTGAATATGCTGACAAAGTAACACATACAGAAACTGACTACAGATTAAAACTTTACCACATAAGGAGCAGACACAAATGTCACTGTTGTATGCAGATTAACTTTTTAACTTTTTTTTGGGCATTAACAGATGACTACAAGGATTTTGGAACCAACTGTGAGAGCATGGCGGCAGAGATTGAAGACCATATCCTTCCATTTAGTGAATTATTTGCTGTTGCGGTTGAGTCGACATTCCCTTATCCAGTGGTACTCCAAATGACATTATTACAAGGGATGCACGATAATATCGGCACAACGTCGGTATTGGCAGACATTGGCTTTAAAATGAAATATTGGTATCAGCCAACATTCAGATTTCTGCATATATGTTTGTGATATGATATTTATTTTTCAATTATTATTAATCAAGTAAACATGTACAAAACAACCCTAAGTTGAAGTATTTTTCTTATTTTGCACAATGAATGAACATCACATACACTGAAGAGCATTGTATTTTATGTCTCCATCTGCTGGTGGATCATCACAATAACAGTATGCATAATATGTTAATTCCACTATAAATGAGACTTGATGATAACAAAAATTAGGTAGTGAAAATTAGATCTATCGATATTGGTAATCGCTGATATATATCGGCATATCTGACATCAGTAAAAAGCCATATTGTGCATCCGTAATTATTACTACTCCCCTTGACTTAACGTTCGCACATATCTACCAGGAGACAAAGGCCACTGATATGAAATATAAAAACCGAGTACGCAGCCGGATCAGCAACCTAAAGGACCCAAAAAACCCCGGGCTTCGCAGAAATGTACTCGCAGGAAGCATTGACTTGAGCCGCATCGCCAGCATGTCTGCGGAGGTACAAAATGCTTCAACTGCACACTAAACCACCAATGAACTCTTTAAATGATGCTCAGATTTGTCTTCATGCTTATATAATCCTCTGCTCTATTTTGTCACCTCTCTTTCATAATGTAGGAGATGGCCAGCGATGAGCTGAAACAGCTGAGGAACGTTCTCACCCAGGAGGCCATCAGGGAGCACCAGATGGCCAAAACTGGTGGCACCACCACGGACCTGCTGCAGTGCGGCAAGTGCAAGAAGAAGAACTGCACCTACAATCAGGTAAACACACACTGTGCATCAACATGTCAACACACACGCACAAACATACTTTTTAACACATGCACCGCCTCACATTAAGATGTTTTAGCTGTAATGGGACTTTTAGAGGCAGAGAAAGGGGTGTGTGTGTGTGTGTGTGTGTGTATGAGAGAGAAAGAATTGTGCCGTTTTTATCGTGCAGCTTAGGTTTGATGTGGAGTTACAACAGAACAAAATGAATCATTAAAGAAAGAAAGTGAAGTATGTTTAAATCTAATTTATATAAGAAGTACAATGTTTACCTTAAAATTGTAAAAAAAAATTTATATCAACAATCCCTGCCAAATATCCATTCATCACTAATTTCATCATGATAAAATTCAAAATAGAGGAAAGATTTCCTTTGTAGAACAGTATGAGTCCCCTGGCCTTTGTAGCGTTTTTTCCCACTGTGATATTTTGTTTGTATGTGCAGTTATGGGAAGCCAGTGGATGTAGTCAGTATTTCTTTCTTTGTCCGAGGTAAAAGCAAAACAAAAAGCAAACAGCAATTTTTGTCAATTTAGTGTTATCATCTATCAAAAGAGACAGCTTAGCTTAGTTCATTGAGAGTGAAGTAATACTCCTAAATTAAGCAAGTAGGTGTAAGTGATTGTTTCAGTTCTATCCAGTTCTCCACAGTGTGTCAGCGCTCCTCCGCACTGTGATGTATGTGTTTACAGCTCACAAAAGCTCCTGAATGTGTGTGTGTGTGTTTGTGTGTGTTTTTAGGTGCAGACACGCAGTGCTGATGAGCCAATGACCACATTTGTTCTGTGTAATGAGTGCGGAAACCGCTGGAAGGTAAGTTTCTCCCTGGCCTTTGTTTCAATAGCTCATATCTTAAGTTCTTATAATAAAAAAAACCCGACCTTTTTGTTTTTAAATTTCAGTTCTGCTGATGCCTTCCGGGTGAAACCACGTTTTTTTCTGAGCATATTGAACTGCATTATTTTCTATAATGGGAGGGGAGGGAGTTTATAAATTATTGCAGCAAGTGATTTAAACAGATAAAAGTGTTCTTACAATTTTTACTTGACATTATGAGATTTGTATGCATGTGCCAACGTAGTAATCAGGGTTTGCTTTATGCTGAATTGAAGACTGAGCACAAATGTCAGTTTGAAGACTGTTAACACATCAGTAATGATCATCGTGCTGTCATGGAGGAAAGACCAGTTAATATGCTGCATCATATTACAACTGTTAACTTTGTATATATCTAACAAAACTGCATAAATAATCTGTATGAGGCTTTCTAAACTCACATTTAGTAAAAAATTTTGACAATCTCTCTTACTCAGTCACTTTCATACATCATAATGACCATCATCAAAATCTTGTGGCACACAGACTTTACTGTTCGCTTTTAAGTATGGTCTAGACCAGTGATACTCAACTTGTGGCTACAACACCCAGGATAGGATGCCAGGTGGTTTGCCAACCATTTCTAATTCACAATGATAAACAAAAAGATTCACACTTTTTTTTTATGCCTCTGTGCCATTGATAGCGTGACCGGAGGTGTTATGTTTTCAGGTCATCCGTCCTGTTCTCATGAACGCGATATCTCAAGAATGCCTTGAGGGATTTTTTATCAAATTTGGCACAACTGTCCACTTGGACTATAAAATGAACTGATTAGATTTTGGTGGTGAAAGGACATGGTCACTGCTGCTTTCAAAACATGTTTTTAGCCAAAACTCTAGAATTCATACACTAATTATGACAAAATTCCACAGAAAAGTTTATAAGGATATAATGATAAGGTGATGGCATAAATCCAAAAAGTCAAAGGTAAACTTCACTGGATAATCATCTTTTATGTAAAAACCCATTTCTGGCCATTATTCAGCCTCATATTTCAAAAACAGAAGGGGAGACATTTGGTCAGATACAGAAATGATGACACTAATCTTGGGTGTTCACCTTGAAACAGTACTGATTGTAAAGATCTTCTGTGCTGCCGAGGGGAAGATGTGTGAGAAGCATCCATGTTTTCACAGACAGGGATGTAAACTGTAATTGTACCTTGACCAGTGTGCGTAGGCGTACGACTGTGTGGTGGTAATTTTACTTGTACTTTGAATATAAATAAGGTACCAGAGTTCATAAAAATGCTAATAAAAATATAGCTTGTTTATCACAAAACAGTGACAGGGGAGGATCCCCCGACAGAGATCCAGGCTGAGCCTTGAATGTCCTCAAATCCTAGAAGAACCCCTGAATACACCTACACTGCACAGGACTGCAATTTGTTTATTATCTGGCCCCTGGCCTCTTGACATTTTGCAAAAGTGGCCCCTGGGCATAACAAGTTGAGCATCCCTGACTTAGATGCATATTTTTTTATTTTATTTGGGCATAACTTAGGTTGACTTAAGTTTTTAGATTTCAGTATCTAGTTTAGTGTAGAAAGTGAAATGAAAAAAGAAATAAAAGAAATAAAAATCCTCATTGTGCATTACATCTGCATTGTACTAATCCTCCAAGGGATACAAGTTTAAAACATATGATTTGCATGATAATAATTGTGAAAATTCATTGCACAGATTAAAATTAATTAATAGTAAATGTTTTTAATGTAAATGGTGCAAACGTTAGCTGGAAGGATTTTCTGTTGCACCACTGAAAACAAACTGTAGATGGCAACAATTCATCAGAACTGAAACCGGCAGTATTAACTCCCACAATTGAATTTTGCTCTCTTCAGGTTACCGACCACAAACAAATTACACTATACTGTGTTTGTTAGAACCAGTCCAGCTGGCTGGTAAAGCGACAGGGAAGTGCTACTGAAGACTAACATGACAATATTAAAGCCATTCAACATTAACAAACCTTTTTCCTGAACATTACTGAATTTGATATATTTAGGAGAAATATGTTTGTGCCTTGAGCAATGTGCAAATAATACTCCATCATCCTGTGTTTCTCTGGACATTATAATGCATGCAGTAGCCTGCATTCAGTAAATAAATACAATGTTTAGTGGTAATGTGAGACTGTGAACGTTATGAAGAGGATAAGCTTCCCAGCCGCCCTCTGGCTGAGTATCCACCATCTGGTTTCCTGTGAGTTGAAACCACATTCATTTACTTCTTCTGCATCATTTCCACCATTATACATTCTCTGTTGACGTGCATGCAGAGCTCAGAAAGCATCAACACAAACTGTGTTATTCTACATTTGTGCATTGGGTTTTATAATCATCACCCCTTATTCAGCCTTGAATCTAAAATGAAAAATACCACCTTAAATTCAGCTAGACAAGAGTATCAAGAATAAAACCACACAGCAAAATGCACTGGCTTAACTGGCACTTCAGTACTTACACAAGTAAGTAAAAATGAATAACTTTCTTGTGGCAACAATTTGTTAATAGATGCTGCAACTTAACTCCGCATATTGTTTCCCTTGGTAGCAGCTGTTCTGCTCTGTGACCTCTGTGTCCCCAACAGTTGGTGAGAAGAAAATCAAAGCTGCTGAAACAGTAACACTCTGCTTAGTAGACCCCGACTGAAAAATGCTCTCAAATAATGGCAACATGCCCATTTTAAAGAATATTTAGGGTCATGGCAAATTTTCTTTTAAACGTTTGCATGTTTTCAGATTTTATTAATAGCCCTTGTAGCCTTATTTTTCCATAGCCTTATCAGCCTTATTTTCAAACAATGGCTAACTTTACATGCATGCTAATATTCCACCATTATTCCGAATACAACAATTTAGATTTTAAGAGTATTCTTTTGGACATGTACACAGCACAATCGCATTTGTACTGCAGTATCTGACACACAGCCTCTTGCTAGTTTACTCTCAGCTCTGTGTGTTGTCATTGTTGCACAAAAAAACAACTCTTCAACAGTTCGCACAACTGCGGTAGAGATGCATATGCATGCCTCCCTGAAAAAGAAGCCTGCCTCTCTGGTTGAAAGATAAAAGGTTTTGGATATTCGCAAAAACTGCAAAGCTTCAAGAATGTGATGTAAGGAACAAGAGAGGAAGGCTATATTTGCATGGTCAAACTAGTCTGGCCATTGGAGAAAACTAAGAAAATATCTGATTTTAATGCAACGATAGATGGTGGTTTCACTTTTCCATATTTTGATGTGATAAACATATTAGGGTGGCTTAATTGGAGTATGCATGGCTGCATGTAAGTGGGGATGTTAGCGGAATATTTATTTTCATTAGCCATGTAGCTTATTAGCGGTGTAACGATCCATCGCTCTGTGTTGATATTTCGATTAAATGAGCAACGATCATGTATCATCATTGATCATTGATGCAAATAAAAAAACAATCTTGCAGAGTGGTGCACAGAGAACAACCTACTGCTCAACATCAGTAAAACCAAGTAGCGGATAGGTGATTTTAGAAAGGAGGCAAAGACACACACCCTTGTCTACATCAGTGGAGCTGAGGTGGAGCAGGCAAACAGCTATAGGTTCCTTGGAACTGCTATCACTGAGAACCTGTCTTGGCCATCACACATCACCACCCAACTTAAAAAAGCAAAGAAAAGGCTCTACTTCCTATGGAAACTTAAGGAGGCTAAATTCCAGAGCAAGATCCCGGTTAACTTTTACAGAGGAGCAATAGAAAGCATACTGATTGGAAACATCACAAACTGGCGTGGTTCATGCTCGCCCCAGGACAAGAAGGCTCTACAGCGGATGATTAAAACTGACCAGAACATCACTGGTTCCCATCTACAGAGCATCAGTGACCTCTGTGAAGTGAGGTGTCTGCACAGAGCCCACAGTCTGGTCCCCCCGCTGCCATCTGGAAAAAGATACAGAAGTATCTGCTGCTAAACCCCCTGACTGTGAGACTCCTCAACTCCTCCGTTGACGCCAATATTTCCTTCTTCTTAAGCCACGTTTAAGAAAAATGACAAGTAAATCTACCTTGTAAGTGTAAACAACGATTCATATCATCCTCTTTCAAGCCTTATTTTGAAAGTCTGTGTCACCGTCGGACAGCTTTCGGCAGATGATGGCGAGCAGCCCAGAGAAAGGTGATGAGGATATATTAGTTATTTACTTGGAAATAAATCATCAGTGTGGAAATATGTTGTTTTCGGAGAAACTGCATGTCAACAGATAGCACACGTAAACAAAAGCCGTACTGAGTAAACACCACATACCTGCCGGGCCACTTGACTGACTTCTTGCTAACCTTACCTTAGCTCCTCTGTTTTGGCAATGTTGACTGAAAAAACTTGCTTGTCAGACTGAAAGTCATCCGTGTTGTTTTGACGGGAGGTGCAGGGACTTACACCAGCGGTGAGTAAGTCAGTGCATAAATAAATAAATATATAAAATTGTATGGTGAAGAAACCAGTGATGTACACCCCTGTAGCTTGGTAGGAATAATTTCTTTTTCAAAATGAGGGTGAAAACTGGAATATGTAGTGCATGTAAACATGGCACTGATGATACACAACACATCTACTTTTGTGCCAATGTTGGACTTCAAAGCTTAGAGGCAATTAAATCAATCTGATGGGGTTACTGCAATGAGAGGTGACATTTCGAAGACCTTGACCTTTAGTTTACTACCAGTCAAAGAACAAAAACAAGTCTGCAAATCTGTGAAACCTACATTAAAATGGGCTCTGGACTCATAAAAACTCATGTATGCAGATGGTCTGTTCATTCTGTTACTTTGTCAAATTCCATCTTTACAAAACTGTCTGCAAAATGTTGGCATGTGGAATTGAGTATCAAGTTTGACTCTGGCATAAAAGAATTATTTAGATGATCATTATGTTATTGTACTAAATCACGAGGATTTCTAGTTAAATATGCAGATTCTCTAAAAGTGTTGTTGTTACTCTACTTAAAGGTAATGTGTTGGATTCTTGGGAAATGTCTAACATTTACGTGTGCTGCATTCAGACTGGGACACTGCTGGCTTGGTGTCTATTTTCTGACAAGACCTATAAATCTATATGGTACATGTGTGCTGTGGCATGCCATGTCAAGTAAATCAAAGACACACTGTGATGTAAACTCTTTATAGATATTACAGCCTCTCTCCTGAGAATGCGTGTGCCAATCCATCACTGACAGCCACACAGGCATCGTCCAATCACATACCTCCGTCTGCTTCAAAACAACCAGACCTCAGGAGTTAAAGCGACTGTCAGTCAGGATGAATTTATTTCACTACACGACAGAACATTTGGACATAATTACATTTCTGTCAGATGAAAACAGGCATTGTTGGAATTTCTCAACATTAACACTGCACTTAGTATTGTGTTAATGGTTAAGTACTGCTAAAATGTGGTCTACTTGTATTCATAGCTCTTACAATCATGTGGCTTACACAGCTCATATCATTGGCATCCTTGTAAGCTCATTGCATTGTTGACTTGTAGAGGTTTTCTTTGTCTGAAATGTTTCTTTGCAGCACTGATGTGTAACCTCTCTGTAGCTTCCTGTTGTTGCTGCATGCAGCTTCTCTATAAATGAAAATAAATGAGAGTTGGTAGGCATGCAGTGTCCCTGACATAATGTATTCAGTCAGGTGATTTAAAGTACTGAATGCGTCATCTATAAATGTGCTGTGAACAGCGTGTACTGTTTTATGCTGTTCAAAATCGCTTATTATTAAAAGACATACTGTGAGGGTCATAATAACTTATAAGCTCTACCTGGAGGGAGTTTTAATGGAAAACTAAAATGAGAGTATTTAAAGGGATAATTCAATTTTTTTGAGGTATGGTTGTTTGAGGTACTTTTTAATAGTCAGTGTATTACATACAGTCAGCACGCGCCCAGTTTGGAGCAGCAGGCTGATGTACGACATGGAAGCAGAGCAATCTACTGCTGTGGGCGGGGTCAGCAACAAAACATATTTTACCCACCTATAAAAAGTCCCACTCAAAAAAATCAGTATAAGTTTAAGTGTACGCTATATTTAGAAAATTTTCACTGCTTTACCTTGTTAGACAGTGAAAATGAGGCCGTTATATCGCTCCCTTCAAAGCCAGACTCCATTGAGAAAAAAAACATTGATATAACACTGCTGAACACAGAAGATGCTTGATTGTCATTTCAAAATCCTAAAATGAAAAACAAACCAGTTTTAATTTTCTGGGTTAGAAATGGAATATACAGACTTCCCCCAACCTCATACAACACATGCAGAGAGATTTCTGTGAATGATGGACCCTGTTTTTAAAAGTCTAAAATAATGTCAGAATATGGTTCCAAAGCCATTTCAGTGTTAGTTATAACAATGAGTTCAGTGTTGACTCTTCACGTCCACTGCTATTTACAATAATTTGATTTTTGCACCCATCCATTGAATTGTGAACTTTTTTTTTAAATTTTTTTTTACTCAGGACAGTTTATGGTTTCAGAAAATGAATGACTTTTCTTTTTTGTTTTCTTGGCATTTTAGTGATTTATTTTGACAAGAGAAACAGAAAATTGAGTAGCATTTTTATTCTGTGTATCCCATTTCTGAATGTAAAATAAGTCATTTTTGGAATTTTAAATGAAAATCAAATAAGTGACATTTTTTTGTTTTTCATTTCTGTTTGTGAAAGGAAATTTGAAAGACCAAAAAGTACACTGACTCAGTTCATACTAGAATCTAATATTGATCACATTGAAAAAAAAGCAGATAATAAACCTGAATTGAGCATCAAGACTTGCAGTTTGAATGTAGCCAAAGTTTAGGTGGGAATTTCAACCGTGTTGCCATCCCAAGAGTCATGCTGCTAGCAAAAGGCCAAACATTGTGGTGCAAACATTACTGTACCACCATCATAACATCTCCGCCCCAACAGCTCAGCATGACTTACACTGTGAGCTCAAATGAACAAATAGGGGCATTATTTCTCTGTAAATGTGAAATGTCCTTCAATAAATCCAGACACATTTTATGTTGAAGTTTAGTGCAGGCCCTCCCTGTGTCATCTTTGACACACAGTGAGCCAAGCACCATCAACCCCAAGCAAAGTCGTCTGCATACTTTTGAAAAGAGATCATGTTTTCTTCCAGCATGCAGCAAAGACTGAAAATAGCAAAGCGCTCATGAAAAGAAGGGCCCTGAGTTTTAGCTTAGTCCTAGTCACGTGATAATTTTTCTGCCTCTGTGATGTACCTTAAAAGCAGCAGGCATGTCAACCTGCTGCAAGGATACGTGATCTCCCTGTGAAACTTTTCAGTTTAGAACATCTGCATCTTCACCCTCTGAAACCCTGCCATCCTGCACCACAGCCGCCTGCTGTCTTTCAACACGAATCTAAAAAGCTGTGATGCTCCAAAATGTAACTCTCAAAAACTCCATAACTGCATCAGCTAATCTTTTATATTTCTGACCGTTCCTATGGACTCCATTCATCTCAAATTACCTACATTCAATTGCTTTGAGAAAAAACTCAGCCAAAAGACAGGTTTGAATTGCAGGGTAAGGATTTTAAACTGGATGGTTTTAAAATTTTAGCTGTGTTGCAGCTTTTCACCTAACTTTGCCAACATTCATGGCATATGTTATAGTAATTGCTCATATAACTGTTACAGTAGCATCACAAACAGATCAACCTGTAACTCAATGGACAGAATGTAAAATTACACCAGCCTGAATATTGATCCAGTGACGTTATTCCACAGAGCTGGTAGCTAATGGGAGGAAAACCCTGACTCAATTTAGTAGCCTATTAATGCTACTCAATACAACACAGACACAGGCCAAGATAACCATTTCCACTTCTACTGTGGACAGTAGTGACAAATGCAAAATAATTTGTTCACTGCAAAATAACTCTTTTGCTGTGGACACTTAAAGCTGGACCTAAGAAAACAAACAGTTGTTCTCAAATGGCTTTTGTTGAGCCATGGTTGATACACTGCCTTTCGTGCCATTAATCAAATCTTGCTTTTTCCCAGAGGATTGTACCTCTGGGAAGGCAGAATTGCATAGTGAAAGCTAGGCTAATAGCTAACCAATTGTAATGCCATTTTTTTCACTGTTTTTTAGCCATTACATTGTGCAATCAACATTAAATTCAGAATTGAATATTTCAACAAAAAAAGTTTATTTTGCAGGCTTTCAATATTTAAAAGTAGCATTGCATCACTCAGATCCTTAACTTCATTCTTTTAAAAACTAAAACAAAATCTGCTCGTCTTCATTCAAAGGGGGATATATTTCATCAGTCTCAATCAATATTTCATTGTAGCAGCAGACGTCTGAACATTTCAATCACTTTAATGCTTAGAGGCCTCTTCAATAACCTTGTGAGTGGGTGTAAAATGTTAAATGTTCACCTTTACTGCTTCTGTTTCTGATGAAAGCGTCACGGTTGAGACTTTAAATTGCGAAGAAAATGCCCAGAGGATGAGCAGGGTAATGGATGATCTATAACTCTCTGGACTCCTGGGGAGACGATTCCCTCCCTCTCAGTCTCCTGACTTTGGCTCTGAAAGAAGCAAATGTCGGTTTGCTGCTTTTGCTGATGAGTGGTGGGATGAAATGCATTTGATGTTGAGAGCTGTCACACTGTGGAGGAATATTACCGTGCTGGGTATATACCTGTCTCTTTCCTTTAGTGTTTATTCATTTAAGGAATGCAAAGTCTCCAAGCCAAGCTATTTCCTTTTGATCTGCTGTATACACGGCAAATAATCCTGTAGAGGGAAAATTGTAGGGGTTACTAGACCGGAGCTGTGGCTGCTCCTAAAACTGCTGAGAACTGACGTTTGAATTTGGTATGACACCAGTTTGTTTGATATGTCCACAGCCATTTTTGGACATGTTAACTAGAAATAAACAGTTGTTGGACTGCAGATGTTTACAGCAGGAAAGCCTCTGACATTTTAGTCCCTTTTATGCTGCCTGATCAAGGCGGAAATATCATGCCGTTCTGCTGCCTTGCCGTTCTTTAAGATAGGTATGATCCCAGAATTGGGGCAGAGTTGTCTTGCCCTTGAGCTGTCAACGAAGATAGTAACAGTGCAGAATTGAAGTCTGTTCAAGATGGGCCGCCGGCATGCCGGCATCATGGGTGAGATGGGTGTGACATCTTGATGGCATGTTATGCATGCAAGCCACTGCAGGGTATTTGAAAAGCACCTAGTAGCACTTAGTAGCTTAGTCAAAGTGTTTGCAAATTGAGAAAACAATGTGATTCGAGAGCTCCTTCACCTTCGAGCTGAGGACGAGATCAGCCGCCATGTAACAGGAGCAGTAAATGATTGTTATTCCAGTGTTATTACATTGTTATTGTTTAGAAAGGACTGAAGATGCATATGTTATATGTCACACTAGAGGGAGATGGTGTTATGTTAAATGCCGCTTTTGCTTCCTTGATGCCAGCATGCTAACTAAAATCACATACTGGAGCGGCATGAAGGCGTCATTGTTTGGTTCTGTGTAAAAATGCAAAGAAGCATGAAGAAGGGACATAGTAGTGTCCCCATAGCACAGTCTCTGTGTAACATGGGCCTCTGAAACAAGCTTTGAGGGCCTTTAACTTGTCAGGTGGCAAGTCATGTTTGTCAGGAAAGGGAGCCAGGGGAGTGGCGCTCTAATAGGATCGAATGTAATAACTGGGGCACAGTGGTCTGCTAGAGATCATTTGAGGACAAACTGTAGGACTCCCTTTGGATTCTGCGAAGTTGTTTCCAAACTTCGCCTGAAATGGCTTTTATTTCAGAGCTGCCTTACTTGATAGGGTCCCGTAAAGACTCACTTTTAAGTACTACCAAACAGTTGATAATGCCATTATGCGAGGCAGCAGACATTCTGCTTTATATTGCCACACTGACACGTGAGTTAAATAGGAATGTCTTTTCAGCTTACAAAAACATTAGTTACATGTGTCTGCTTTCTGCTTTGTGTCTGTAGTCATGCTAGATGGAAATGTGAAAACTGAAGAGCTTAAAGTTGTTAATTCAGAGATATCTGAAGACTTAAAAATGAGAGGAAATCAGTCACTGTCGTGAGCAGCACATAAAGAAGTAAAGCATTCTGCAAACTGCTTTAAAACATTTAACTTACAGAGAAATCAGTAGACTCTTCTGATTGTTACAGGATGCTTTAAGCTGGAGAACACTGTCTGCAGACATGAGTTAATTAAAGAAGTAATGTGTTCCTGGGCATGAACAAGTCTACATCCATGTATGTGGCTCTACAAAGTTTAAAACAATTATATTAAAAAAAAGCAACCCCAGACACACTGTCAGGTGCAGCTTTTTGATTTAAAATTTAAATCAGATCAAAAAATAAAAACAACCTTGCATTATGCAAATGCATCACAATGATGTCCAAAATGTCATGTTCATTTCATAGCCCTTATCAACACCATTAACATGTGTAATGAGGCTGAAGTCTTTCTCATGGAAATTTTTCTCTTCTCTCCTCATCTACTGGAAATGATTCAATGAGCCTTGTAGAGCCTTGAGAGGGTGAAAAACAGAGACAGCAGCATTCAAAGCGGCTGTCTTCACCGGAGCAGGAGGAAGGATGCAGTGTCATTGAAAAGTTGATGTTTCTATTATTTAAAAGTTTTGAAAGCACATACATACCCTTAAGTTGTCTCACGAACATTTTTGCACAACTTGCTAGTATCTGAGGACAAGAGGAAATGTTACAATGATCTTTTGTTCTGCTCCTGGTGAAACTTACTGCAATAATCTTTTAATTTTCTCACACTGCCGAGGTGGACTTAAAGGCTGTTGCTTACACATGGCATCTTTTCAAAACAAATGTCCTTGTTCACAGAAAATGTAGGTGTCTTCACCAAAACTACTTTAGATTGATACAAGAAAACTTTTTTAGGCTGAAAAAAAAGATCATTCTATAATTTAATGTGTTGTATGTGTTGTCGGGTGCGGAGCTCTCTGCCTCCCGTAAGAGCTCTGACTGTAGATCAAAGGTGGCAGGGAAACAAATTTACGTTTCCCAGATAGCAAAGGCATGATCATCCCTACTCTCCCTCTGACTGGATAGTAGGCTACTTGTGGTTTAGACAAAAGTTGTGAGGTTGGTTAGGTTTAGGGTAAGAATGTGAGGGTAGGCCAGATCCGGATCTGCCTGCGGTGAGCTGCACTGCCGTCTGATAGAGCATCTGTATTATACTGAGAGTGCTTCATAACCGGTGACAAATTCTGTGCTTTGATACAGTTGCTGTTTACTCCTGATGCATACTGTACTGGAGAGATCTGTATTTGAGAACACCTTTTTCTAGTGGACAAGGCGGGGATTGGTGTACTGTACACAGTGTTCACACTAATCAAGCAAACTGGACTTCATGGCAAAGTGCACTCAGCTCTGGGACTGGGTCCTTGACATAAAAACCTCAAATTTTGGGACACAAACACTGGTCTCCTGGGTTAAAGTGCTGTGTTTGTTTGCCCCTTACGCCTCACTCCATTGATATTCAACTTGTGGCCCGTAGGCCAAATTTGGCCCCTGATAGGGTGCCAGGTGGCCAGTGATACCTCGTTTACACCTCCACCTCTGCCATCAGATGACAAGTCTCGCCTGTAATGAGCCAGCAAAGCTGTGATCTGTTTGGAGGTCGATTCCCACTGGCACCTGGTTCCTCGCTGTCCTCTGTTATTGTAGGGACCAGCAGGGAAACCACAGTCAGGGTGAGAAGAGGCAGCTGCAGTGTTCATCCTTGGCTAAATAATCTAGCTGCAGTGTGATTTCTGTCTGGCTCAGAGAGGATCTAATGAGGCCTTTGGTTTGCAGCCGGCCTTCTCCTATTGAACGCTTTGCCTCCAACATTAGTGTTCAAAGGAAAACAGGAAGCTCAGATTGCAATAAGCTGCTCAATTGCCTGCTTTTAAATCTTGCCTCAGAGTCCCTCATTCAATGATGGCTTTCACTGTGATGCTACAATTGTGGCCTTTTCTGGCCTTTAATAGTATAGATAATAACATTTATTTACTGATAACTGACAGTTACTGCAATCTTTCTGCAGTGGGGATATTTATTTCTTTTTGCAAATGCACACATTGTGCTTTTAAAATTGTTGAAGATATGAATTTTTAGTGTCTCTTTTTTCTATTGTGTCACTGTTTGATGCAGCCCACACACACACAACCCAGTTTCTCCACGCTCATCATCAAAGTTTCATTTTATCATCTCATGTTCGCGCCTGGGGAGATTCTGTCAATCCTAGATTTGTAGAAACTCAATCATATAATCCCCTCTTCTCTCCAGAGTTTAACCCAGTTATATGTCACTCCGGCCCTGGGAATCACTTCCTGCATCAGACATTCATAAAATCTAATACCTCTCCTGCTTTGCAGAGCCTTAAGACCATTTGGTCATAATCCAACAGGTTCTCTGATTGAGAGGCAGATACCTCTTGTGCCAGAACTATTCTTCACAAATTGATCTTGAAAACTGGCTGAATTATAGAAGGGGGCTGTTTCTGTTTTGGTGCCGAATACTTAAGATGGACACAGGGCTGTGTCCAAACCATTGCAATAATACCTGAAAGTATACTACCTGCTGCATGGGCACCGAGCCAAGTAATATACCTTCTTATTGTCTGGCGCCACGGCCTTAAGACAGCAGAAAATGTCAGTGGCCATCAGAAGCTTGAATGCCATCACTCAGTGACAATCATAAACACGGAGGAACTGAAGCCTTCTGCATTAACAGTGGCCTGAATGACATTTAATCAGAAAATAGATTTTATTTGTGATGTTTTGGCTCCCCGCACTGTCTCCTTCTACATTATCTTTCTCTGCTCTTCTGCTTTTCCGACCTCACCAAGCGCCCTCCTGTCTGCTTAAGGTGACTGACTCCACTTCAGCTCATTAGTTCGGTTTCTGTCTGAGCGAGCAGTCACTCCGTTTCAGCGCTGTCCTCATTTTTCACACCTGTGAATATTGTTAACACGTACAAAGAGGAGCTGCTGTAGCACCTTGTCAGGTCTTCTTCCTGCCATTATAATGCTACAGTGGTTCTCCGCCATCATTTGTTATGTCCATCGTGGAGGTCATGTACTGGGCTGTTTTTCTGTCCTGGGCTGTCTGTACATTTATGTCGGTGCATTTGTCTGTTGGCGTGTTTGTCAGCAGGATTTTGTCGAAACTACTGGTTGGATTTTCATGGAACTTAGTGGAAGGATGCAGCGTAGGCCGAAGAAGAACCTATTAAATTTGAAGTGGATTTGAAATGGGGCGGATACACGAATCATTTTTTCTTTGCAATAAGCAACATTCATAGTCTGGCCCGGGATTGCACACAGCATTCACCTCTGATGCTTGGTCGTCACACGCAAACATGGTGGTGATTGAGCCCAAATTGTGTTGGCCAGCAGTGCTAACAGAGGCAACATTAATGGTAACGTTAATGGGGTTAGCTCAAGTCTAGAGGGTGGGCTTTGCGCTTCCACAACGGGGCTGCCATGCCACCATGGGTCAGAAAGCCTTTATTGGCGCTAACAGGGTTAACGGGGGTTGGCTGACAGTCACCTTGTGGACCCGTGGAGTAACTGGAGAGTAGGTGTTATGCTGTTAAAACGAGGCCGTCCCACCTCTGTCAGTCAGGATGCCGTTATCAGTGGGGCTAACAGCACAACAGTGGTAACATTGCAGCTTTGTTGCGGCCTTGACGCAGGTCTGCAGTCACTACTCTACGAGTGCCTTTCTGATATTGTTAATTTTTCATTGATCATCTGAAACTCATTAACATTTTTACGCACAAATTCTGGACAGTTTAACTGCGTAATGAATAAAAATCTATAAAAAAAAGGCCAACACGAAGTGCCAAGACCTGCAGTTCCTTGAATGTTCTCATGAGGTTGGCTCCAAAAGCAAATCAGTACCTTTAGACCCCCATTTTAAAATGTCCAACTTTACAGCACATATAAACATGTTTACAGCCTGCTGCATAAAATGGTTTTGGTCTCTATAGCTAATTTCAAAATTCAAGACAACCACATGGGTAGGGAAATTTTATACAAATCAACCGTTTACATTTTATTAAGACTTAAAATATTGCCTAATTAAGACGTGGCCTCTTTGAATCAGATCTGTCCATTGCTCCTCCACAGCTCCCCCCTCTTTTCCAAATATGGTCACCTCCGGCTCCAAATTACTGACATGGCGACAGCCAACATGCCAAGCTAAGGGCTTCAGTATGGGAGTCCTATTGCATAAATCAATGGGCGACGTCATGGTGGCTAAGTCTATTAATTTTATAGTCTATAAGTACCTGATAGTCTGACTGGCAAGCTGTCCAATGGTAATTTCCAAATCTCAGAATTATCCGAGCTGAAACACATATTAGCATCTATCCACTCACACATTTGCTTATCCTGACTAACAGACTAACGTCATCACTCAAAAGGAGTCACGCTTGCTGTTCTTACCTATTACTTTGTTTTAAAAGCAAATCGTCCTCCTGGACTACAGACAACTTTTTTATTTCGCGTCATCACTTGTTTGAGAAAGCTTTTAGGTTGGTTTCAACTGAATGGCAGTTTCCTTTGTGTTCATCCTGTGGTGTCTTTGCTGGAATCTAAACATTTGAGTGCAGTGTGTGTCACTGTCCTGCAGCAGGTGTCACTGAGAGGGCTTCAGACCTCCCAGAGGATGGCAAAAGGCACAATTACAGGAGCGGTCTCCTCTCTGCTCTCAGGGAGAATTCACATGGAGATTAGGAGGCTGTTTCCTTGACAACCACATTTTACCAATTTAGATTTTTTTTTCCACTCTGATCACTGAGGTCCTCTAACTCGCACCTTTTATTCTTTTTTACCTCCAGACAGTTCAAATGCAATTTTCTGAAAATCTTTTTTAAAACATCTGCTCTCAAACTCTCTCACTGTGTTGTTTTTCAGCTCTTCATAGCTTTTTCCTCTTTTTCTTTTTTCTGATTTAGGTCATCCTGTAACTCATTTAGTCCGTCTTTCTGTTAGTCACTTTGCCCAGTCAATATCTTTCCGTTGCTGCCTGTATTTTTGTAGCTCTTTTATTGGATGTTGTCAATTTGATTTGGAGACACTTAATCACCTACACGTCCATACAATAACCGGCAGACCATCAGCTCAGCTTGTAATAAACTGATGTGCACTTTGAACATAAAAAGGTTTAAAAGTTGGCGCACTGGCAGCAGAGGAGTTTTACATATAAAAGTCAAATCCATTTTCACTCTTCTAACAGGTTTCACAGGGAACATTGATGATCATCTGCTATTCCAACGGTCATGTGTATAATTAGATGTGATCTGTGCCTCTTTGCAGTGTTGCATACCCCCCCCCCGTGTTTTATCATGTGAGTAGCATTTTTGTTTTTTTTTTTAACTTGAGGTAGTAACTTTGTTTGTACATTTTTTTCGACTGTGTCTGTCTGTGTGTGTGCACATGCATTTGTGTGAGAATTGGCAACCAACGCTGCTCCTCTCTGGTACATTGTAATCTCTTCCATCCCATTTCACACCTTTCTGACACCCACCCCCATATTACACCTTCACTGTGAATTAGCGTAGGGTATCTGGTGACCCTGAAGGAGATTGTGCAGTGACAGAAACAAAAATAAGGACAGTTGCTGTGTCAGTGAGATGTGAGGTGTGTGTGTGTGTGTGTGTGTGTGTGTGTGTGTGTGTGTGTGTGTGTGAGTGTGTGTTAGAGTGTGAGTGTGTGTGTGAGTCAGGCTTGTTGAGGACAAAAAAAGCTTTGATTTATGTAAAAAGGAAAACTCTTATACAAGATTTTTTTCTCTTCTCTGTCAGTCTGTATTTCTGTCTGTATTTCAGACCTAAAAGTATTTTGTTTTGTAGACACATGCTCTGCAATTGCTGGAAATAAGCATATACAGAGAATCTATTACTGATATAATCAATACCCAAATTTTAGTGTTGATTTAGAGCCCAAAAAAAATTGACCAATTAAACAGCCAGTTTAAACCAGCGCTGCTCTGTTGTGCTTCAGTCAGTTTGAGTCACAATATTACATTTCACACTGAGAATTCACTGACACCGTGTCTTTCTTTTTCACTTCTCACCCATAATTTAAATCAATTCAAACAAGCAGACTAAATATGAATATTGGCTCTCCTACATCACCACTTTGCTCTGCTCTGCACTTCTTCCCACAATAATTTGTAACTGGCAACCTTGGCAGTAACAGAGAGCATACAGTATGACAACACGGATTGGCGTTGTATGGGTCAAGGACAGACGCTCTGCCGTTGCGCATAACCCCCAGTGGATGACAGTGATGACTAACTTTGTTCTTTTAAATGAGGTGGTGCCTGGATGTCGAGTAACTCAGTGGATAAAGCAGGCGCCTCATATATGAAGGCTGTATCCTTGCTGCAGCAGCCACAGGTTCGATTCAAGCTTGCAGCCCTTTGCTGCATGTCTTCCCCTCTCTCTTCCTTTCATGCAAGCAATCTCCTGTCCTATCTAATAAAGAAAAATGCCCCCAAAAAATCTTTTTTTTTTTTTTTTTTTTTTTTTAAAAAAAAGAGGAGGTGCCTCAGACTTTTACGTGAAGATAAACCTTTAAAAAACGTTTTCAAAGTAGATGTTGGCGTCTATCCTCAGTCTTTCCATACTGAGGGCTGTAAATTGTCTCTGCCTCTTCTATGCTAAGTTTTGATGCTTCATCATTACGTGACATCATCGCCAGTTGAGAAGAGACAATGAATCAGCATCACATCCGATGGCCCTCTCTTGTCTACAGACCTCTGTGTTAATTCAATGACTGACACCATGTGTGGTACGGTTGCAAAAATTTTCAATTAGTGCATGCTGTCTCTGTCTTGTCATATCTAAACAGTGCTGGATGCCTTCGCCAGATGGAAATCAGAAAATGAATCAACTCCTAGATCCAGACAAATTGCTGTTGCGTAACTAATTGTCAGCTGAAACTGCTGAACCTCTGCTCACTATTGCTGAATGCCGCTGTGAAAGACAAGAAAAACACCACAAAAACAGTAGAAAATAACATCTTGAGAGGGGACTGTGAGATTTTCATTTTGCAGCTAAAACTACTGAGTGTAAATGTCTGTCAGTCACAGCTCTCATGCATGAAGAGGTCTTACGTTAAAAATGATTAAAAATGAACTGCAATCAGCAGTTTACATTAGAAATGATTTATTACCTCACTAAAGACACTAAATGGATTTAGCAAGCATCAGTAACTTTGCAATCAGAGGCACCGACGCTATGAGTATCGTTTCAAGAGATAACCTATTAGTGTGACTAATTGACTTCTTATAAACTATTCAACCAGTTATGAATACATTCAATATTGACAATATATTATTTATTTTCTGTGTGCAGTTGTTAAAAAAAGGAGAATTCCAAACCTATCTGCAGGTGCTGCAGTACTACAAGAATAGCAATTTCTCAATTTCCCTTTAAGTGAGTGCATATTTTCATTGTTGCCAATTTAAAATTTTACACCCTCTATCCAACCCTTCCACTTTGCAATCACAGTCAAAAAAACACTACGCAGTGGAAAAAGAAAGAAGAGATCAAGAACTTAACAAAAGATGTGAGAATTATTTTCTCGAAAAGGACTGTCTGAAGAATGATTGTTGGGGTCTCAAGTCATTTGCAAAGGAAAATATGTTTCGAAGGACACAAGGGCTTAGGTTCACCTCAACATTGGTGGGGAAACATATCAGCTAGCACTGCTTCATCCTTATTTTTGTGGTAACATCAATTTGATTTTGAGGCTGGTTGCTGACATAGTTTTTGAAATGACATGAATTATTGTTAGCCAAAAAACATCAAGGCTAACTTCCCTTCGTTTTTATTATATCTGCAGGCTGCTGCCCTCGTAACTTTCTACAGAATAGATCTGTTCTGTGCTCTGCAGTCAGTAATAAATACATAAAGTACTTCGTCTGATCCCCAGAAGGGGACACAGTAGTGCAGAAGCAATGATAACAGATAGTCTTGTCATAATCTGGCTCTACGCATAGAATGTGTGGCTTCTCCCTTTTTTGTATCAACTGGAAGGACTTAAGCCTCATTTGCTGTTGACTTTTTGCAGCTGCACCTAGCTAAACATAACCAGCGTCCCCTTGCTTCTTTTTGTCAAGCCTGTCTGATCAACCATGCAATGGAGTTCTGTCAAACATTTTTAGGTGCTATTGTGTCCTCCCAAAATATTTGCAAGGACATGTCTCTACCTTCCACATATATGCAAACCTGTGCTGTTGGAAAAACATATAATAGCCTAATGCCGATTACATTTAGTGTCCACATAACAAGGAAATGTTGTTAATTAACATATCTGGCAAGTTGCAAAGATTTTGATTTTGAACATATTGTAGGGTGCCATTACGTTTGGTTTCTCAGTGTAATTGGGTAGGATGCAAAACAAAGCATTTATAACAAACCTAATAAAATAATGACAATTGTAATGGAAAATTAGTCAACTATTATTGTACAACATATCGAGAGATGAAGAATTTTAAAGCCTATAACAATGCTGTATGTTCCAACCCTGTTACCCACATCCTGCTTGTACTGCCTGTTTCAGTTAGTACGCGCCAACCGCAGATAACAACGAAAGCAAATGTTGCCCTTTGATTGAACTCTGGTTGAGACTTTGTTTGGTGGCTGAACCCTTGCGGTTCCTCAAACTAACTGTTGATGACGCGACGTAAATGCTTGTGTCTGCCTCTTCTCTGCAAAGAATCTGCACAGATTGACTTGAGCTCTGTATCACATTCCCTCTTCTTGCAAGAATATAACTATTTAAGTAACAGAGAAGTTTCCACAACAAAATACAGCCATTAAGTGAGTGGAAATGGAACTGGGTAACAAATCTCTTTAGCAAATGAATGAAAACAGAATGAATGAAAAAATAAAATCTAATTCCCCTCTAAATCCCCCCCCCCCCTTATCTTAGGACAAATATAGGCCATCCCTAAAAAAATATATAACTCTCCCTTTTTTTGATTGCCTCCCCCTGATAATAATTTTAATTCAGTCCCTAAATCCTAAAATTTTAATCTAGCTTTACCAAGCTCTTTAGCGTAAACATCTGACAGAGTATTTATTATTAATACCCATGTTGTAAACATGCTGCAGTTACACATATATTTCTTGAACTTAAAGATGCTTTAAAAATATTCCCTTTAGATCTGTTTTTCACTACCACTGTATAAGAGAGTATATTTTGGTTGGGAGACAAATTTAGGCCGCAGCATGGCTCATTCTGTTCTGTACCATGGCTGCATAACTCCACAGTAGGGCATTTGTGACTTCTCTACAAAGTAATACATAGCATAAATGCTGCGCCATCACCTTTTATAAAGTAAGTTGTGCTCATTTGCTGACAGATGCAAAAAAAAAAAAAAAAAGGCTTCAACATCATGATGTTTCAAAGTCACCACCGCAGCTAATGGCCGTGCTCTGTTGACACTACCCACACACCCCACCTTTACTTGCCACAGAGAGATATCCCATTAACAACATTTTGACTTTATCGCAAAGTCTAAAATTAATCAGGTTGCTGGCATCACAATCTCTCTGTGCTGTGAAGGACAGCCTGCTGTTTTCCTCTGCTCCTGCTCTAGACTCTTTTCTTTACTCTGGTTCATGTTGCTACTCGTTCAGTCACGAGCAGGAAATATTGATCATACAAAACATGTCTTGTGCATTCATGAAGGATGTGACCTGTAAATGATACCAGTGTCCTGACCCCTGAGGATTACTGATGGAAGGTGGTGTCAGGTTGTCAGATTTAATGTAATGGTCTCTTGGTGTCACAGTGATGCTGGTTTTGTCTGTTTGTCCTGTGTTTTTTGTCCAGAGTCCTACAGGAGAGTATCAATGACAGTTGAAAAAATTTGTCTTTGCCTCAGTGAGATGATATCTTGAATGTGTGAAGGCAAAATTACGTAATAACATAGACATTGCTCTGATTTTAGTGGGTTAAGGGATACTAACAATAGTCCTTGCCTTTCCTGGGGTCAAAAGATAACAGAAGTTCACACATAAAAGGTGAACAGGCCAGAATGATAATCTATACATGGCCCTGTGCTTGACAGCAAGCAGAAGCTCAGTCCCCTGCTGTCTGCCAGCTCTGACAGCTCTGACAGCTGCAGAAGAAACTTAAAAACTTAAAGCCTCAGCACACCTGTAATCTTGCAAGTTCCTCTTCCATATAATGCAGCATGCATGGAAAGAAACCAGCAAGGTGGATAAAATGAAATGTCAAGATATAATACAGTATGTATTTCTTTTTTCTCTGATCTTTCAGAAGTTATGAAGTGCACTAACTCATATCAGAATTGCTGCTGTGCAAAAGATATTGCAGCCAGATAGCAGATATAAAACACATCTCCTCAAAACAACAGCAACATATAAAATATTAAATGACTGCAAGTACAGCAAGTGCAAGTATCACGGCTCATTGGAAACAAGATGATAAATATATGTGCAATGGTGTGGTAGTTGATGAGGTGGCTGTACTAGGTAAATGGGTGAGTTAGTGAGGAAGAAGTGGATATACCCTGCTATATATTTCAATGAATTTTTGGTGGGTTGGTGGGTTTACTCTAAACGGCCAGAAACAGAAATAGGTGTATCCCACCTACCTGCAATTCCATCCACTCCAAAATTGTCAAATACAGATGCTTGGTCAATGGCCGTACACATCACACACTAATCATTTCTCCAAAATAGAAAAAAAGGACATAGATTACGTTAACAAAATAGCGTGAGCATAGCATAGAAAAAGTCATACTATGTTATTTTGTCATCCAAAATATGATGAAAAACCCATAGTGAAGATTGTCATCCAAGAAAGGATTAAAGTTATAAAATACTGTGCCATCCAAAATAGCATGAAAAAAAGCATAGTATGCCATGCAAAAGAGCATGAAAAATGAAAGTATAATATGTTGTTCAACAAAACATGAGAAAGTTATATATTGTATAACGTCCAAAATAGGATGAAAAAGTCGCAGCATAGTATTTTGTACAAAATACCATGAAAAAATAATAGTATAGAATGTTATCATAAAATAGTATTGTGAAAAAGTAATAGTATAGCATCCAAAATAGGACAAAAAGTCGTGTTATAGTATGTCGTTAAAAATAATATAAACAGTCATAGTAAAGCATGGCGTCCAAAAAAGGATGAAAAAATCAGAGCATAGTGTGGTGTGGAAAAAGTTAAAAAAAGACAGAGTATAAAAAGTCTTCTAAAACACAATTTAAAAAAAAGCTATAATGCAGTATGTTGTCCAAAATAGCATGTCAAAATAACAGTATGTTGTGTCGTCCAAAATAGCATAAAAAAGTGATACTATACTATGTCGTCCAAAATATCACAAACAAGGTCATACTATAGTAAGTATTACAAAGAAGCATGAAAGAGACAAAGTACAGTATGTCATCCAAAAACTTTCAAAACTCAAAGAAAACATGTCATCCACCAAAAAAGTCATAGTGTAGTATGTTGTCCAAACCAGTACAAAAATGGCATAGTATAGTATATCGTTCCACATGAGCATAAAAATTCACAGTTTAGTATGAAGTCCAAAATACTGTAGCAAAATCAGAGCATAGTATACAATCAAAAATGGCAAAAAAAAGTCATATAGTATGAGGTCCAAAATGCAAAAATCATAGCGTAGTGTCTCCACGAATATAGTGACAAAAAGTCATTGTACATCATGATGTCTGAAATAACATCATAGTATAATATGTCAAAGTATAGCATGTCAGACAAAAAAGCATGAAAAAGTCATAGCATTGTAAGTTGTTAAAATAAGTTTACAAAAATCATTGCATAGCATGTCCAACTATTAGTTTGTCCTCCAAAATAGCAGAAAAATATCAGGCAATACTAAGTTGTATTGTATGTTGTCCAAAGTAGCAAAAGAATTCATAGTATAGTTGGTGTAGTAAACAATAGCATAAAAAAGACGATAAAGTATGTCTTCGAAAATAGCATGAAAAAGTCATAGATTAGTATGTCCTCAAAAATAGCATAAAAAAGTAAAAAAATAGTATGTTCTCCAAATGGCATAAAAATATCATAGTAATATATGTTGTCCTAAAAAGGATGACAAAATGGCATAAGAAAGTCTTTGTGTTGGATGTCATCAAAAATGGCATGAAAATTTCATAGTATAGTATGTCGTCCAAAATGTCATGAAAATGAGTATAGTATGTTTTCCAAAAATAGCATCAAAAAATCTAAATAAAGTATGTCTTCCAAAATAGCACAAAAATTACTTAGTATGCTAAAAAATTGCATGAAAACATTGTAGTGCTGAATGTCCTCCAAAATGGTCTAAATATATTACAGTATTGTATAGTGTCCAAAAACCCATAAAAATTGGTAAAAACTAGCATAAAAATGCATGCTACCATACGTTGTACAAAATAGCATAAAAAAGTCATAGTATTGTATGACATCCAAAATAGCACAGAAAAGTCATACTATAGTATGTTGTTTAAAAAAAGGACAAAAAAAGATGTACTGAAGTGAAAAAACCTTAGTATAGTATGTTGTCCAAAATACCATTAAAATGTCTTACTATAGTATGTTTTCCAAAATATTATAAGAACATCATATTATAGCATGTCATCCAAAATATCTCAAAAAAGTCATAGTATAGCATGTTGTCCAAAATAGCATAAAAACATCAAAAGTAATTGCATTGTATGTCGTCGAAAAAGCTTAAAAAATGTCATACTATACTATGTTGTACAAAAATCATGGAAAATGTCACAGTATAGTATGTTGTCCAAAATAGTATGAAAACATCATACTATAGTATGTCATCCAAATTATCACAAAAAAACTCACAGTATAGTATGTTGTCCAAAATAGCATAAAAAAAGTCATACTTTAGTATGTTAGTATGTAAATCTGCGTAATAAAGTCATAGTATAGTTTGTCGTTAAAAATTGCACAAAAAAGTCATACTATAGTATGTTGTCCGAAAGAGCGCAAAAAAGTAATATTAAAGTATGTTCTCTCAAATTGCACAAAAATATCATAATATAATATGTTATCCAAAATAGCACAAAAAGGTCACACTAAAGTATGTCGTCCCATATAACACGGGGATGTCACACTATAGTATGTTATCCAAAATAGCAAAAACAAAAGTCAGACTATAATGTGTCATCTCAAATAACCCCAAAACATCATACTATAGTATGTTGTCCAAAACTGCACAAAGAAGTCATGCTATAGTATGTTGTCTAAAATAGCCTAAGAAAGTCATATTATAGTATGTTAATCAGGAGACACATATTTTGACTGAACAGATTTTATTGAAAAAAAAATTAAAATACAATGAATCATTAAAAGTTCTTTGGCGACATACACCCCATAGCGTTGTATGTTCATGGGTCAGAGATGCTGTTGTTGAATCAGTCATTTACCCCCCCTGTGGAGTCTATACCATGCTGGTACCAGTGATGAGCATGATGCCTAAAGGGTGTGGTTGATGTGTTGAGGAGCAGGACTGAGCAGTGGATGAGCTGAACACTGTTGGTAAAATGGATTGAGGAGAGTCGCTTCTGCTTGTCCTGCAAAGACAAAATGACAACAGCAGAGAGGAGAACTATTTTGAACTAAACAGCATAGGTATGATTTGATGATTTGTCTAGTGAGATCAGGAAAACATCCTGATAAATATGATAAATATGATAAATATCATACTATAGTATGTCATCCAAAATATCAGAGAAAAGTCATAGTATAGTTTGTTGTCGAAAATTACACAAAAAAGTCATAATATAGTATGTCATCCAAAATTCTCAGGTCTGAGGTGGCGTTCGATTATTTAGAGTTTCTGAGTAAGGAGGAGACACGGACTCTTTAAGAGGAGAGCTGCAGCTCCTTGACAGTCATATTTTGACATTTTTCTCCATACTATACTGTAATGTTTTGGTCATTTTTTCAACAAGCTATATTATGACGTTTTTGGCTGTTTTTTCAACATACTGACATAACAGGATGCTACACTATGTGGTTTTCAGCTTTTTTTGGGCCATGTCATATTTTGACATTTTTTGACATACTGTACTATAATGTTTTCAGTCAGTTTTTTGACATGCTATATTATGAAGTTTTTGGCCTTTTTTGCAACATTCTATGCTATGACGTGTCTCGACAGGCTATTATATGTGGTTTTTAGCTGTTTTTGGGACATGTCATATTTTGACATATTTCCACATACTATACTATGAATTTTCGGTTGTTTTTTCGACGTGCTATATTATGGTGTTTTCGGCGGTTTTTGCAACATTCTATGCTATGGCGTGTCTCAGCACGCTATTTTAGGCGGTGTTCAGCTGTTTTCTGCTGTTTTTGGGCCATATCACATTTTGACATTTTTCACCATAGCATGGCATTTTCAAACATTTTTTTGACATGCTATATACTATAGTATGCATTTTTGGATTGCATTGGCGTGTCTGGACATATTTTAGGCGTTTTTCAGCTGTTTTTGGGACATGTCATATTTTGACATTTTTTGCAATCCTATAGCATGGCATTTTCCATCCTTTTTTCGACATGCTATATTATGGTGTTTTTGGCCGTTTTTTTGCAACATTCTTTGCTATGGCGTGTCTCGGCACACTATTTTAGCTGGTTTTCAGGTGTTTTTGGGACATGTCATATTTTGACATTTTTCGCCATAGTATGGCATTTTTTGGTTGTTTTTTTTCGATATGCTATATTATGGTGTTTTTGGCAGTTTTTGCAACATTCTATGCTATGATGTCTCGGCACACTATTTTATTCGGTTTAATATAATTTTCAGGATTTTTTTGGACATGTCATATTTTGACATTTTTCGCCATACTATAGTATGGCATTTTTGGCTGTTTTTTCAACAAGCTATATTATGGTGTTTTTGGCTGTTTCTGCAACATTCTATGCTATGGCATGTCTCGGGAAGCTATTTTTGGCAGTTTTCAGAAACCATGGCATGGGACATGGCATATTTTAACATTTTTTGCCATACTATAGCATTTTCCGTCATTTTTTTGACATGCTGTAATATGGTGTTTTTGGCTGTTTTTGCAACATTCGATGCTATTGCGTGTCTCTGCATGCTATTTTAGGTGGTTTTCAGCTGTTTTCAGGTGTTTTTGGGACATGTCATATTTTGACAATTTTCGCCATACTATAGTATGGCATTTTTTGTTGTTTTTTTGACATGCTATATTATGGTGTTTTCTGCGGTTTTTGCAACATTCTATGCTATGGCGTGTCTTGGCACGCTGTTTTAGGCGATGTTCAGCTGTTTTCAGCTGTTTTTGGGACATATCATATGCCATAGTATGGCATCTTCAAACATTTTTTTGACTTGCTATATTATGGTGTTTTTGTAAAATTCTATGCTGTGGTGTGTCTCAGCATGCTCTTTTAGGCGGTTTTCAGCTGTTTTTGGGATGTCATATTTTGACATTTTTCGGCATACTATAATTTGGTTTTCCACAGACTATATTACAGTGTTTTTTGCAACATTCTGCACGATGGCCTGTCTTGGCAAACCATTTTGAGTGGTTTTCAGCTTTTTTTGGTCCATGTCATATTTTGACATTTTTTGCCATGGCATTATCGGTGGATTTTTTGACATGCTATTTTATCGTGTATATGGCTATATGGTTATTGCAACATCCTATGCTATGGCGTTTCTCAGCATGCTACTTTAGGTGGTTTTCAGCTGTTTTGTGGCCATGTCATATTTTGACATTTTTTGCCACACTGTACTGTGGCAAAAAATGCTGTGTTTTCATTTTCAGTCCTTTTTTTGACATGCTATATTATTGTGTTTTTGGTCGTTTTTGCAACATTCTATGCTATGATGTGTTTTGGGATGCTATTTTATGTGGTTTTTAGCAGTTTTTTGGAGTTACAAAGCGCCACACCCTGGTTCTTGAGCATGTTTAACATGTTCATGAATCAGCAGCAGCAGCCGTTTGAGCAGTCATTGACAGGAAACCACATGCGGAGGGGTGGAAACTCCCCAGCAGCAGGAGGAGGAAGCTTCTACCAAAACATGACACCCCAAGCAGGAGGGGGAAGTTTCTACTCAAACACGCCAACCCAAGGCCAGCCAATGAGGAGAGACGGAGAGTGAAAAGAGTGATGATGTGACGGACCTCTAGATGAAGAGGAACAACAGATCACTGTGTGTGCTTTTTGGGGCTTTTTGTGCTATTCCCTTATCTTGCTTAGACCTTGTGTTAGACGGTATATGTAACTCCTGTAAAATAGAGTGAGGTAACTGTTGCTTTTCATTTACTCTTTGAATAAAGCCTGCCTCGAGCAGTTTTAACCTTTTTCTACCATCCCTGGTCGTTCGCCTTTTTTTGTGATAGGCCTAATCAGAACATTACTCCAAATATCTCCAGTAAGTTTCACTAGGATTGGTTGCTGTCATCTTGAGTGATGACTTGAAATGTAATACATCGCAACCACTCCCGCCAATCAACATGTCACTTCAGATTTTGATTAATACATGGCCACAGCATGAATACTAAATTTGGAAAAATTCCGTCCACTGGATGTGCAGAAACACTTTCTAATTCTATTTTCTGTGGTTCATTGTGGTTTTCAGCAGTTTTTTGGACTTGTTGCACATTTTAATGTTATGGCATGTCCCAGCAGGCGATTTTATGCTGTTTTGAGGTGTTTAAAGGTGTTTTTAGAACATGTCATTTTTTGACATTTTTGCCATACTACAGCCTTGCTTTTACAGTCATTTTTACAACATGCTATATTATGGTGTTTTTGACCCTTTTTGAAAGTTTTAATGCTATGGCGTGTCCCAGTAGGCTATTTTATGCTGTTTTGAAGTGTTTCCAGCTGTTTTTGGGAAATGTCATTTTTGACATTTTTGCCATACTATAGCCTTGCTTTTTCGATCAATTTTTCAACATGCGATATCATGGTGTTTTTGGCCCTTTTTGAACGTTTTAATGCTATGGCGTGTCCCAGCACGCTATTTCATGCTGTTTTGAGGTGTTTAAAAGTGTTTTTGGGACATGTCATTTTTTGACATTTTTGCCATACTATAGCCTTGCTTTTTTAGTCAATTTTTCAACATGCTATATTATGGTGTTTTTGGCCCTTTTTGAACGTTTTAATGCTATGGCGTGTCTCTGCACGCTATTTCATACTGTTTTGAGGTGTTTAAAGGTGTTTTTGGGACATGTCATTTTTTGACACTTTTGCCATACTATAGCCTTGCTTTTTTGGTCAATTTTTCAACATGCTATATTATGGTGTTTTTGGCCCTTTTTGAATGTTTTAATGCTATGGCGTGTCCCAGCACGCTATTTCATACTGTTTTGAGGTGTTTAAAAGTGTTTTTGGGACATGTCATTTTTTGACACTTTTGCCATACTATAGCCTTGCTTTTTTGGTCAATTTTTCAACATGCTATATTATGGTGTTTTTGGCCCTTTTTGAATGTTTTAATGTTATGGTGGTCTCTGCACGCTATTTCATACTGTTTTGAGGTGTTTAAAAGTGTTTTTGGGACATGTGATTTTTTGACATTTTTGCCATACTATAGCCTTGCTTTTTCGGTCAATTTTTCAAGATGCTATATTATGGTGTTTTTGGCCCTTTTTGAACGTTTTAATGCTATGGCGTGTCTCTGCACGCTATTTCATGCTGTTTTGAGGTGTTTAAAAGTGTTTTTGGGACATGTCATTTTTTGACATTTTTGCCATACTATAGCCTTGCTTTTTCGGTCAATTTTTCAACATGCTATATTATGGTGTTTTTGGCCCTTTTTGAACGTTTTAATGCTATGGCGTGTCTCTGCACGCTATTTCATACTGTTTTGAGGTGTTTAAAGGTGTTTTTGGGACATGTCATTTTTTGACATTTTTGCCATACTATAGCCTTGCTTTTTCGGTCATTTTTTCAACATGCTATATTATGGTGTTATTGGCCCTTTTTGAACGTTTTAATGCTATGGCGTGTCCCAGCACGCTATTTCATACTGGTTTGAGGTGTTTAAAAGTGTTTTTGGGATATGTGATTTTTTGACATTTTTGCCATACTATAGCCTTGCTTTTTCGGTCAATTTTTCAAGATGCTATATTATGGTGTTTTTGACCCTTTTTGAACGTTTTAATGCTATGGCGTATCCCAGCACACTATTTTATGCTGTTTTGAGGTGTTTAAAGGTGTTTTTGGGACATGTCATTTTTTGACATTTTTGTCATACTATAGCCTTGCTTTTTTGGTTAATTTTTCAACATGCTATATTATGGTGTTATTGGCCCTTTTTCAACGTTTTAATGCTGTGGCGTGTCCCAGCACGCTATTTCATAGTGTTTTGAGGTGTTTAAAAGTATTTTTGGGACATGTGATTTTTTGACATTTTTGCCATACTATAGCCTTGCTTTTTTGGTCAGTTTTTCAACATGCTATATTATGGTGTTTTTGGCCCTTTTTGAACGTTTTAATGCTATGGCGTGTCCCAGCACGCTATTTCATGCTGTTTTGAGGTGTTTAAAAGTGTTTTTGGGACATGTCATTTTTTGAAATTTTTGCCATACTATAGCCTTGCTTTTTCGGTCAATTGTTCAAGATGCTATATTATGGTGTTTTTGGCCCTTTTTGAACGTTTTAATGCTATGGCGTGTCCCAGCACGCTATTTCATAGTGTTTTGAGGTGTTTAAAAGTGTTTTTGGGATATGTGATTTTTTGACATTTTTGCCTTACTATAGCCTTGCTTTTTTGGTCAGTTTTTCAAGATGCTATATTATGGTGTTTTTGGCGCTTTTTGAACGTTTTAATGCTATGGCGTGTCTCTGCACACTATTTCATACTGTTTTGAGGTGTTTAAAAGTGTTTTTGGGATATGTGATTTTTTGACATTTTTGCCATACTATAGCCTTGCTTTTTTAGTCAGTTTTTCAACATGCTATATTATGGTGTTTTTGGCCCTTTTTGAACGTTTTAATGCTATGGTGTGTCCCAGCACGATATTTCATACTGTTGTGAGGTGTTTAAAAGTGTTTTTGGGACATGTGATTTTTTGACATTTTTGCCATACTATAGCCTTGCTTTTTTGGTCAGTTTTTCAACATGCTATATTATGGTGTTTTTGGCGCTTTTTGAACGTTTTAATGCTATGGCGTGTCTCTGCACACTATTTCATACTGTTTTGAGGTGTTTAAAAGTGTTTTTGGGATATGTGATTTTTTGACATTTTTGCCATACTATAGCCTTGCTTTTTTAGTCAGTTTTTCAACATGCTATATTATGGTGTTTTTGGCCCTTTTTGAACGTTTTAATGCTATGGTGTGTCCCAGCACGATATTTCATACTGTTGTGAGGTGTTTAGAAGTGTTTTTGGGATATGTGATTTTTTGACATTTTTGCCATACTATAGCCTTGCTTTTTTGGTCAGTTTTTCAACATGCTATATTATGGTGTTTTTGGCCCTTTTTGAACGTTTTAATGCTATGGCGTGTATCTGCACACTATTTCATACTGTTTTGAGGTGTTTAAAAGTGTTTTTGGGACATGTGATTTTTTGACATTTTTGCCATACTATAGCCTTGCTTTTTTGGTCAATTTTTCAACATGCTATATTATGGTGTTTTTGGCCCTTTTTGAACGTTTTAATGCTATGGCGTGTCTCTGCACGCTATTTCATACTGTTTTGAGGTGTTTAAAGGTGATTTTGGGACATGTCATTTTTTGACATTTTTGCCATACTATAGCCTTGCTTTTTCGGTCAGTTTTTCAACATGCTATATTATGGTGTTATTGGCCCTTTTTGAACGTTTTAATGCTATGGCGTGTCCCAGCACGCTATTTCATAGTGTTTTGAGGTGTTTAAAAGTGTTTTTGGGACATGTGATTTTTTGACATTTTTGCCATACTATAGCCTTGCTTTTTTGGTCAGTTTTTCAACATGCTATATTATGGTGTTTTTGGCCCTTTTTGAACGTTTTAATGCTATGGCGTGTCCCAGCACACTATTTCATGCTGTTTTGAGGTGTTTAAAAGTGTTTTTGGGACATGTCATTTTTTGACATTTTTGCCATACTATAGCCTTGCTTTTTCGGTCAATTTTTCAAGATACTATATTATGGTGTTTTTGGCCCTTTTTGAACGTTTTAATGCTATGGCGTGTCCCAGCACGCTATTTCATGCTGTTTTGAGGTGTTTAAAAGTGTTTTTGGGACATGTCCTTTTTTGACATTTTTGCCTTACTATAGCCTTGCTTTTTTGGTCAGTTTTTCAACATGCTATATTATGGTGTTTTTGGCCCTTTTTGAACGTTTTAATGCTATGGCGTGTCCCAGCACGCTATTTCATGCTGTTTTGAGGTGTTTAAAAGTGTTTTTGGGACATGTCATTTTTTGAAATTTTTGCCATACTATAGCCTTGCTTTTTCGGTCAATTTTTCAAGATGCTATATTATGGTGTTTTTGGCCCTTTTTGAACGTTTTAATGCTATGGCGTGTCCCAGCACGCTATTTCATGCTGTTTTGAGGTGTTTAAAAGTGTTTTTGGGACATGTCATTTTTTGACACTTTTGCCATACTATAGCCTTGCTTTTTTGGTCAGTTTTTCAACATGCTATATTATGGTGTTTTTGGCGCTTTTTGAATGTTTTAATGCTATGGCGTGTCTCTGCACACTATTTCATACTGTTTTGAGGTGTTTAAAGGTGATTTTGGGACATGTCATTTTTTGACATTTTTGCCATACTATAGCCTTGCTTTTTCGGTCAGTTTTTCAAGATACTATATTATGGTGTTTTTGGCCCTTTTTGAACGTTTTAATGCTATGGCGTGTCCCAGCACGCTATTTCATAGTGTTTTGAGGTGTTTAAAAGTGTTTTTGGGATATGTGATTTTTTGACATTTTTGCCATACTATAGACTTGCTTTTTCGGTCAATTTTTCAAGATGCTATATTATGGTGTTTTTGGCCCTTTTTGAACGTTTTAATGCTATGGCGTGTCCCAGCGCGCTATTTCATGCTGTTTTGAGGTGTTTAAAAGTGTTTTTGGGACATGTCATTTTTTGACATTTTTGCCATACTATAGCCTTGCTTTTTTGGTCAGTTTTTCAACATGCTATATTATGGTGTTTTTGGCGCTTTTTGAACGTTTTAATGCTATGGCGTGTCTCTGCACACTATTTCATGCTGTTTTGAGGTGTTTAAAGGTGATTTTGGGATATGTCATTTTTTGACATTTTTGCCATACTATAGCCTTGCTTTTTTAGTCAGTTTTTCAACATGCTATATTATGGTGTTTTTGGCCCTTTTTGAACGTTTTAATGCTATGGTGTGTCCCAGCACGATATTTCATACTGTTGTGAGGTGTTTAAAAGTGTTTTTGGGACATGTCATTTTTTGACATTTTTGCCATACTATAGCCTTGCTTTTTTGGTCAGTTTTTCAAGATGCTATATTATGGTGTTTTTGGCCCTTTTTGAATGTTTTAATGCTATGGCGTGTCCCAGCACGCTATTTCATGCTGTTTTGAGGTGTTTAAAAGTGTTTTTGGGACATGTCATTTTTTGACATTTTTGCCATACTATAGCCTTGCTTTTTCGGTCAGTTTTTCAACATGCTATATTATAGTGTTTTTGGCCCTTTTTGAACGTTTTAATGCTATGGTGTGTCCCAGCATGCTATTTCATGCTGTTTTGAGGTGTTTAAAAGTGTTTTTGGGACATGTGATTTTTTGACATTTTTGCCATACTATAGCCTTGCTTTTTCGGTCAATTTTTCAAGATGCTATATTATGGTGTTTTTGACCCTTTTTGAACGTTTTAATGCTATGGCGTATCCCAGCACACTATTTTATGCTGTTTTGAGGTGTTTAAAGGTGTTTTTGGGACATGTCATTTTTTGACATTTTTGTCATACTATAGCCTTGCTTTTTTGGTTAATTTTTCAACATGCTATATTATGGTGTTATTGGCCCTTTTTGAACGTTTTAATGCTATGGCGTGTCCCAGCACGCTATTTCATAGTGTTTTGAGGTGTTTAAAAGTGTTTTTGGGACATGTGATTTTTTGACATTTTTGCCATACTATAGCCTTGCTTTTTTGGTCAGTTTTTCAACATGCTATATTATGGTGTTTTTGGCCCTTTTTGAACGTTTTAATGCTATGGCGTGTCCCAGCACACTATTTCATGCTGTTTTGAGGTGTTTAAAAGTGTTTTTGGGACATGTCATTTTTTGAAATTTTTGCCATACTATAGCCTTGCTTTTTCGGTCAATTGTTCAAGATGCTATATTATGGTGTTTTTGGCCCTTTTTGAACGTTTTAATGCTATGGCGTGTCCCAGCGCGCTATTTCATGCTGTTTTGAGGTGTTTAAAAGTGTTTTTGGGACATGTCATTTTTTGACATTTTTGCCTTACTATAGCCTTGCTTTTTTGGTCAGTTTTTCAACATGCTATATTGTGGTGTTTTTGGCGCTTTTTGAACGTTTTAATGCTATGGCGTGTCTCTGCACGCTATTTCATACTGTTTTGAGGTGTTTAAAGGTGATTTTGGGACATGTCATTTTTTGACATTTTTGCCATACTATAGCCTTGCTTTTTCGGTCAGTTTTTCAAGGTACTATATTATGGTGTTTTTGGCCCTTTTTGAACGTTTTAATGCTATGGCGTGTCTCTGCACACTATTTCATGCTGTTTTGAGGTGTTTAAAAGTGTTTTTGGGATATGTGATTTTTTGACATTTTTGCCATACTATAGACTTGCTTTTTCGGTCAATTTTTCAACATGCTATATTATGGTGTTTTTGGCCCTTTTTGAACGTTTTAATGCTATGGCGTGTCCCAGCGCGCTATTTCATGCTGTTTTGAGGTGTTTAAAAGTGTTTTTGGGACATGTCATTTTTTGACATTTTTGCCTTACTATAGCCTTGCTTTTTTGGTCAGTTTTTCAAGATGCTATATTATGGTGTTTTTGGCGCTTTTTGAACGTTTTAATGCTATGGCGTGTCTCTGCACACTATTTCATACTGTTTTGAGGTGTTTAAAAGTGTTTTTGGGATATGTGATTTTTTGACATTTTTGCCATACTATAGCCTTGCTTTTTTAGTCAGTTTTTCAACATGCTATATTATGGTGTTTTTGGCCCTTTTTGAACGTTTTAATGCTATGGTGTGTCCCAGCACGATATTTCATACTGTTGTGAGGTGTTTAAAAGTGTTTTTGGGACATGTGGTTTTTTGACATTTTTGCCATACTATAGCCTTGCTTTTTTGGTCAGTTTTTCAACATGCTATATTATGGTGTTATTGGCCCTTTTTGAACGTTTTAATGCTATGGTGTGTCCCAGCACGCTATTTCATACTGTTTTGAGGTGTTTAAAAGTGTTTTTGGGACATGTGATTTTTTGACATTTTTGCCATACTATAGCCTTGCTTCTTCGGTCAATTTTTCAACATGCTATATTATGGTGTTATTGGCCCTTTTTGAATGTTTTAATGCTATGGCGTGTCCCAGCACGCTATTTCATGCTGTTTTGAGGTGTTTAAAAGTGTTTTTGGGACATGTCATTTTTTGACCTTTTTGCCATACTATAGCCTTGCTTTTTCGGTCAGTTTTTCAACATGCTATATTATGGTGTTATTGGCCCTTTTTGAATGTTTTAATGCTATGGCGTGTCCCAGCACGCTATTTCATAGTGTTTTGAGGTGTTTAGAAGTGTTTTTGGGATATGTGATTTTTTGACATTTTTGCCATACTATAGCCTTGCTTTTTTGTTCAATTTTTCAACATGCTATATTATGGTGTTTTTGGCCCTTTTTGCAAGTTTTAATGCTATGGCATGTCCCAGTAAGCTATTTTATGCTGTTTTGAGGTGTTTAAAGGTGTTTTTGGGACATGTCATTTTTTGACATTTTTGCCATACTATAGCCTTGCTTTTTCGGTCAGTTTTTCAACATGCTATATTATGGTGTTATTGGCCCTTTTTGAACGTTTTAATGCTATGGCGTGTCCCAGCACGCTATTTCATACTGTTTTGAGGTGTTTAAAAGTGTTTTTGGGACATGTGATTTTTTGACATTTTTGCCATACTATAGCCTTGCTTTTTTGGTCAGTTTTTCAACATGCTATATTATGGTGTTTTTGGCCCTTTTTGAACGTTTTAATGCTATGGCGTGTCCCAGCACACTATTTTATGCTGTTTTGAGGTGTTTAAAGGTGTTTTTGGGACATGTCATTTTTTGACATTTTTGCCATACTATAGCCTTGCTTTTTTGGTCAGTTTTTCAACATGCTATATTATGGTGTTTTTGGCCCTTTTTGAACGTTTTAATGCTATGGCGTGTCCCAGCACGCTATTTCATGCTGTTTTGAGGTGTTTAAAAGTGTTTTTGGGACATGTCATTTTTTGACATTTTTGCCATACTATAGCCTTGCTTTTTTGGTCAATTTTTCAACATGCTATATTATGGTGTTTTTGGCGCTTTTTGAACGTTTTAATGCTATGGCGTGTCTCTGCACACTATTTCATGCTGTTTTGAGGTGTTTAAAGGTGATTTTGGGACATGTCATTTTTTGACATTTTTGCCATACTATAGCCTTGCTTTTTCGGTCAGTTTTTCAAGATGCTATATTATGGTGTTTTTGGCCCTTTTTGAACGTTTTAATGCTATGGCGTGTCCCAGCACGCTATTTCATAGTGTTTTGAGGTGTTTAAAAGTGTTTTTGGGATATGTGATTTTTTGACATTTTTGCCATACTATAGCCTTGCTTTTTTGGTCAGTTTTTCAACATGCTATATTATGGTGTTTTTGGCCCTTTTTGAACGTTTTAATGCTATGGTGTGTCCCAGCACGCTATTTCATACTGTTGTGAGGTGTTTAAAAGTGTTTTTGGGACATGTCATTTTTTGACATTTTTGCCATACTATAGCCTTGCTTTTTCGGTCAGTTTTTCAAGATGCTATATTATGGTGTTTTTGGCCCTTTTTGAACGTTTTAATGCTATGGCGTGTCCCAGCACACTATTTCATAGTGTTTTGAGGTGTTTAAAAGTGTTTTTGGGACATGTCATTTTTTGACATTTTTGCCTTACTATAGCCTTGCTTTTTTGTTCAATTTTTCAACATGCTATATTATGGTGTTTTTGGCCCTTTTTGAACGTTTTAATGCTATGGCGTGTCCCAGCACGCTATTTCATGCTGTTTTGAGGTGTTTAAAAGTGTTTTTGGGACATGTCATTTTTTGACATTTTTGCCTTACTATAGCCTTGCTTTTTTGGTCAATTTTTCAACATGCTATATTATGGAGTTTTTGGCGCTTTTTGAACGTTTTAATGCTATGGCGTGTCTCTGCACACTATTTCATACTGTTTTGAGGTGTTTAAAGGTGATTTTGGGACATGTCATTTTTTGACATTTTTGCCATACTATAGCCTTGCTTTTTCGGTCAGTTTTTCAAGATGCTATATTATGGTGTTTTTGGCCCTTTTTGAACGTTTTAATGCTATGGCGTGTCCCAGCACACTATTTCATAGTGTTTTGAGGTATTTAAAAGTGTTTTGGGGACATGTCATTTTTTGACACTTTTGCCATACTATAGCCTTGCTCTTTTGGTCAATTTTTCAACATGCTATATTATGGTGTTTTTGGCCCTTTTTGCAAGTTTTAATGCTATGGCATGTCCCAGTAAGTTATTTTATGCTGTTTTGAGGTGTTTAAAAGTGTTTTTGGGACATGTCATTTTTTGACATTTTTGCCATACTATAGCCTTGCTTTTTCGGTCAGTTTTTCAAGATGCTATATTATGGTGTTTTTGGCCCTTTTTAAACGTTTTAATGCTATGGCGTGTCCCAGCACACTATTTCATAGTGTTTTGAGGTGTTTAAAAGTGTTTTTGGGACATGTCATTTTTTGACATTTTTGCCATACTATAGCCTTGCTTTTTTGGTCAGTTTTTCAACATGCTATATTATGGTGTTTTTGGCCCTTTTTGAACGTTTTAATGCTATGGAGTGTCCCAGCACACCATTTTATGCTGTTTCGAGGTGTTTAAAGGTGTTTTTGGGACATGTCATTTTTTGACACTTTTGCCATACTATAGCCTTGCTTTTTCGGTCAATTTTTCAAGATGCTATATTATGGTGTTTTTGACCCTTTTTGAACGTTTTAATGCTATGGCGTGTCCCAGCACGCTATTTCATGCTGTTTTGAGGTGTTTAAAAGTGTTTTTGGGACATGTCCTTTTTAAAATTTTTGCCATACTATAGCCTTGCTTTTTTCGTCAATTTTTCAACATGCTAAATTATGGTGTTTTTGGCCCTTTTTGAATGTTTTAATGTTATGGTGGTCTCTGCACGCTATTTCATACTGTTTTGAGGTGTTTAAAAGTATGTTTGGGACATGTCATTGTTTGACATTTTTGCCATACTATAGCCTTGCTTTTTTGGTCAATTTTTCAACATGCTATATTATGGTGTTTTTGGCCCTTTTTGAACGTTTTAATGCTATGGCGTGTCCCAGCACGCTATTTCATGCTGTTTTGAGGTGTTTAAAAGTGTTTTTGGGACATGTCCTTTTTTGAAATTTTTGCCATACTATAGCCTTGCTCTTTTGGTCAATTTTTCAACATGCTATATTATGGTGTTTTTGGCCCTTTTTGAACGTTTTAATGCTATGGCGTGTCTCTGCACGCTATTTCATACTGTCTTGAGGTGTTTAAAGGTGATTTTGGGACATGTCATTTTTTGACACTTTTGCCATACTATAGCCTTGCTTTTTTGGTTAATTTTTCAAGATGCTATATTATGGTGTTTTTGAACCTTTTTGAACGTTTTAACGCTATGGCGTGTCTCTGCACGCTATTTCATACTGTTTTGAGGTGTTTAAAAGTGTTTTTGGGACATGTCATTTTTTGACATTTTTGCCATACTATAGCCTTGCTTTTTCGGTCAATTTTTCAACATGCTATATTATGGTGTTTTTGGCCCTTTTTGAACGTTTTAATGCTATGGCGTGTCCCAGCACGCTATTTCATGCTGTTTTGAGGTGTTTAAAAGTGTTTTTGGGACATGTGATTTTTTGACATTTTTGCCATACTATAGCCTTGCTTTTTTGGTCAATTTTTCAACATGCTATATTATGGTGTTTTGGCCCTTTTTGCAAGTTTTAATGTTATGGCATGTCCCATCATGCTATTTCATGCTGTTTTGAGGTGTTTAAAAGTGTTTTTGGGACATGTCATTTTTTGAAATTTTTGCTATACTATAGCCTTGCTTTTTCGGTCAGTTTTTCAACATGCTATATTATGGTGTTTTTGGCCCTTTTTGAACGTTTTAATGCTATGGCGTGTCTCTGCACGCTATTTCATACTGTTTTGAGGTGTTTAAAAGTGTTTTTGGGACATGTCATTTTTGACACTTTTGCCATACTATAGCCTTGCTTTTTTGGTTAATTTTTCAACATGCTATATTATGGTGTTTTTGGCCCTTTTTGAACGTTTTAATGCTATGGCGTGTCCCAGCACGCTATTTCATACTGTTTTGAGGTGTTTAAAAGTGTTTTTGGGACATGTCCTTTTTTGACACTTTTGCCATACTATAGCCTTGCTTTTTTGGTCAATTTTTCAACATGCTATATTATGGTGTTTTTGGCCCTTTTTGAACGTTTTAAAGCTATGGCGTGTCTGTGCACGCTATTTCATACTGTTTTGAGGTGTTTAAAGGTGTGTTTGGGACATGTCATTTTTTGAAATTTTTGCCATACTATAGCCTTGCTTCTTCGGTCAATTTTTCAACATGCTATATTATGGTGTTTTTGGCCCTTTTTGAACGTTTTAATGCTATGGCGTGTCCCAGCACGGTATTTCATATTGTTTTGAGGTGTTTAAAAGTGTTTTTGGGACATGTCATTTTTTGAAATTTTTGCTATACTATAGCCTTGCTTTTTCGGTCAGTTTTTCAACATGCTATATTATGGTGTTTTTGGCCCTTTTTGAACGTTTTAATGCTATGGCGTGTCCCAGCACGGTATTTCATATTGTTTTGAGGTGTTTAAAAGTGTTTTTGGGACATGTCATTTTTTGATACTTTTGCCATACTATAGCCTTGCTTTTTCGGTCAGTTTTTCAACATGCTATATTATTGTGTTATTGGCCCTTTTTGAACGTTTTAATGCTATGGTGTGTCCCAGCATGCTATTTCATGCTGTTTTGAGGTGTTTAAAAGTGTTTTTGGGACATGTCATTTTTTGAAATTTTTGCTATACTATAGCCTTGCTTTTTCGGTCAATTTTTCAAGATGCTATATTATGGTGTTTTTGGCCCTTTTTGCAAGTTTTAATGCTATGGCATGTCCCAGTAAGTTATTTTATGCTGTTTGGAGGTGTTTAAAGGTGTTTTTGGGACATGTCATTTTTTGACATTTTTGCCATACTATAGCCTTGCTTTTTCGGTCAGTTTTTCAAGATGCTATATTATGGTGTTTTTGGCCCTTTTTGAACGTTTTAATGCTATGGCGTGTCCCAGCACACTATTTCATAGTGTTTTGAGGTGTTTAAAAGTGTTTTTGGGACATGTCATTTTTTGACATTTTTGCCATACTATAGCCTTGCTTTTTTGGTCAGTTTTTCAACATGCTATATTATGGTGTTTTTGGCCCTTTTTGAACGTTTTAATGCTATGGAGTGTCCCAGCACACCATTTTATGCTGTTTCGAGGTGTTTAAAGGTGTTTTTGGGACATGTCATTTTTTGACACTTTTGCCATACTATAGCCTTGCTTTTTCGGTCAATTTTTCAAGATGCTATATTATGGTGTTTTTGACCCTTTTTGAACGTTTTAATGCTATGGCGTGTCCCAGCATGCTATTTCATGCTGTTTTGAGGTGTTTAAAAGTGTTTTTGGGACATGTCATTTTTGAAATTTTGCCATACTATAGCCTTGCTTTTTGGTCAGTTTTTCAACATGCTATATTATGGTGTTTTTGGCCCTTTTTGAACGTTTTAATGCTATGGCGTGTCCCAGCACGGTATTTCATATTGTTTTGAGGTGTTTAAAAGTGTTTTTGGGACATGTCATTTTTTGATACTTTTGCCATACTATAGCCTTGCTTTTTCGGTCAGTTTTTCAACATGCTATATTATTGTGTTTTTGGCCCTTTTTGAACGTTTTAATGCTATGGCGTGTCCCAGCACGCTATTTCATGCTGTTTTGTGGTGTTTAAAAGTGTTTTTTGGACATGTCATTTTTTGACATTTTTGCCATACTATAGCCTTGCTCTTTTGGTCAATTTTTCAACATGCTATATTATGGTGTTTTGGCCCTTTTTGCAAGTTTTAATGTTATGGCATGTCCCATCATGCTATTTCATGCTGTTTTGAGGTGTTTAAAAGTGTTTTTGGGACATGTCATTTTTTGAAATTTTTGCTATACTATAGCCTTGCTTTTTCGGTCAGTTTTTCAACATGCTATATTATGGTGTTTTTGGCCCTTTTTGAACGTTTTAATGCTATGGCGTGTCTCTGCACACTATTTCATGCTGTTTTGAGGTGTTTAAAAGTGTTTTTGGGACATGTCATTTTTTGACAATTTTGCCATACTATAGCCTTGCTTTTTTGGTCAATTTTTCAACATGCTATATTATGGTGTTTTTGGCCCTTTTTGAACGTTTTAATGCTATGGCGTGTCCCAGCACGCTATTTCATACTGTTTTGAGGTGTTTAAAAGTGTTTTTGGGACATGTCCTTTTTTGACACTTTTGCCATACTATAGCCTTGCTTTTTTGGTCAATTTTTCAACATGCTATATTATGGTGTTTTTGGCCCTTTTTGAACGTTTTAATGCTATGGCGTGTCCCAGCACGCTATTTCATACTGTTTTGAGGTGTTTAAAAGTGTTTTTGGGACATGTCATTTTTGACATTTTTGCCATACTATAGCCTTGCTTTTTCGGTCAATTTTTCAAAATGCTATATTATGGTGTTTTTGGCCCTTTTTGAACGTTTTAATGTTATGGCATGTTCCAGCATGCTATTTCATGCTGTTTTGAGGTGTTTAAAAGTGTTTTTGGGACATGTCATTTTTTGAAATTTTTGCCATACTATAGCCTTGCTTTTTTGGTCAGTTTTTCAACATGCTATATTATGGTGTTTTTGGCCCTTTTTGAACGTTTTAATGCTATGGCGTGTCCCAGCACGCTATTTCATGCTGTTTTGAGGTGTTTAAAAGTGTTTTTGGGACATGTCATTTTTGACATTTTTGCCATACTATAGCCTTGCTTTTTTGGTCAATTTTCAACATGCTATATTATGGTGTTTTGGCCCTTTTGAACGTTTTAATGCTATGGTGTGTCCCAGCACGCTATTTCATGCTGTTTTGAGGTGTTTAAAAGTGTTTTGGGACATGTCATTTTTTGACATTTTGCCATACTATAGCCTTGCTTTTTGGTCAATTTTTCAAGATGCTATATTATGGTGTTTTTGGCCCTTTTGAGCGTTTAATGCTATGGCGTGTCCCAGCACGCTATTTCATGCTGTTTTGAGTTGTTTAAAAGTGTTTTTGGTACATGTCATTTTTTGACATTTTTGCCATACTATAGCCTTGCTTTTTCGGTCAATTTTTCAAGATACTATATTATGGTGTTTTGGCCCTTTTGAGCGTTTTAATGCTATAGCGTGTCCCAGCACGCTATTTCATACTGTTTTGAGGTGTTTAAAAGTGTTTTTGGGACATGTCATTTTTTGACATTTTTGCCATACTATAGCCTTGCTCTTTTGGTCAGTTTTTCAACATGCTATATTATGGTGTTTTTGGCGCTTTTTGAACGTTTTAATGCTATGGCGTGTCTCTGCACACTATTTCATGCTGTTTTGAGGTGTTTAAAGGTGATTTTGGGACATGTCATTTTTTGACATTTTTGCCATACTATAGCCTTGCTTTTTTGGTCAGTTTTTCAACATGCTATATTATGGTTTTTTTGGCCCTTTTTGAACGTTTTAATGCTATGGCGTGTCCCAGCACGCTATTTCATGCTGTTTTGAGGTGTTTAAAAGTGTTTTTGGGACATGTCATTTTTTGACACTTTTGCCATACTATAGCCTTGCTTTTTTGGTCAATTTTTCAACATGCTATATTATGGTGTTATTGGCCCTTTTTGCAAGTTTTAATGCTATGGCGTGTCCCAGCACGTTATTTCATGCTGTTTTGAGGTATTTAAAAGTGTTTTTGGGACATGTCATTTTTGACATTTTGCCATACTATAGCCTTGCTTTTTGGTCAATTTTTCAACATGCTATATTATGGTGTTTTGGCCCTTTTGAGCGTTTTAATGCTATGGCGTGTCCCAGCACGCTATTTCATAGTGTTTTGAGGTGTTTAAAAGTGTTTTTGGGACATGTCATTTTTGACATTTTGCCATACTATAGCCTTGCTTTTTCGGTCAATTTTTCAAAATGCTATATTATGGTGTTTTTGGCCCTTTTTGAACGTTTTAATGCTATGGCGTGTCCCAGCACACTATTTCATGCTGTTTTGAGGTGTTTAAAGGTGTTTTTGGGGCATGTCATTTTTTGACACTTTTGCCATACTATAGCCTTGCTTTTTTGGTCAATTTTTCAACATGCTATATTATGGTGTTTTTGGCCCTTTTTGAACGTTTTAATGCTATGGCGTGTCCCAGCACGCTATTTCATGCTGTTTTGAGGTGTTTAAAAGTGTTTTTGGGACATGTCATTTTTTGACACTTTTGCCATACTATAGCCTTGCTTTTTGGTCAATTTTCAACATGCTATATTATGGTGTTTTTGGCCCTTTTGAGCGTTTTAATGCTATGGCGTGTCTCTGCACGCTATTTCATGCTGTTTTGAGGTGTTTAAAAGTATGTTTTGGGACATGTCATTTTTGACATTTTGCCATACTATAGCCTTGCTTTTTTGGTCAATTTTTCAACATGCTATATTATGGTGTTTTTGACCCTTTTTGAACGTTTTAACGCTATGGCGTGTCCCAGCACGCTATTTCATGCTGTTTTGAGGTGTTTAAAAGTGTTTTTGGGACATGTCATTTTTTGACATTTTTGCCATACTATAGCCTTGCTTTTTCGGTCAATTTTTCAAGATACTATATTATGGTGTTTTTGGCCCTTTTTGCAAGTTTTAATGCTATGGCATGTCCCAGCACGCTATTTCATACTGTTTTGAGGTGTTTAAAAGTGTTTTTGGGACATGTCATTTTTGACACTTTTGCCATACTATAGCCTTGCTTTTTTGGTTAATTTTTCAAGATGCTATATTATGGTGTTATTGGCCCTTTTGAGCGTTTTAATGCTATGGCGTGTCTCTGCACGCTATTTCATACTGTTTTGAGGTGTTTAAAAGTGTTTTTGGGACATGTCATTTTTTGACATTTTTGCCATACTATAGCCTTGCTTTTTCGGTCAATTTTTCAACATGCTATATTATGGTGTTTTTGGCCCTTTTTGAACGTTTTAATGCTATGGCGTGTCCCAGCACGCTATTTCATGCTGTTTTGAGGTGTTTAAAGGTGATTTTGGGACATGTCATTTTTTGACATTTTTGCCATACTATAGCCTTGCTTTTTTGGTCAGTTTTTCAACATGCTATATTATGGTGTTTTGGCCCTTTTTGCAAGTTTTAATGTTATGGCATGTCCCATCATGCTATTTCATGCTGTTTTGAGGTGTTTAAAAGTGTTTTTGGGACATGTCATTTTTTGAAATTTTTGCCATACTATAGCCTTGCTTTTTGGTCAGTTTTTCAACATGCTATATTATGGTGTTTTGGCCCTTTTGAGCGTTTTAATGCTATGGCGTGTCCCAGCACGCTATTTCATGCTGTTTTGAGGTGTTTAAAGTGTTTTGGGACATGTCATTTTTGACATTTTGCCATACTATAGCCTTGCTTTTTGGTCAGTTTTTCAACATGCTATATTATGGTGTTTTTGGCCCTTTTTGTACGTTTTAATGCTATGGCGTGTCCCAGCGCGCTATTTCATGCTGTTTTGAGGTGTTTAAAAGTGTTTTTGGGACATGTCATTTTTTGACACTTTTGCCATACTATAGCCTTGCTTTTTTGGTCAATTTTTCAACATGCTATATTATGGTGTTATTGGCCCTTTTTGAACGTTTTAATGCTATGGCGTGTCCCAGCACGCTATTTCATAGTGTTTTGAGGTGTTTAAAAGTGTTTTTGGGACATGTGATTTTTTGACATTTTTGCCATACTATAGCCTTGCTTTTTTGGTCAATTTTTCAACATGCTATATTATGGTGTTTTTGGCCCTTTTTGAACGTTTTAATGCTATGGCGTGTCCCAGCACGCTATTTCATGCTGTTTTGAGGTGTTTAAAAGTGTTTTTGGGACATGTCATTTTGACATTTTGCCATACTATAGCCTTGCTTTTTGGTCAGTTTTTCAACATGCTATATTATGGTGTTTTGGCCCTTTTTGAACGTTTTAATGCTATGGCGTGTCCCAGCACGCTATTTCATGCTGTTTTGAGGTGTTTAAAAGTGTTTTTGGGACATGTCATTTTTTGATACTTTTGCCATACTATAGCCTTGCTTTTTTCGGGTCAATTTTTCAACATGCTATATTATGGTGTTTTGGCCCTTTTTGAACGTTTTAATGCTATGGCGTGTCCCAGCGCGCTATTTCATGCTGTTTTGAGGTGTTTAAAAGTGTTTTTGGGACATGTCATTTTTTGACAATTTTGCCATACTATAGCCTTGCTTTTTTGGTCAATTTTTCAACATGCTATATTATGGTGTTATTGGCCCTTTTTGCAAGTTTTAATGCTATGGCATGTCCCAGTAAGTTATTTTATGCTGTTTTGAGGTGTTTAAAGGTGTTTTTGGGACATGTCATTTTTTGACATTTTTGCCATACTATAGCCTTGCTTTTTCGGTCAGTTTTTCAACATGCTATATTATGGTGTTATTGGCCCTTTTTGAACGTTTTAATGCTATGGCGTGTCCCAGCACGCTATTTCATAGTGTTTTGAGGTGTTTAGAAGTGTTTTTGGGACATGTGATTTTTGACATTTTGCCATACTATAGCCTTGCTTTTTTGGTCAGTTTTTCAACATGCTATATTATGGTGTTTTTGGCCCTTTTTGAACGTTTTAATGCTATGGTGTGTCCCAGCACGCTATTTCATGCTGTTTTGAGGTGTTTGAAAGTGTTTTTGGGAAATGTCATTTTTGACATTTTTGCCATACTATAGCCTTGCTTTTTCGGTCAATTTTTCAACATGCTATATTATGGTGTTTTTGGCCCTTTTTGAACGTTTTAATGCTATGGCGTGTCCCAGCACGCTATTTCATGCTGTTTTGAGGTGTTTAAAAGTGTTTTTGGGACATGTCATTTTTTGAAATTTTTGCTATACTATAGCCTTGCTTTTTCGGTCAGTTTTTCAACATGCTATATTATGGTGTTTTTGGCCCTTTTTGAACGTTTTAATGCTATGGCGTGTCCCAGCACGCTATTTCATGCTGTTTTGAGGTGTTTAAAAGTGTTTTTGGGACATGTCATTTTTTGACACTTTTGCCATACTATAGCCTTGCTTTTTTGGTCAGTTTTTCAACATGCTATATTATGGTGTTTTTGGCCCTTTTTGAACGTTTTAATGCTATGGCGTGTCCCAGCACGCTATTTCATGCTGTTTTGAGGTGTTTAAAAGTGTTTTTGGGACATGTCATTTTTGACATTTTTGCCATACTATAGCCTTGCTTTTTTGGTCAATTTTTCAACATGCTATATTATGGTGTTTTGGCCCTTTTTGCAAGTTTTAATGTTATGGCATGTCCCATCATGCTATTTCATGCTGTTTTGAGGTGTTTAAAAGTGTTTTTGGGACATGTCATTTTTGAAATTTTGCCATACTATAGCCTTGCTTTTTCGGTCAGTTTTTCAACATGCTATATTATGGTGTTTTTGGCCCTTTTTGAACGTTTTAATGCTATGGCGTGTCTCTGCACGCTATTTCATACTGTTTTGAGGTGTTTAAAGGTGATTTTGGGACATGTCATTTTTTGACACTTTTGCCATACTATAGCCTTGCTTTTTTGGTTAATTTTTCAACATGCTATATTATGGTGTTTTTGGCCCTTTTTGAACGTTTTAATGCTATGGCGTGTCCCAGCACGCTATTTCATACTGTTTTGAGGTGTTTAAAAGTGTTTTTGGGACATGTCCTTTTTTGACACTTTTGCCATACTATAGCCTTGCTTTTTTGGTCAATTTTTCAACATGCTATATTATGGTGTTTTTGGCCCTTTTTGAACGTTTTAAAGCTATGGCGTGTCTGTGCACGCTATTTCATACTGTTTTGAGGTGTTTAAAGGTGTGTTTGGGACATGTCATTTTTTGAAATTTTTGCCATACTATAGCCTTGCTTCTTCGGTCAATTTTTCAACATGCTATATTATGGTGTTTTTGACCCTTTTTGAACGTTTTAATGCTATGGCATGTCCCATCATGCTATTTCATGCTGTTTTGAGGTGTTTAAAAGTGTTTTTGGGACATGTCATTTTTTGAAATTTTTGCTATACTATAGCCTTGCTTTTTCGGTCAGTTTTTCAACATGCTATATTATGGTGTTTTTGGCCCTTTTTGAACGTTTTAATGCTATGGCGTGTCCCAGCACGGTATTTCATATTGTTTTGAGGTGTTTAAAAGTGTTTTTGGGACATGTCATTTTTTGATACTTTTGCCATACTATAGCCTTGCTTTTTCGGTCAGTTTTTCAACATGCTATATTATTGTGTTATTGGCCCTTTTTGAACGTTTTAATGCTATGGTGTGTCCCAGCATGCTATTTCATGCTGTTTTGAGGTGTTTAAAAGTGTTTTTGGGACATGTCATTTTTTGAAATTTTTGCTATACTATAGCCTTGCTTTTTCGGTCAATTTTTCAAGATGCTATATTATGGTGTTTTTGGCCCTTTTTGCAAGTTTTAATGTTATAGCTTGTCTCTGCACGCTATTTCATGCTGTTTTTAGGTGTTTAAAAGTATGTTTGGGACATGTCATTTTTTGAAATTTTTGCCATACTATAGCCTTGCTTCTTCGGTCAATTTTTCAACATGCTATATTATGGTGTTTTTGGCCCTTTTTGAACGTTTTAATGCTATGGTGTGTCCCAGCATGCTATTTCATGCTGTTTTGAGGTGTTTAAAAGTGTTTTTGGGACATGTCATTTTTTGACACTTTTGCCATACTCTAGCCTTGCTTTTTTGGTCAATTTTTCAATATGCTATATTATGGTATTTTTGGCCCTTTTTGCAAGTTTTAATGTTATAGCTTGTCTCTGCACGCTATTTCATGCTGTTTTTAGGTGTTTAAAAGTATGTTTGGGACATGTCATTTTTTGACATTTTTGCCATACTATAGCCTTGCTTTTTCGGTCAAGTTTTCAACATGCTATATTATGGTGTTTTTGGCCCTTTTTGAACGTTTTAATGCTATGGCGTGTCCCAGCACGCTATTTTATGCTGTTTTGAGATGTATAAAGGTGTTTTTGGGACATGTCATTTTTTGACATTTTTGCCATACTATAGCCTTGCTTTTTTGGTCAATTTTTCAACATGCTATATTATGGTGTTTTTGGCGCTTTTTGAACGTTTTAATGCTATGGCGTGTCTCTGCACGCTATTTCATACTGTTTTGCGGTGTTTAAAATTATGTTTGGGACATGTCATTTTTTGACATTTTTGCCATACTATAGCCTTGCTTTTTTGGTCAATTTTTCAACATGCTATATTATGGTGTTTTTGGCCCTTTTTGAACGTTTTAATGCTATGGAGTGTCCCGGCACACCATTTTATGCTGTTTCGAGGTGTTTAAAGGTGTTTTTGGGACATGTCATTTTTTGACACTTTTGCCATACTATAGCCTTGCTTTTTCGGTCAATTTTTCAACATGCTATATTATGGTGTTATTGGCCCTTTTTGAACGTTTTAATGCTATGGCGTGTCCCAGTACGCTATTTCATACTGTTTTGAGGTGTTTAAAAGTATGTTTGGGACATGTCATTTTTTGACATTTTTGCCATACTATAGCCTTACTCTTTTGGTCAATTTTTCAACATGCTATATTATGGTGTTTTTGGCCCTTTTTGCAAGTTTTAATGCTATGGCATGTCCCAGTAAGTTATTTTATGCTGTTTTGAGGTGTTTAAAGGTGTTTTTGGGACATGTCATTTTTTGAAATTTTTGCCATACTATAGCCTTGCTTTTTTGGTTAATTTTTCAAGATGCTATATTATGGTGTTTTTGACCCTTTTTGAACGTTTTAACGCTATGGCGTGTCCCAGCACGCTATTTCATGCTGTTTTGAGGTGTTTAAAAGTGTTTTTGGGACATGTCATTTTTTGACACTTTTGCCATACTATAGCCTTGCTTTTTTGGTCACTTTTTCAACATGCTATATTATGGTGTTTTTGGCCCTTTTTGAACGTTTTAATGCTATGGCGTGTCCCAGCACGCTATTTTATGGTGTTTTGAGGTGTTTAAAAGTGTTTTTGGGACATGTCCTTTTTTGAAATTTTTGCCATACTATAGCCTTGCTTTTTTGGTCAATTTTTCAACATGCTATATTATGGTGTTTTTGGCCCTTTTTGAACGTTTTAACGCTATGGCGTGTCTCTGCACGCTATTTCATACTGTTTTGAGGTGTTTAAAAGTGTTTTTGGGACATGTCATTTTTTGACATTTTTGCCATACTATAGCCTTGCTTTTTTGGTCAATTTTTCAACATGCTATATTATGGTGTTTTTGGCCCTTTTTGAACGTTTTAATGCTATGGCGTGTCCCAGCACGCTATTTCATGCTGTTTTGAGGTGTTTAAAAGTGTTTTTGGGACATGTCATTTTTTGACATTTTTGCCATACTATAGCCTTGCTTTTTTGGTCAATTTTTCAACATGCTATATTATGGTGTTTTTGGCCCTTTATGAACGTTTTAATGCTATGGCGTGTCCCAGCACGCTATTTTATGCTGTTTTGAGATGTATAAAGGTGTTTTTGGGACATGTCATTTTTTGACACTTTTGCCATACTATAGCCTTGCTTTTTTGGTCAATTTTTCAAGATGCTATATTATGGTGTTTTTGGCCCTTTTTGAACGTTTTAATGCTATGGCGTGTCCCAGCACGCTATTTTATGCTGTTTTGAGTTGTTTAAAGGTGTTTTTGGGACATGTCATTTTTTGACACTTTTGCCATACTATAGCCTTGCTTTTTGGTCAATTTTTCAACATGCTATATTATGGTGTTTTTGGCCCTTTATGAACGTTTTAATGCTATGGCGTGTCCCAGCACGCTATTTCATGCTGTTTTGAGGTGTTTAAAAGTGTTTTTGGGACATGTCATTTTTTGACACTTTTGCCATACTATAGCCTTGCTTTTTTGGTCACTTTTTCAACATGCTATATTATGGTGTTTTTGACGCTTTTTGAATGTTTTAATGCTATGGCGTGTCCCAGCACGCTATTTCATGCTGTTTTGAGGTGTTTAAAAGTGTTTTTGGGACATGTGATTTTTTGACATTTTTGCCATACTATAGCCTTGCTTTTTTGGTCAGTTTTTCAACATGCTATATTATGGTGTTTTTGGCCCTTTTTGAATGTTTTAATGCTATGGCGTGTCCCAGCACGCTATTTTATGGTGTTTTGAGGTGTTTAAAAGTGTTTTTGGGACATGTCCTTATTTGAAATTTTTGCCATACTATAGCCTTACTCTTTTGGTCAATTTTTCAACATGCTATATTATGGTGTTTTTGACCCTTTTTGAACGTTTTAACGCTATGGCGTGTCCCAGCACGCTATTTCATGCTGTTTTGAGGTGTTTAAAAGTGTTTTTGGGACATGTCATTTTTTGACACTTTTGCCATACTATAGCCTTGCTTTTTTGGTCACTTTTTCAACATGCTATATTATGGTGTTTTTGACGCTTTTTGAATGTTGTAATGCTATGGCGTGTCCCAGCACGCTATTTCATGCTGTTTTGAGGTGTTTAAAAGTGTTTTTGGGACATGTCATTTTTTGACACTTTTGCCATACTATAGCCTTGCTTTTTTGGTCAATTTTTCAACATGCTATATTATGGTGTTTTTGGCCCTTTTTGAACGTTTTAATGCTATGGCGTGTCCCAGCGCGCTATTTCATGCTGTTTTGAGGTGTTTAAAAGTGTTTTTGGGACATGTCATTTTTTGACATTTTTGCCTTACTATAGCCTTGCTGTTTTGGTCAATTTTTCAACATGCTATATTATGGTGTTTTTGGCGCTTTTTGAACGTTTTAATGCTATGGTGTGTCTCTGCACGCTATTTCATACTGTTTTGAGGTGTTTAAAGGTGATTTTGGGACATGTGATTTTTTGACATTTTTGCCATACTATAGCCTTGCTTTTTTGGTCAGTTTTTCAAGATGCTATATTATGGTGTTTTTGGCCCTTTTTGAACGTTTTAATGCTATGGCGTGTCCCAGCACGCTATTTCATAGTGTTGTGAGGTGTTTAAAAGTGTTTTTGGGACATGTGATTTTTTGACATTTTTGCTATACTATAGCCTTGCTTTTTTGGTCAATTTTTCAACATGCTATATTATGGTGTTTTGGCCCTTTTTGCAAGTTTTAATGCTATGGCATGTCCCAGCAAGTTATTTTATGCTGTTTTGAGGTGTTTAAAGGTGATTTTGGGACATGTCATTTTTTGACACTTTTGCCATACTATAGCCTTGCTTTTTTGGTCAATTTTTCAAGATGCTATATTATGGTGTTTTTGGCCCTTTTTGAACGTTTTAATGCTATGGCGTGTCCCAGCACGCTATTTTATGCTGTTTTGAGATGTATAAAGGTGTTTTTGGGACATGTGATTTTTTGACACTTTTGCCATACTATAGCCTTGCTTTTTTGGTCAATTTTTCAACATGCTATATTATGGTGTTTTTGGCCTTTTTTGAACGTTTTAATGCTATGGCGTGTCCCAGCACGCTATTTTATGGTGTTTTGAGGTGTTTAAAAGTGTTTTTGGGACATGTCCTTTTTTGAAATTTTTGCCATACTATAGCCTTGCTTTTTCGGTCAGTTTTTCAACATGCTATATTATGGTGTTATTGGCCCTTTTTGAACGTTTTAATGCTATGGCGTGTCCCAGCACGCTATTTCATGCTGTTTTGAGGTGTTTAAAAGTGTTTTTGGGACATGTGTTTTTTTGACATTTTTGCCATACTATAGCCTTGCTTGTTTGGTAAATTTTTCAACATGCTATATTATGGTGTTATTGGCCCTTTTTGAACGTTTTAATGCTATGGCGTGTCCCAGCACGCTATTTCATGCTGTTTTGAGGTGTTTAAAAGTGTTTTTGGGACATGTGATTTTTTGACATTTTTGCCATACTATAGCCTTGCTTTTTTGGTCAGTTTTTCAAGATGCTATATTATGGTGTTTTTGGCCCTTTTTGAACGTTTTAATGCTATGGCGTGTCCCAGCGCGCTATTTCATGCTGTTTTGAGGTGTTTAAAAGTGTTTTTGGGACATGTCATTTTTTGACATTTTTGCCTTACTATAGCCTTGCTGTTTTGGTCAATTTTTCAACATGCTATATTATGGTGTTTTTGGCGCTTTTTGAACGTTTTAATGCTATGGTGTGTCTCTGCACGCTATTTCATACTGTTTTGAGGTGTTTAAAGGTGATTTTGGGACATGTGATTTTTTGACATTTTTGCCATACTATAGCCTTGCTTTTTTGGTCAGTTTTTCAAGATGCTATATTATGGTGTTTTTGGCCCTTTTTGAACGTTTTAATGCTATGGCGTGTCCCAGCACGCTATTTCATAGTGTTGTGAGGTGTTTAAAAGTGTTTTTGGGACATGTGATTTTTTGACATTTTTGCTATACTATAGCCTTGCTTTTTTGGTCAATTTTTCAACATGCTATATTATGGTGTTTTGGCCCTTTTTGCAAGTTTTAATGCTATGGCGTGTCCCAGCACGCTATTTTATGCTGTTTTGAGATGTATAAAGGTGTTTTTGGGACATGTCATTTTTTGACACTTTTGCCATACTATAGCCTTGCTTTTTTGGTCAATTTTTCAACATGCTAAATTATGGTGTTTTTGGCCCTTTATGAACGTTTTAATGCTATGGCGTGTCCCAGCACGCTATTTTATGCTGTTTTGAGATGTATAAAGGTGTTTTTGGGACATGTCATTTTTTGACACTTTTGCCATACTATAGCCTTGCTTTTTTGGTCAATTTTTCAAGATGCTATATTATGGTGTTTTTGGCCCTTTTTGAACGTTTTAATGCTATGGCGTGTCCCAGCACGCTATTTTATGCTGTTTTGAGATGTATAAAGGTGTTTTTGGGACATGTGATTTTTTGACACTTTTGCCATACTATAGCCTTGCTTTTTTGGTCAATTTTTCAACATGCTATATTATGGTGTTTTTGGCCTTTTTTGAACGTTTTAATGCTATGGCGTGTCCCAGCACGCTATTTTATGGTGTTTTGAGGTGTTTAAAAGTGTTTTTGGGACATGTCCTTTTTTGAAATTTTTGCCATACTATAGCCTTGCTTTTTCGGTCAGTTTTTCAACATGCTATATTATGGTGTTATTGGCCCTTTTTGAACGTTTTAATGCTATGGCGTGTCCCAGCACGCTATTTCATGCTGTTTTGAGGTGTTTAAAAGTGTTTTTGGGACATGTGTTTTTTTGACATTTTTGCCATACTATAGCCTTGCTTGTTTGGTAAATTTTTCAACATGCTATATTATGGTGTTATTGGCCCTTTTTGAACGTTTTAATGCTATGGCGTGTCCCAGCACGCTATTTCATAGTGTTTTGAGGTGTTTAAAAGTGTTTTTGGGACATGTGATTTTTTGACATTTTTGCCATACTATAGCCTTGCTTTTTTGGTCAGTTTTTGAACATGCTATATTATGGTTTTTTTGGCCCTTTTTGAACGTTTTAATGCTATGGCGTGTCCCAGCACGCTATTTCATGCTGTTTTGAGGTGTTTAAAAGTGTTTTTGGGACATGTCATTTTTTGACATTTTTGCCATACTATAGCCTTGCTTTTTTGGTCAGTTTTTCAACATGCTATATTATGGTATTTTTGGCCCTTTTTGCAAGTTTTAATGCTATGGCATGTCCCAGTAAGTTATTTTATGCTGTTTTGAGGTGTTTAAAAGTGTTTTTGGGACATGTCATTTTTTGACATTTTTGCCATACTATAGCCTTGCTTTTTTGGTCAGTTTTTCAAGATGCTATATTATGGTGTTTTTGGCCCTTTTTGAATGTTGTAATGCTATGGCGTGTCCCAGCACGCTATTTCATGCTGTTTTGAGGTGTTTAAAAGTGTTTTTGGGACATGTCATTTTTTGACACTTTTGCCATACTATAGCCTTGCTTTTTTGGTCAGTTTTTCAACATGCTAAATTATGGTGTTTTTGGCCCTTTTTGAACGTTTTAATGCTATGGCGTGTCCCAGCGCGCTATTTCATGCTGTTTTGAGGTGTTTAAAAGTGTTTTTGGGACATGTCATTTTTTGACATTTTTGCCTTTACTATAGCCTTTGTTTTTGGTCAATTTTTCAACATGCTATATTATGGTGTTTTTGGCGCTTTTTGAACGTTTTAATGCTATGGTGTGTCTCTGCACGCTATTTCATACTGTTTTGAGGTGTTTAAAGGTGATTTTGGGACATGTGATTTTTTGACATTTTTGCCATACTATAGCCTTGCTTTTTTGGTCAGTTTTTCAAGATGCTATATTATGGTGTTTTTGAACCTTTTTGAACGTTTTAATGCTATGGCGTGTCCCAGCACGCTATTTCATGCTGTTTTGAGGTGTTTAAAAGTGTTTTTGGGACATGTCATTTTTTGACACTTTTGCCATACTATAGCCTTGCTTTTTTGGTCAATTTTTCAACATGCTATATTATGGTGTTTTTGGCCCTTTATGAACGTTTTAATGCTATGGCGTGTCCCAGCACGCTATTTTATGCTGTTTTGAGATGTATAAAGGTGTTTTTGGGACATGTCATTTTTTGACACTTTTGCCATACTATAGCCTTGCTTTTTTGGTCAATTTTTCAAGATGCTATATTATGGTGTTTTTGGCCCTTTTTGAACGTTTTAATGCTATGGCGTGTCCCAGCACGCTATTTTATGCTGTTTTGAGTTGTTTAAAGGTGTTTTTGGGACATGTCATTTTTTGACACTTTTGCCATACTATAGCCTTGCTTTTTTGGTCAATTTTTCAACATGCTATATTATGGTGTTTTTGGCCCTTTTTGAACGTTTTAATGCTATGGCGTGTCCCAGCACGCTATTTCATGCTGTTTTGAGGTGTTTAAAAGTGTTTTTGGGACATGTCATTTTTTGACACTTTTGCCATACTATAGCCTTGCTTTTTTGGTCACTTTTTCAACATGCTATATTATGGTGTTTTTGACGCTTTTTGAATGTTTTAATGCTATGGCGTGTCCCAGCACGCTATTTCATGCTGTTTTGAGGTGTTTAAAAGTGTTTTTGGGACATGTGATTTTTTGACATTTTTGCCATACTATAGCCTTGCTTTTTTGGTCAGTTTTTCAACATGCTATATTATGGTGTTTTTGGCCCTTTTTGAATGTTTTAATGCTATGGCGTGTCCCAGCACGCTATTTTATGGTGTTTTGAGGTGTTTAAAAGTGTTTTTGGGACATGTCCTTATTTGAAATTTTTGCCATACTATAGCCTTACTCTTTTGGTCAATTTTTCAACATGCTATATTATGGTGTTTTTGACCCTTTTTGAACGTTTTAATGCTATGGCGTGTCCCAGCACGCTATTTCATGCTGTTTTGAGGTGTTTAAAAGTGTTTTTGGGACATGTCATTTTTTGACACTTTTGCCATACTATAGCCTTGCTCTTTTGGTCAATTTTTCAACATGCTATATTATGGTGTTTTTGGCGCTTTTTGAACGTTTTAATGCTATGGCGTGTCTCTGCACGCTATTTCATACTGTTTTGAGGTGTTTAAAGGTGTTTTTGGGACATGTCATTTTTTGACACTTTTGCCATACTATAGCCTTGCTTTTTTGGTTAATCTTTCAACATGCTATATTATGGTGTTTTTGGCCCTTTTTGAACGTTTTAACGCTATGGCGTGTCCCAGCACGCTATTTCATGCTGTTTTGAGGTGTTTAAAAGTGTTTTTGGGACATGTCATTTTTTGACACTTTTGCCATACTATAGCCTTGCTTTTTTGGTCACTTTTTCAACATGCTATATTATGGTGTTTTTGACGCTTTTTGAATGTTTTAATGCTATGGCGTGTCTCTGCACGCTATTTCATACTGTTTTGAGGTGTTTAAAAGTGTTTTTGGGACATGTCATTTTTTGACACTTTTGCCATACTATAGCCTTGCTTTTTTGGTCAGTTTTTCAACATGCTATATTATGGTATTTTTGGCCCTTTTTGAACGTTTTAATGCTATGGCGTGTCCCAGCACACTATTTTATGCTGTTTTGAGGTGTTTAAAGGTGTTTTTGGGGCATGTCATTTTTTGACACTTTTGCCATACTATAGCCTTGCTTTTTTGGTCAATTTTTCAACATGCTAAATTATGGTGTTTTTGGCCCTTTTTGAACGTTTTAATGCTATGGCGTGTCCCAGCGCGCTATTTCATGCTGTTTTGAGGTGTTTAAAAGTGTTTTTGGGACATGTCATTTTTTGACATTTTTGCCTTACTATAGCCTTGCTGTTTTGGTCAATTTTTCAACATGCTATATTATGGTGTTTTTGGCGCTTTTTGAACGTTTTAATGCTATGGTGTGTCTCTGCACGCTATTTCATACTGTTTTGAGGTGTTTAAAGGTGATTTTGGGACATGTGATTTTTTGACATTTTTGCCATACTATAGCCTTGCTTTTTTGGTCAGTTTTTCAAGATGCTATATTATGGTGTTTTTGGCCCTTTTTGAACGTTTTAATGCTATGGCGTGTCCCAGCACGCTATTTCATGCTGTTTTGAGGTGTTTAAAAGTGTTTTTGGGACATGTCATTTTTTGATACTTTTGCCATACTATAGCCTTGCTTTTTTGGTCAATTTTTCAACATGCTATATTATGGTGTTTTGGCCCTTTTTGCAAGTTTTAATGCTATGGCGTGTCCCAGTAAGTTATTTTATGCTGTTTTGAGGTGTTTAAAAGTGTTTTTGGGACATGTCATTTTTTGACATTTTTGCCATGCTATAGCCTTGCTTTTTCGGTCAGTTTTTCAACATGCTATATTATGGTGTTATTGGCCCTTTTTGAACGTTTTAATGCTATGGCGTGTCCCAGCACGCTATTTCATACTGTTTTGAGGTGTTTAAAAGTGTTTTTGGGACATGTGTTTTTTTGACATTTTTGCCATACTATAGCCTTGCTTTTTTGGTCAATTTTTCAAGATGCTATATTATGGTGTTTTTGGCCCTTTTTGAACGTTTTAATGCTATGGAGTGTCCCAGCACGCCATTTCATGCTGTTTTGAGGTGTTTAAAAGTGTTTTTGGGACATGTCATTTTTTGACACTTTTGCCATACTATAGCCTTGCTTTTTTGGTCAATTTTTCAACATGCTATATTATGGTCTTTTTGGCCCTTTATGAACGTTTTAATGCTATGGCGTGTCCCAGCACGCTATTTCATGCTGTTTTGAGATGTATAAAGGTGTTTTTGGGACATGTCATTTTTTGACACTTTTGCCATACTATAGCCTTGCTTTTTCGGTCAATTTTTCAACATGCTATATTATGGTGTTTTTGGCCCTTTTGAACGTTTTAATGCTATGGCGTGTCCCAGCACGCTATTTTATGGTGTTTTGAGGTGTTTAAAAGTGTTTTTTGGGACATGTCCTTTTTGAAATTTTGCCATACTATAGCCTTGCTTTTTGGTCAATTTTTCAACATGCTATATTATGGTGTTTTTGGCCCTTTTTGAACGTTTTAATGCTATGGAGTGTCCCAGCACGCCATTTCATGCTGTTTTGAGGTGTTTAAAAGTGTTTTTGGGACATGTCATTTTTTGACACTTTTGCCATACTATAGCCTTGCTTTTTTGGTCAATTTTTCAACATGCTATATTATGGTGTTTTTGGCCCTTTTTGAACGTTTTAAAGCTATGGCGTGTCTGTGCACGCTATTTCATACTGTTTTGAGGTGTTTAAAGGTGTGTTTGGGACATGTCATTTTTTGAAATTTTTGCCATACTATAGCCTTGCTTCTTCGGTCAATTTTTCAACATGCTGTATTATGGTGTTTTTGACCCTTTTTGAACGTTTTAATGCTATGGCATGTCCCATCATGCTATTTCATGCTGTTTTGAGGTGTTTAAAAGTGTTTTTGGGACATGTCATTTTTTGAAATTTTTGCCATACTATAGCCTTGCTTTTTCGGTCAGTTTTTCAACATGCTATATTATGGTGTTTTTGGCCCTTTTTGAACGTTTTAATGCTATGGCGTGTCTCTGCACGCTATTTCATACTGTTTTGAGGTGTTTAAAAGTGTTTTTGGGACATGTCATTTTTGAAATTTTTGCCATACTATAGCCTTGCTTTTTTGGTCAATTTTTCAACATGCTATATTATGGTCTTTTTGGCCCTTTTTGAACGTTTTAAAGCTATGGCGTGTCCCTGCACGCTATTTCATATTGTTTTGAGGTGTTTAAAGGTGTGTTTGGGACATGTCATTTTTTGAAATTTTTGCCATACTATAGCCTTGCTTCTTCGGTCAATTTTTCAACATGCTATATTATGGTGTTATTGGCCCCTTTTGAACGTTTTAATGCTATGGTGTGTCCCAGCATGCTATTTCATGCTGTTTTGAGGTGTTTAAAAGTGTTTTTGGGACATGTCATTTTTTGATACTTTTGCCATACTATAGCCTTGCTTTTTCGGTCAATTTTTCAACATGCTATATTATGGTGTTTTGGCCCTTTTTGCAAGTTTTAATGTTATGGCATGTCCCATCATGCTATTTCATGCTGTTTTGAGGTGTTTAAAAGTGTTTTTGGGACATGTCATTTTTTGAAATTTTTGCTATACTATAGCCTTGCTTTTTCGGTCAGTTTTTCAACATGCTATATTATGGTGTTTTTGGCCCTTTTTGAACGTTTTAATGCTATGGCGTGTTTCTGCGCTTATTTCATGCTGTTTTGAGGTGTTTAAAGGTGTTTTTGGGACATGTCATTTTTTGACACTTTTGCCATACTATAGCCTTGCTTTTTTGGTCAATTTTTCAACATGCTATATTATGGTGTTTTTGGCCCCTTTTGAACGTTTTAAAGCTATGGCGTGTCTCTGCACGCTATTTCATATTGTTTTGAGGTGTTTAAAGGTGTGTTTGGGACATGTCATTTTTTGACACTTTTGCCATACTATAGCCTTGCTTTTTCGGTCAATTTTTCAACATGCTATATTATGGTGTTTTTGGCCCTTTTTGAACGTTTTAATGCTATGGTGTGTCCCAGCATGCTATTTCATGCTGTTTTGAGGTGTTTAAAAGTGTTTTTGGGACATGTCATTTTTTGATACTTTTGCCATACTATAGCCTTGCTTCTTTGGTCAATTTTTCAACATGCTATATTATGGTGTTTTGGCCCTTTTTGCAAGTTTTAATGCTATGGCGTGTCCCAGCATGCTATTTCATGCTGTTTTGAGGTGTTTAAAAGTGTTTTTGGGACATGTCATTTTTTGAAATTTTTGCTATACTATAGCCTTGCTTTTTCGGTCAGTTTTTCAACATGCTATATTATGGTGTTTTTGGCCCTTTTTGAACGTTTTAATGCTATGGTGTGTCCCAGCACGCTATTTCATACTGTTTTGAGGTGTTTAAAAGTGTTTTTGGGACATGTCATTTTTTGACATTTTTGCCATACTATAGCCTTGCTTTTTTGGTCACTTTTTCAACATGCTATATTATGGTGTTTTTGACGCTTTTTGAATGTTTTAATGCTATAGCGTGTCCCAGCACGTTATTTTATGGTGTTTTGAGGTGTTTAAAAGTGTTTTTGGGACATGTCCTTTTTTGAAATTTTTGCCATACTATAGCCTTGCTTTTTTGGTCAATTTTTCAACATGCTATATTATGGTGTTTTTGGCCCTTTTTGAACGTTTTAACGCTATGGCGTGTCCCAGCACGCTATTTCATGCTGTTTTGAGGTGTTTAAAAGTGTTTTTGGGACATGTCATTTTTTGAAATTTTTGTCATACTATAGCCTTGCTTTTTTGGCCATTTTTTCAACATGCTATATTATGGTGTTTTTGAGCCCTTTTGAATGTTTTAATGCAATGGCGTGTCCCAGCATGCTATTTCATGCTGTTTTGAGGTGTTTAAAGCTGTTTTTGGACATGTCATTTTTTGATACTTTTGCCATACTATAGCCTTGCTTTTTTGGTCAATTTTTCAACATGCTATATTATTGTGTTTTTGTCCCTTTTTGAACGTTTTAATGCTATGGTGTGTCCCAGCATGCTATTTCATGCTGTTTTGAGGTGTTTAAAAGTGTTTTTGGGACATGTCATTTTTTGAAATTTTTGCCATACTATAGCCTTGCTTTTTTGGTCAGTTTTTCAACATGCTAAATTATGGTGTTTTTGGCCCTTTTTGAACGTTTTAATGCTATGGCGTGTCCCAGCACGGTATTTCATGCTGTTTTGAGGTGTTTAAAAGTGTTTTTGGGACATGTCATTTTTTGATACTTTTGCCATACTATAGCCTTGCTTTTTTGGTCAATTTTTCAACATGCTATATTATGGTGTTTTTGGCCCTTTTTGAACGTTTTAAAGCTATGGCGTGTCTCTGCACGCTATTTCATATTGTTTTGAGGTGTTTAAAGGTGTGTTTGGGACATGTCATTTTTTGAAATTTTTGCCATACTATAGCCTTGCTTCTTCGGTCAATTTTTCAACATGCTATATTATGGTGTTTTGGCCCCTTTTGAACGTTTTAATGCTATGGTGTGTCCCAGCATGCTATTTCATGCTGTTTTGAGGTGTTTAAAAGTGTTTTTGGGACATGTCATTTTTTGATACTTTTGCCATACTATAGCCTTGCTTTTTTGGTCAATTTTTCAACATGCTATATTATGGTGTTTTTGGCCCTTTTTGAACGTTTTAAAGCTATGGCGTGTCTCTGTACGCTATTTCATACTGTTTTGAGGTGTTCAAAGGTGATTTTGGGATATGTCATTTTTTGACATTTTTGCCATACTATAGCCTTGCTTTTTTTGGTCAGTTTTTCAACATGCTATATTATGGTGTTTTTGTCCCTTTTTGAACGTTTTAATGTTATGGCATGTTCCAGCATGCTATTTCATGCTGTTTTGAGGTGTTTAAAAGTGTTTTTGGGACATGTCATTTTTTGACACTTTTGCCATACTATAGCCTTGCTTTTTTGGTCAATTTTTCAACATGCTATATTATGGTGTTTTTGGCCCTTTTTGAACGTTTTAAAGCTATGGCGTGTCTCTGCATGCTATTTCATATTGTTTTGAGGTGTTTAAAGGTGTGTTTGGGACATGTCATTTTTTGAAATTTTTGCCATACTATAGCCTTGCTTCTTCGGTCAATTTTTCAACATGCTATATTATGGTGTTTTTGGCCCTTTTTGAACGTTTTAATTCTATGGTGTGTCACAGCACGCTATTTCATACTGTTTTGAGGTGTTTAAAAGTGTTTTTGGGACATGTGATTTTTTGACATTTTTGCCATACTATAGCCTTGCTTTTTCGGTCAATTTTTCAAGATGCTATATTATGGAGTTTTTGACCCTTTTTGAACGTTTTAATGCTATAGCGTGTCCCAGCACGCTATTTCATGCTGGTTTGAGGTGTTTAAAGGTGATTTTGGGACATGTCATTTTTTGAAATTTTTGCCATACTATAGCCTTGATTTTTTGGGCATTTTTTCAACTTGCTATATTATGGAGTTTTTGACCCTTTTTGAACGTTTTAATGCTATGGCGTGTCCCAGCACGCTATTTCATGCTGTTTTGAGGTGTTTAAAAGTGTTTTTGGGACATGTCATTTTTTGATACTTTTGCCATACTATAGCCTTGCTTTTTTGGTCAATTTTTCAACATGCTATATTATGGTGTTTTTGGCCCCTTTTGAACGTTTTAATGCTATAGCGTGTCCCAGCACGCTATTTCATACTGTTTTGAGGTGTTTAAAAGTGTTTTTGGGACATGTCATTTTTTGACATTTTTGCCATACTATAGCCTTGCTTTTTTGGCCATTTTTTCAACATGCTATATTATGGTGTTTTTGAGCCCTTTTGAATGTTTTAATGCAATGGCGTGTCCCAGTAGGCTATTTTATGCTGTTTTGAGGTGTTTTCAGCTGTTTTTTGGACATGTCATTTTTTGAAATTTTTGCCATACTACAGCTTTGCTTGTTCGGTCAATTTTTCAACATGCTATATTATGGTGATTTTGACCCTTTTTGAACGTTTTAATGCTATGGCATGTCTCGGCACGCTATTCCATGCTGTTTTTAGGTGTTTAAAAGTGTTTTTGGGACATGTCATTTTTTTTTTTTTTCACATATGATTTATTTATGAGATTTTCAAGAAATTTTTATACAAAACTTCAAAAACACAATGTGTAAGGCTATACATGTCCATAAGAGATAAAATTGGCAGAAAACTAAACAAATAATACAGCAAAGCAAGGTTGTTTGTAGAGACATTCATAGAAAAAATGCATGGGAACAAGCAGTATAGTCTTAAAAGGTAATCATAAATAATAACTACAAGGACAACAACAGCAACAGGAAATAAGAAAACAAAAACAAACACAAAGACAAGTAAACAGACAAACAAAAAGAAAAAAAAAGCAGATAATAATGAGTGCATGCGTAATCACAAATACAAAATGACCTGCTCAATGCAGATGTACCACTAGGACAGGGTTAGCAGGCCAGAGGGTTCAAGATGGTGGTACAGTGACAGGGGGCGCACCACCAATGGGGACAATATTCAACTGAATGGACCTGACATGTTCTAGGAAGGGGAGCCAAATTTTAGAAAATTTAATGTTGGAACCTCGAAGACAGTGTTGTATTTTCTCCAATTTCATAAAAAAAAGGGCGTCTTTTATCCAGTGAGAATGGGAGGGTGGATGGGGGCTCTTCCAATGCATCAGAATTACACGCCTTGCTAGTAGTGTCAAAAAGGCAACAAGTTCAGAAGAGTAGGATGGCAGCGAGTGGTCAAGGGGCAGGACACCAAACAAGCCAACTAAAGGCGATGGGTGAATATTAACAGATGTGATGGCTGAAAGTGAATCAAAAACAGAATTCCAGATTGCAGACAGAGCAGGACACGACCAAAACATGTGGGTGAGGTCGGCAGGTCCTAGATGACATTTGTCACAATTAGGGTCTGTGCCAGCGAATATGCGAGATAATTTACTTTTAGACCAGTGGACTCTATGAACTATCTTACACTGTATGACACCATGGCGGGCACAGATAGATGATGTGTGGATGCGTTTCAAAACAGACTGCCAAACATCAGTCTCTATCTCTATGCCAAGATCCTCAGACCAGGAGGTGCGGAGATTATCAGAGGACGAAGTCTGGCAAATGGAAAAGGTGTCAGATAATTTGGAAATGGTACCTTTAAGGTGAGGATTTATACCAAAAATGGTGTCAGACAAAGTCAGAGGCGGGAGAGCAGGAAAGCCAGGAAACCGATTTCGAATGAAGTCTCTGACCTGCAAGTACCTGAAAAAATGGGTCCTTGGAAGGTTGTAAATAGAAACCAATTAATTAAAAGATGCAAAGGTTCCACTGATATAAAGGTGCTTTACAGAAATAATCCCATGATCTTCCCAGGTAGCAAAAGTCCTATCAGTAATAGAGGGGGGAAATAAAGGGTTGGAATTTATGGGGGTCAATAGGGGCATTACCTGAGATCCAAAGTGACGTTTGATTTGGGCCCAGATCTTCAGACTATTTTTAACCACAACATTATTGGAATAAGATGATGAGGATAACGTCAAGGGGAAGCACAAAAGAGACATCAAAGAAGAAGACCCACACGAAGTGGCTTCCACTTGTAACCATGGCAAGGCTTGATTGTCAATATGGCACCAGTGTAACATGGTCCGAATGTTTGCAGCCCAGTAATAATATAAAAAAATTTGGTAATGCTAAACCCCCCATTTTATTTGTTTTTTTGTAAAATACTCATTCTGATTCTGGGTGTTTTATTGTTCCATATAAACTGGGATATAGAGCTATCAAGTGATTGAAAAAAAGTGTTTTGGGATTAAGACTGGTAAACATTGAAAAAGATATAAAAACTTAGGGAGAACATTCATTTTTATACAATTTATCCTACCAGCGAGAGATAAAGGTAAGAGAGACCAACGCTGAAGATCTTGAGTCAAATGTACCAGCAGAGGAGTAAAGTTACACTTAAACAAATCTGAGTGGTTCTTAGTTATACAAACACCAAGATATCTAAACCATTCTGGAGATGTCCTAAATGGCAAATTTGAAAGGGGATATGTTGAAGCAGCATGGTTAATGGGGAAAACTTCACTCTTATTATAGTTTAATTTGTAGCCTGAAATCTGCCCAAACTGTTTCAGCAAAGCTAACACCACAGAGGTTGATCTGTCTGGGTCAGAGATAAACAGTAAGAGGTCGTCAGCGTAGAGGGCCACTTTATGTTCCAAGCCCCCTCTTGAGATGCCTACAACCTGACTGGATCTGAGAGCCACTGCTAGTGGTTCGATTGCAATGGCGAACAACAAAGGGGATAATGGACAGCCCTGCCGGGTACCACGATTGAGGGGAAAATAATTAGAATAGTCATTGTTAGTCCTAACACAAGCTAAAGGTGATGTATATAGAAGCTTAATCCATGAGATGAATTTACTGCCAAATCCGAACCTTTTTAGTGCAAAAAACAAATATGACCATTCCACACGGTCGAAAGCTTTCTCCGCGTCCATCGTAATTATCATTTCTGGGCTGTCAGAGGATGAGGGTGAATATAGTATATCAAATACCCGTCTAACATTATGAAAAGAGTGTCTATTCTTTACAAACCCTGTTTGATCTATTGAAATTATTGTTGGTAGAACTGACTCTAGACGTCTTGCCAGCATCTTTGCTAGCAACTTGACATCTGCACAAAGCAAAGAAATAGGTCGGTAATTGCCGCAAAAAATAGGATCTTTATCCTTTTTTAATATAAGAGAAATTATGGCCTGACGCAAGGTGGGGGGAAGTACACCAGATTGTAGTGATTCATTAAACATATTCAATAAAAGCGGGGATAATTTATCGGCAAATGCCTTCAGAAATTCGGTAGGGAAACCATCTGGGCCCGGGCACTTTCCATTCTGCATTGACATTAGAGCACACTTGAGTTCACTAGCTGTGAAAGGTTTATCTAATTCAGAAGATATTTCAGGGTCAATGAAAGGGATATTTAAAGCCTTGAAGAAGTTTTCATATTGTGTCTCATCAGCTAAACTCTCAGAAGTACACAACAAAGAGTAAAAGTCCCTAAAGTAAGGGACATGTCATTTTTTGACATTTTTGCCATACTATAGCCTTGCTTTTTTGGTCAATTTTTCAACATGCTATATTATGGTGTTTTTTGGCCTTTTTTGCACATTTTAATGTTATGGCATGTCCCAGGAAGCTATTTTATGCTGTTTTGAGGTGTTTACAGGTGTTTTTGGGACATGTCATTTTTTGACATTTTTGCCATACTATAGCCTTGCTTTTTCGTTCATTTTTTCAACATGCTATATTATGGTGTTTTTGGCCCTTTTTGAACGTTTTAATGCTATGGCGTGTCCCGGCACGCTATTTCATGCTGTTTTGAGGTGTTTTCAGCTGTTTTTGGGACATGTGATTTTTTGACATTTTTGCCATACTATAGCCTTGCTTTTTTGGTCAATTTTTCAACATGCTATATTATGGCGTTTTTCATCGTTTTTGCACGTTTTAATGCTATAGCATTTCTCAGCACAATATTTTATGCTATTTTGAGGTGTTTTCAGCTTTTTTTTGGACATGTCATTTTTTGACATTTTTGCCATTCTATAGTCTTGCATTTTGGTCAGTTTTTCAGCACGGTATATTATTGTGTTTTTGGCCATATTTGCACGTTTTTATGCTATGGCGTGTCCAAGCAGGTTATTTTATGCTGTTTTGAGTTCATTTTATTTTTTGTCATGTTTGTTGACAGAAATGGAAAAAAGCCAGAGAAATTTTTCTAGATAAATACATTAAAAAAGGATTGCATTTTTAGCAGCACGGTACAATATTCATTTTAACAACAATGATCTGTGGTGGCACAACCGAAACAACAAAATCTCACTTTCCTGAAATAAAACAGCACAGGATGGTGTGAACTATGTCAGCAAGCATTGGATGTCGGAATTTGAGTCAAAAAGCTTTTTTGAAAAAAAAACTCTTCTGGGGCATCAGGTGGTTGAGTGGATAAGGCAGGTGCCCCATGAATGAAGGCAATGATTTTGCCGCAGCGGCCTCAGGTTCGACTCCCTTCATGGCCTTTTGCTGCATGTCGTCCCCCCTCTCTGTCTCTCTCTCTCTCTCTCTCTCTCTCTCCCCCTTTCACGCTATTGATCTGTCCTATCCAATAAAGGCTCAAATGCCAACTTTAAGGCCCTTCTGAGTTCGTCCTTATTATCGCTCAAACTTTGGTTGTTCATCTTCACGGAGACTCTTCATCATGCAGTGCTTCAATAGCTACTTCTCGTCAGTTACCTGTGGTATCAATAAGAAGTGCATTATTGTGACAGTATGGGGAAAGTTGTAATGGTCATACTATAGCATGTCGTCAAAAATATGCATATAAAGTACTATACTGTCATCCAAAATATGCACAAAAAGTCATTCTATAGTATGCCGTCCAAAATATCACAAAACAGTTATACTATATAATGTTGTCCAAAACATGCCCTAAAAGTCATACCACAACATGTCATCCAAAATATGCCCAAGATGTCATACTACAGTATGTCATCCAAAATTTGCGCAAAAAGTCATACTACAGTATAGTAGCTATGTTGTCCAAAAAGTGACAGTGAAAATCATACAACAGTTTGTCACTGAAAATATGAAAAAGAAGTCAAACTACATTATGTCTTCCAAAATATGACCAAAAAGTTATAGTATGTCATCCAAAATATGACCAAAAAGCCATACAATGTCGTCAAAAATATGCACAAAAAATCATAACTATACCATGTCGTCCAAAATATGCCCAAGAAGTCATAATATATTATGTGGTCCAAAATGTGACCAACGAGTCATAGTATAGTATGTCATTCAAAATATGACAAAAAAATCAGATTATAGGATGTAGTCCAAAATGTGCACAAAAAGTCATACTATAGTATGGCATCCAAAATATCAAGAAATTCACAGTATAATATGTCATCCAAAATATGACCAAAATGTCATAGTATAGGGTTTCATCCAAAATGTGACCAAAAAGTCATACTATAGTATGTCCTTGAAAATATGACCAAAAGGTGATACTTCAGTATGTCGTCTAAAATATCACAAAAAAGTCATAACTATACTATGTCGTCCAAAATATGCCCAAGAAGTCATAACTATACTATGTCTTCCAAAATATGCCCAAGAGGTCATAGTATAGTATGTGGTTCAAAATCTGACCAAAGAGTCATAATATAGTATGTCATTCAAAATCTTACTAAAAAAAAATCATACTATAGTATGTAGTCTAAAATGTGCACAAAAAGTCATAGTATAGTGTCATCCAAAATGTGACCAAAAAGTCAAACAATAGTATGTCCTTGAAAATATGACCAAAACACCATCCTATAGTATCCTATAGTCCAAAATATCAAGAAATCAGTACCATGATAATGTTGGAGTATGTAAGTATGTAACCTAAATCTCTGTAACCGAACAATGATTTCAGCTAAAGTATGATTATAATGCTAGGATAGGGAGCAAGTTTCATGTGACATGAGCCCTTAAGGATCTGTCCAAGAAAGGTTAAAATTGTTATGCAATTGCAAAAATTATGAAGTGAGAATGTTGAAACTACCGTTAGAGGAATTGAAATGCTACTGCATAGGTCATTTAGGAGTGTCATGTTAAGGTCATCTGTAAACAGAGACAAAAATGAGGAAATATTTTTGCATATGAGACAAAAAAAGAGAGTGTGGGTGCCTGGTCTCTGTGACTGAGTTCAACAGGTCATGCAGAAAAGGAAAAAAACAACTCCTAAAAAGGGACTGTCCTCGAAGTTGACCAATCCAGAGAAAATGCCACGCTGAATGGGGAGCCAGATGACGAGGGGAACCAACCAGAAGATGATTCTACCTTCATTCACATTTCCTCATTGTAAATAGTATAAAATACCGGATCAGGGAAAGACAGGTTGTCAGAATGCAGGCTGACTCGCTGATGTTATCGGCTAGGGAGAGGCATTTCTGATCCAGAGCTCTGTAACTGCTCATTGCTTGCTTGAAAAAGACTCACTAAAAAGGTTTGAACTCAAAATTCTAAATTTTGTGTGGACATTCAGTTATTTACTGTTTATTGAGTTGCTTTTAAGAATTCTGAACATTGCGCTAACCCTGGGAGGGTGAGAGTTTTTCTACTTGCAGCAACCAAGAGAAAAACTCCTTCAGTATGTCCTCCCAAATATGACCAAAAAGTCATAGTGTAGTATGTCTTCCAAATGGGACAAAAAAGTCATACTATAGTAGTATGTTGTCCAAAATATGTGCAAAATGTCATACAGTAGTATGTCATCCCAAATATGACCAAAATGTCATTCAATAGTATGTCAACCAAAATGTCACAGAATAGTATTTTGGCGAAAACATGACTAAAATCATTCTATAGTATGTTATCCAATATATGACCAAAACGTTATACCATAGTATGTCGGTGAAAATATCAACAAAATGCCATACTTTAGTATGTTGTCCAAAATGTGACCAAAAAGTCATAGTATTGTATGTCTTCCAAAATATGACCAACAAGTCATAGTATGGTATGTCGTCCAAAATGTGACCAAAAACTCATACAAGCAGGCATGGGAGGACGTGGTCAGGCAGGTGACATCATTTTCTGGAGTCACAAGAACAGCATTACAGGGCAGAAAACGGTACAATGATGTGCCGGGGAGAGGGAAACAAAAACTCACTGCCCAACAGAAGGACCTTCCGGGCCATCACAAGAAATGACCTCGCCTGAGGACACTGCAGCCTCCACCCTCCGTGCTGAGAGCATCCAGGGATTTGGGAGACTGGAGGTGGGCGTGCAAGGTAATTCAGTGATAACATAAATCAGTTTGTACCTTCATATGCACTGTATATCCTCTACTATCTTAGATTTAAGAACAGCAGCCATTTAGTGAAGCAACTTTTTATTAAGTTTAACATGAAACAACAAACAGAGGCTGGAACCAGTATGCAGAAACAGGGGGGAGTGGTGGAGGGAGAAATAATGGAGGAGGAGACGTCGAGACCCACAGGAGAGTTCAGAGGTCAGCCCAGAGGACAGCTGAGAGGAACCAGGGCGCAATGAGGCCTCATCCGGACGGGGGGGACCATCCTTTTCTTGAAATCCAGCAGGCTGGTTTTCGGATGCCGGAGAGGGAGCTAGGTGGCCTGAAGCTGGGAATCTCAAGCCTCAACAGACGCCTGAACTGCCTGGAAGTGTTAATGCGCCGCCTCGGTAGAATAGCTGATGTAGTTAAGCATATGGCTCCTGCATCAGCTCCATTTCCAGCTTCTCAGTTATCCACATGATCTCCTCCATCCACCCAATGTTCTCCATCCACAAGATCAAGCTCATTGCACAGACGGCCTCCTGCTCCTCCTGAACGTGCTCAGGGCCGTCGTGCTCCACTCCTGCGAAACCGTGGAGGGAGAGGGTCAGTTGCAAACCAAAATTAGCCTTAGTGCTATTATGGTTTGTCGTCCAAAATATCTAAATATACTAAAACTGCACTTACAAAAATAGCCAGTGACCTCAAAATTCTGGTGAAAATAAAGCCTCTATCCTTGTCCTCCAGGACCTAAGTGCAGCCTTTAATACGATTGACCGTGATATCTTAATCAATCGGCTTGAAAAGGTGGTTGGTCTTTCTGAATGTGTGTTAAACAGGTTCAAAACATATATTAAAGGGAGACAGTTTTACGTCGGTCTTGGAGATTATGTTTCTGTGAAACATGACATCTATTTTGGAGTTGCACAACGGAGCTGCCTTGGTCCACTACTGTTCTCAGTAATAATGCTGCCACTTCGTGACATCATTAGAGAGCACAACGTTTGTTTTCATAGTTATGCAGATGACACACTACTGTAAATCTCTGCTGAACCAAATGATGCTGTAGCTATAAATCCCATCACCACCTTTCTGCTGGCAATAAATAAATGGATTAGCAATAACTTCTTAAAGTTAAATGAGGACAAAACTCAGATCCTACTAGTCGGCCCTAAAACAAAAAGATAAATGCTTTTGAATAATCTTGGGAATTCGACTCCCTGGATTAAATCTGAGGTCACAAGTCTTGGTCTTATCCTCGATTCAGATTTGAGCTTTCAGTCCCACATTAACAAGGTCACAAAAACAACACACTTTTTACTGGGTTACCGAAAATATCCACTGAGAGACTTCAGCTGATCCAAAACTCTGCAGCTCGACTGTTAACCAGAACCAAGACGAGAGCACATTATTCCAGTTTTAGCTGCTCTGTACAGGCTGTAAAGTTCAGAATTGAATTTAAGTTCCTCCTCCTTACATACAAAGCCCTTACTGGGCAAGGACCAAGGTACATCGCTAACTCTTTTGTTCCGTACTTGCCTTCACAAACACTGCGATCATCTGCAGCTGGATTATTGGAAGTTCCCAAAAACAGCCCAAAAAAAATTGGGGATGCAGCGTTTGTCAGTTACGCCCCAAAGCTTTGGAACACATTGCCTTTAGATATCAGGGAATTCAGCTCGCTAAATATTTTTAAAAGTAAACTAAAAACATATCTTTTCTATTTAGCCTTTAAATAGCTCTATCTGGGCTGCTTTGCACTTAGGTACTGCTGCACAGCTTTAAGATGCTGTATTTTCTATCTTATGCTTATTTTCATTAATAATGTCAGTAGATTTTATGTAACATATTTTATTTTCCATCTTATGTGATGCATTCTGTGCATTAAAATGTTATCCTTATTTTATCAAACTTTTACTAGTATTATCAAGTGGGTTTTATCAATTTGAAGATGCATTCTACGTATTCTACTGTGATCTTATTTCATTTTCACAAACACCACATTAAAATGGTTTTGTAGATAAATCATTGTGTAGACCCTTAGAAAAAGAAGGAAAAAAGAAAAATAACTAAAAATAACAAAAATGAGAATACACACACATACACACACTCATCAATTTAAAAAAAAGAAAAAAAGACAATAATAATAATTATAACAACAATAACCATAAATAATACCACAAATGTGATTGTTACCACCATCACTGTAAATATTTACGTCATGAATCAGTTTTTATTTTTTCAATACTTTATTGCAAGAGTTCATTCAGTCTGCGGTTTGTATGAGGTGTTGCTGTGGATAAAAACGTGTGTGTGAGTGTGTGGGGAGGGGCATTTAACTGTCTGCGCATGTACCGTAACCAGCAACATACATAAAATAAGATACAAAAGTGAATGTTGCAGACACAAAAAATCCCAACAATAACATCACAAACAGAAATGAGAGGGACACTGATGAGAGTCCAGCAGTCAGGGCTATTCCAGTTTATTGAAAAGAGCCGCGGCTGATTCGCGGATTGCGGAATTATTGTCCGTCTATGTAAAGTTTGTCGTTCAGTGATGCGCGTTTGTTGTTCACTCTGTTTTCTTTAAATATGAAATACAGTATTTTCCAGCGCTCGTTTATCTCGCGGAGACATTGGTCGTTAAATCTGAATGCTGTGCCTTTGAGCTCCTGTCCTTTGTTTTTAACCCGTTCCTTCTGCTTAAAGTGCTCGTATTCGGCGATAATGGCTCCGGGTCCGGGTCCGGGTCCGGGTCCGAGGCGGTGAACTCTGTGGAAGCTGAAGTTTTTGGCGGTTCGGGTGGTTTTTTCAGATGCGCTGTCATGAACATTTGGATGAGGGATTCCGGCTTGTCGGGTATTTGCTCGGGATGCTAGAAAAGATGAGGTTGTCACGCACGGAACGAGGTTGTTAGTCCACAATAGTCTCTTTCATAAGTTTGTTTTATTTTGTGACGGCGTGTATTTGTTTGTTGGGTGTTTTTAGGGAGGATTGTAAGTCCTGATTTTAGTAGTGAAACGATGTTGTGGTGAGCGGATGTCTTTGATTTCATTGTGAAGTGATACTAACAGGTCCAGCTTTTTGTCCATGCTTGCTGGTACACTTACCTCGATGTCAGTGGTTTGTAGATCATCGGTGTCCGTTGAAGAGTCTGCTGTCGGTCGTTTGTTTGGGTTGGCTGAGTCCAGGTCCACGCTGGTCTGCAGGCTGTGACAGGTGGATGAATGCTTCGAGCTCGGTTATTCCTCCTCTGTGGTGATGTGTTGTTCCGGGTTGGTGGTGGCAGATGGATGAATAATGCAGACTGAATCAGAATGTCTTTTTAATTTCTTATTTTGAGCTATTAGTTTTACGTATTTGCTGTCTTCTCTCAGTAACAGGGCACCGCCATGTTGAATCTCGCCTCCAGTTTCCAACTCTCGCGATGCTCGCACTCAGCATGCCTGCTCAATGGATTTATTATAGTGAAGCCCTGCTCCTGCCAAAAAAAGTCATAGTTTAATATGTCGTCCAAAATAGCACAAAAGGTCATACTAAAGTATGTCTTCACATATAACAAACAAGTTATAGTATAGTATGTCGTCCAAAATTGCACAAAAAAATCATGCTATAGTATTTCGTCCACAATAGCACAAAAAAAGTCATACTAAAGTATGTCTTCCCATATAACACAAAAAAGTTATAGTGGCTTGTCATCCAAAAGTGTACAAAAAAGTCACATTAAAATATGTTGTCCAAAATACCACAAAACAGTCACAATATAGTATGTCATCCAAAATCGCACAGAAAAGTCATAGTATAGTATGTCTTCCAAAATTGCACAAAAAATTCAATCCATAAAATGATGTCCGAAATAGCACAAAAAAGTCATATTATAGTGTGTTGTTGAAAATTGCACAAAAAAGTCATACTACAATATGTTGTCCAAAATTACACATAAAATGTCACACAATAGTATGTCATCCAAAATTGTACAAACAAGTCATAATATAGCATGTCTTCCAAAATACCACAGAAAGTCATAATTTAGTATGTCGTACAAAATAGCACTAAAAAGTCATACTAAAGTGTGTATTCAAAAATTGCACGAAATAGTCATACTATAGTACTTGTGTTTTGACCCATATAGCACAAAAAAGTAAAAGTATAGAGGCAGATAACTGTCAAGGCCAGAATGTACTGCTGGGCCCTCTGGAAGTGTCATGGATGGATTAATGGATGTGAAGGGAGGCGTCTGTTGAATAAACCAAGTAACCTGTCCACCCCCACTGCCTCCCTACCTCTACTCACACTCACTAAAAGGCACTCACCCTTAAATGTACATACTGTTACATAAGATCTGTTTTTTTTCACCTCTCAGATTTTGTGTAACAGAAAAGCTTCAAGCTTGTATATGACTACCTTTACACTTAAAGTGGTGTTTTTTCATTTCTTTGCATTTTGTAATGTGTCTGATTTCATGTGGAGAAAAACCGAAGGCACTCGGACTGATATCGCAAATCAATATTTTAAAAAAAAACAATACATAATGAATAAATATTTCACCACAGAAAAGACTTAATGATTACTAAAATTAGTGTATTAGTTAAAAAAGTGGATGTTTTGATATCTGTATTGGTAATTGGCCGAGTGAATTCTTACATATATTATATCCATATCGGCTAAAAAAATCCAATATTGTGCATCCCCAATCTGACAAATATTATTAGTGTTTGTAAATGGCTCTTGGCAAGTTGAGTATTCTTGCGCAATGAGGAATAATCAGAGCAACACCATAGTCACAAGGACTCTGGAAACCATGAATATCTATTCTAAATGTAACAATAGTCAATTCAATATTTGTTGAGATATTTCAGTCAGGACCAAAGCTATGGACCAACTAAATGACTGACAAAATGACCAACTGACAATTGCCATCGCATGGCTACTCTCTCTGACATCATATTGAGACTTACACTCACCTGTGGCCAGAAATCTAAACAGAAGGTGCAAACAAACATCCCTCATTAATGAAAGACAAATGAGATGGCTGAACTCCCAAAATGAGCCAGATCTGTGTAAATACTGCTCTTCATTTTAGGAATATGTGCATAATCTATCTATGGAAGGAGCAGTAAAGAGGGAGGCAACAAAGCTTTTGTTCAGCACGACGGCTGTCCCTCTGATGGTGGCAGCTTAAAGGCTGATTTTGTAAAGGTCATTTTGCAGAGTGCATAAAGACTGCCACCGTTCTGAACACTACAGACACAGCCACAGGAGGATTTTGATCTGTCTGCGTTCAAATAAACTATTACCCCCTGAGAAACACTCTCAAACAGACTGCACACATGCATGCTCCAATTTCAGCAGACACACACAATCAAATGTAGTTGCATGTTCCTAATGGTTTCTGATGTTCCCAGTGATGGGCTACAGACAAAAGGCAGCAAGACAGATAAATAAGCACTTTGATGACAACTAGGAGGACACACCTGCTTGGCATTAAAAGCCAAACATTTGTGTAATTAAGAATTACGTGACATGGTGTCTGCTGCACATGCTGCATGTCAAGCAATATGTCAGACTGAAAACAAATATTGATTGTTTTAACAAATTCAATACCAAAAAGGACGTGTGTGTTCTGCAAACCAACAGTTTTATCAAACCAACAGTATGAGACATGTTCCAGATGGTCTAAGAAGACCAGGGACAAAAATGAATGTCTCCTCTAACTAAACATGAGCAGCATTATATATTGACCCACAGCTAATGCTGAGTTCTCAAATGGGCCTGCACCCATTGTTTGCTCATAAAGATGTAATTGATACCAACACAATTATGCAGGCAGCAAATGTAAACTGTAATGCAACAATATGTACGATTAATTTTAAAATCCACACATTTGACGTGCTGCTGCTATAGGGGATCAAAACCATCCTAAATATTTAATCAGCCTACTGACAGGTAATTGCATCACTCCTGTGGTTTAGTAAGGTAATTTCATGGAGGTGACTGCCTGCTGAGAACAGTCAGTCCTTTAATGGAGCTCCCCTGACGTAGGCCACAGAGAGCGAGAGAAGAAGTACCTCAGGGCTGAGGGCAGGCAGGCAGCAGTAAGAAAGATGGCTCAATAAAGACTTGTCTAATTGAGCCTCAACAATGAGAGATCATCAGATTGGGTTTGACTGACATTGTTTGATGGGCTGCTGGGTTGCAGGTGGAACAAGGCTGTTCTTTTGGATAAAAGCCAGTAAGGAGAAATTAAAAAAATGGACGTGATGAAGCATTATTGTATGCTGGAGCTAATTAAAGCACTTTGACAAATGGGATCCCTTTAGGCAGGAAAAATACATCTTGCTTTGTGCACCAGTGCGCTTTGCCAAAGGGAGCGCGCAGAGACGCAAAGATAGACAGACAGACAGACAGACAGAGAGATAGAGAGTGAAAGAGAAAGAGAGAGCCAGAGAGAGAAAGAGAGATAGAGAGAGAGGACGCAAACCTCCTCTGGGCGCCTCATCACTAATTTGTCGTCCAGATCTCGTGCGCTCCTGTTCATCAGCTTTGAAAATCTTCCACTTCGTGCGCTACAATCTCACCTGACTTGTTTCAGAAATGGCTCTTCCACCCTACAACGCTTTTGGTGATTTTAACGACTCGGTCTCCACAACTCCTTTCAATGTTACCTTCGCTGAGGATTTGCTGCGCGCGCCTCCAAACGGCAACGAAACCATCAAAGCTGCAGGCAGGGACACTACAAGTCTCATCCTCGCCGTTTGTATCACGGCTCTCTACTCTCTCATCTGTGTGGTGGGACTGCTTGGAAATGTGCTTGTAATGTACGGAGTGGTCAGGTAAGAAATATATGAGAAACTAAGACCCATAAACTATTTTGTCAAAGAAAAAACCACTGAAAAAATAGGTTATTAGCGACTAAGTACATATTTACAACACGCACAGACGCACGCGCGCATACAAAGAGAGCGAGAGAGAAAGAGAAAGATGGTAATATCTATCTATAGACAGTATATAAAATATAAATGTATCTTAATTTTGTATTTGTCTCTTTTTTTTGTTATTTTAAATTGTCTTAAAGTGCCATAAAATAATTCTATATATATATATTTTAAAAATATCTTCAGGGGCTGTTCTAAAGACCTTAAATCACCAAGTAAACTTATTTCTTGGAATATTCGACATTCTGATCTTGATTTTTAAGAATGACATATGTCTAAAAAAAAATGCTCCATTGCTTCAGTGATGATGGTCTTTTGTAACTGCCCACAGTTTTGATGTGTCTGAGAGCCCCTCTCTAACACACCCACACACAACACACAAACGCCACCTACACAAAACAGGGGGATGGGGGGTGATCTACAGTTTAGCGCTGAAATTACTTCATTGCACCAATTACCTCTGTCAGGAACGATGTTGTGAACTCAAATGATTCATTTGCATGGGAAATAAGCAGCAACCCTCACCTGCTGAATCTGAAGAATCTATTTGTCTCTGTGGTCCTAATTCAAGTATTGAAGATTCTGTTTCATGTTGATTTGTTGTTGAACTAATGCAGCTTAGATTAGAAAGCAATGAGGTAATGGTTGAACCTCCAGTATCAATCAATCATCTCACTGAGCTGCTCCCTGTGTGGAGGATGAAATATGACTTTCTGTTTTTTAATTTCAGAATAATAAAACAAAAGTGAATATAAAAGACAGCGTGCACACTCTCCCCATGGTAATGCAATTATATTTAGAGTGAGATCAGTCTGTAGTGTAATAAATCTCTTCATGTGGGAGATTATTAAGATAAAAGTAAGACTTCCCTTTGTATCCTCTATTCCTTGTAGAGCCTGTTGCTGCAATTTAATTAAATGTGACCAACTACTGTCATGTTATAGACTCATGGAGGAATTCATCGTATAACAGACAGACAAGCTGGCATTCAGACTGGTTACTGGTAAAAGAAAAAAAAATCAAGGAGAAGTTTTAGAGGATTTTTTGTCTTAAATTGTCTCATTACATTCTGCAGAAGTGCAGTTTAATGGAGGCTTAGTCACTCTGGCTCCCATGCATTTAGTGTAGTGCCAAAAAAAACATTATGCATCAGAAGCTCTTTTATTCATACAATATTATTCGAGAGGAAATGGGAGATCACTGGTTTGAGAGGGGAAATGAATTAGATCAAACAATAAATTGGTTCTAACCTTGAAACATCTGAATGGAAAATGTGAGTCAACCACACTTGTCTTCTCTACAGCACAAAAGTAGACAGACCTTGAAAAAAAATCAGTTTCCCCCAACAAACAAAACTTCACCTCGACTGTGACAGAGTCAGTAAACAATACCTTGTGCTTTTCCCTTAAAAACCAGATACACCAAAATGAAAACTGCCACCAATATCTACATCTTCAACCTGGCTCTCGCTGACGCTCTTGCCACTAGCACCCTCCCCTTCCAGAGTGCCAAGTGCCTGATGAGCACATGGCCTTTTGGGGAGGTGTTGTGTAAAGTGGTTATCGCCATAGACTACTACAACATGTTCACCAGCATCTTCACACTCACCATGATGAGCGTAGACCGATACATCGCTGTCTGTCATCCAGTGAGGGCCCTTGACTTCCGCACACCTGCCAAAGCCAAGCTCATCAACGTGTGCATCTGGATCCTCTCGTCTGCCGTCGGAGTCCCTGTCATGATCATAGCTGTTACCAGGGTGACAGATAAAGGTGAGAGATTTTTAGTGTTGAAGAAAAAAAATCAACATCACTGTGTAAAAACTTCACATATCAGCCTGAGCTTTTTAGCACCCTTAGTGTCGTAAAAAAGAACATTTGGGCTGGGTTATTAACTTGAATTAGCCTCTCCACGTGGCCCTCTATTACACTGCTAATTGTTTTAACTCCTCAGGAAACACCTCCTGCGAACTCAGTTTCCCCAAACCGTACTGGAACACGGTGATGAAAATCTGCGTTTTCGTCTTTGCTTTCGTGGTTCCTGTCCTGGTCATCACCATCTGCTATGGTCTGATGATCCTGCGGCTCAAGAGTGTCCGTCTGCTCTCTGGCTCCAAAGAGAAGGACAGGAACCTGAGAAGGATCACCCGCATGGTCCTGGTGGTCGTAGCAGCCTTCATCATCTGCTGGACTCCCATCCACATCTTTATCATTGTCACGACCATGGTGGATATCAACCGCAAGAACCTCCTGGTGATGGCCAGCTGGCACTTGTGCATCGCACTGGGCTACACCAACAGCAGTCTCAACCCTGTGCTGTACGCCTTCTTGGATGAGAACTTCAAAAGGTGCTTCAGGGATTTCTGCCTGCCCTATCGTCCCCACCTGGATCAGAACAGCTTCTCCAGAGCACGCAATACCACGAGGGAGCCTGTGTCTGTCTGTGCTCCTGCGACGACACAGAGACCGCCGGCCTGACTAGGCATGGATCATTGCGGAGGAAGAACACTTCAGGATGACCCTCATACTGAGGTCACGCAGTTCTCCACCACAGGAGTCTGAGTCTGCAGATGGAGGCTTTTGACCTGCCATTTATGTAAATCGTCAAATTTTGGTCCCAGATATTAAAAATTCCTGTGTCCAAGTATGAGAAACAGTTCTTCAAGAGGATCACAAACATGCCTGTGTGCGCCTGTGCATAAAGAAATGGATATAAATGCACATCATTGGAAAGTGCATAAAGCACATGCATAATGCACCCATATAAACAAACTCAGTGTTAAAGGGAGAGTTCTCCCCAAATTCAGAAATACATTTTTTCCTCTTACCTGCAGTGCTGTTTATTAGTCTAGATTCTTTTGGTGTGAGTTGCAGAGTGCTGATGTTGTTGTGAGATATCCGCCATATGGCGCATTTCCACTACATGGTACCGGCTCTACTATACTCTGCTATACTTGCCTTTTTTGGTTTAGCATTAGGAAAAAGTACCTGGTACCTGGTACTGCCTTTTTTACCTGCTCTCCTGGGGTTCCAAAAAAAGCTGACTGGGTACCATGAGGTACTAAAAGGTGACGTGAAACACTGCAGACCACTGATTGGTCAGACAGAATCGTCACTGCGTCATCAATGCGCAGTACGCAAGGAATACCCTGGACAGTGCAAACAGCCAAGCTATTGGTTTTATCCCTGTTGCGGCCATCTGTGCGTGAAGCGATGCTGCGCTCAACTTCCTACACTTATGTAGTCACGTGAACTCCTCATCATCCAACAGTAGGGACAGAGAGAGAGAGAGAGAGAGAGAGAGAGAGAGAGAGAGGAAATGTTGCTGGCAGTATTAAGTGCTTACAGTGGTTTTAGTAAAATCTTTTTAGCTGCAACCCTGTTATTGACCACGCGCTGGTGCATGCATGCGGCATGTTTTAGTCATGGTGTGCACCAGAAAATGGAGCTCCCTGAAAGCCACGGTATGATTCAAATCCTGTGCGTATGTGCGTGTCGCATTGAAACTAATGTCATGGCAGTGACGCACGGTGTCGCTGTGACGACCAACTACACTGAGGCGGTACTATTTTCTAATGGAAAACGACCCCCAGGTGACACTTGACTTGCAGCGCTCAAAGTGCTCAAAGGCAATGTCTCTTTCTAGAAATCATGACCCAGTTACTCAAGATAATCCACAGACCTTGTTGTTAGCAGTTTCATGTAGCAACTCTTTTGTTTTTAACGAACTACACCCCACCCGAATCACTGTGCAGAAGGAAGCATGTATCCACTGCTAGGTAACCTAGCACAGCTGAGCTAGCTAATGTGACAGCTTAGTCTAGAAGAATTCAATTAACATTTACATCTCCTGCTGTCGCGAGCACAAGCCTCTTTTCTGTGAATAGATGCAAGCTTCCTTCTGCACAGTGATACGATTGGTGGATGTAGTTAGGTAGAAAGAAAATAGTTCCTACATTAAACTGCTGACATCAAGGCCTGGGGATTATCTTAAGTAACCAGGTCACGATTTCTGGAAAGAAACACTGCTGTTGAGTTTTTCAAATGTATTTTTTTGGTGCTTTGAGTACCACCAGCTAAGTGCCATCTTGTTCCAATACACTGGAGAGAAAGCATACAACTCAACGGCTGATATCTCCAACACTGTGCAACTCACACCAAAACAATCTAGACTGATAAACAGCACTACAGGTAAAAGGAAAAATATGTATTTTTGATGTTGGGGTGAACTGTCCCTTTAAGCACACACAGAGCGGTCAGAAAGTATTGGGGAAAAAAGTATCAGATAGTTTTATTGTTTTGGTTCTTAACAATAAAAAAAGACAGAAGATTTAAGTGTTGATTTTAAGCTTTAATGGTGTTTGTGGGTCTTCACAGCCATATTAGGTGAGCAATGTAGGACTCTGTGTATACAAAGTTCCACAGTGATCAGATTGTCAGGCAGGACATAGATACTAAACACACAGCTAAGGCCACCAAGAGGAGTCTTTTTATGGCCAAACAGTAGCTGATGTATGATTGGCTGAGTGGGTCAGGTGACCTTAATCCAACAGATCATATGTGTCACTTGATGAAGACCAGACTGACTCAGAAATTACCCCTTAGCAGCAAGAAGTGACGATGGCTGCAGTACAATGCTGGCAGAGGTAAAGACACTGCTGTCTGCTGATGTTTGTAGGTCACAGACTTCTTTAGCTAAATGTTTCCCATGATGACTGTATTTAGATTTCTGTATGCTTGTAAAATTACTTTCTATTCCCTAAAAATTTGTTATCATTTATAAAGGCCAATAATTCATTGGCGTAAAACCTTCGGTTGGAACCTAGTTTTTGGCCATTTGTAGGCAGAAAAAAACAGTTGTAAACACAAAAGCAGAAGGGCTGGGGTGCTCGCTCTAACAGCTGAGCTACTGGCTGCCCCTTCACACTGGACTTTTAAGACCTTTTACATACTTGACAAACTTAAATAAGTTTTCGTTTTTCTTCTATTTTTGTCTCTTCAGCCACAAAATTTCCCATTACGTTCTACAGCTAGTTGCTCACTACGTCTATCGGCTTTTTGATGTTGGGTGTACAGTGCACAGTGTACAGTTGGCTTTTAAAGCCTTGTTTAGTGAAAATGACAGAGAGAGCAGTGAGAGTGTACCAAAATAGTAAAGTTCCAGCCCCAAAAAACAAAAAATAAGATAAAGATGCTATAATGCTTCGTAAAACTGAATGGAACTGCAGAGTTGAATGATAATTCTTCGTGGGTTTGTGACTATGAGTGTCTCCTTTTACGATACACAGTCACCTCACTCATTGTTTATATTAAAATTCGTTTTTTTACAACGGCCTTAGAGACAAATTTACTTTAATGAACTAGGACTAACCTCAAAGTGTTTATTTTCACATCTAAAGGAGCACAGAGCCAATGCAATGAAAAATGTGTCATTAAAGTACTGTCTGAATGCACTGTATATCAAGACTGGTAATAGTATTGTCACTCAACCTCATTGAGAAGGCAGTGAGAATCCAATAATGTGAATGTTAAGAGGAGACTATATTTTCCTCGACTATGTAATGTCTAAATTAAACGATGTATCCAATTTCACGCTAGTTGTGATGGTAAGAGGAGAAATGATTACAGACAAAGGCCACATGCCTAATTAAGAACAATTATAAAGGAGATGAAATTCTATATGAACACAGCACAACACCTGTGTCGTTGTTTTCATTTGCTACATCATGAAAGACTCGTCTGAAAGACATCTTTAATAACATGAAAAAATGGCCTTGGTGATTAAGCAGAGATGACTGATGCTTCCAGCATATATTCACCATGAACATCAGTGTTCAGCTGACTCACTGTTTCCACTCCTCCAGCAGTTAGGATGCTGTGATTTTTCTGCACAACCAAAAAAAAAAAAAACATTCAGCTGACAGTAAACTGAGGAGCTAAAGAGAAAAGTGGCAGTGCTGTTTCAACTCATAGTTGTGACTGAATGACCTCAAACTGGCACAGATTCTGACAGCTAATGGACAAGTTTCCACTGATCAGAGAACAGCTGAATCAATGCCTCTCATCTAGTTTAAAAAGGCATCTATATATTAAGTGTAAAGATGATATTGTTATCTGAAACAGCAAAGTGATAATGTAATTAATTTTGTTTCAATGTGCTGTAAAGCTGTTGTACCATCAAGCTTCACTTGCAACCAGTTACTAAAAATCAAAAATCCAAGGTTATATATATATGTATATGTATATATATATATATATATATATATATATATATATATGTAAGTGCTATAAGTGAAGCAGTCAACATCTTCAAAAATATATATTCCATTTTTTTTTTTTTTTAAATCGCCATTACTTTAGGACAAGCATTTGCAAATGTTTTCTGCAGTGTGGTCAACAACATATTCAGCTGATTGAAATATGTACCGTAATGCCTTATCCAGCATTATGTTCTTATTGCAAAATGTGGCTCATTTTGTTGAGAAAAGTGCTTTATCTTTACATGTTTTCACATTCTTTCTTTGCAGCAGTTTCAGTATATAAATAGTACTTTATCGTTTAGGTGTAGTAATTGCTTTTGCAAACATTTATACATCTGTCATATGGAAAAATAATTGTATTTTATAAGTGCTTTTAATTTGAAATATTGTTGTAAAGAGTTTGAATCAAAGATTTTATTTCCTGTGGTTGTTGTTATGGATGTTTTTAATATTTATTGAGAATGACAGTGAGGCCTCATGGGAGTTAGACATATATTCTGTTCATTCAGTCAAGAATGGATTATTGAGCGGGGCCCAGGGGCCTTTGACATGGACGGCTCTCGTGGTCAGAGGCCAGTGGTCATGTGTGTATAAAAGCACAATATAAATTAAGTCAGGGGTGATACTGGTGGTTGCTGGCCACCAGATACATTAGAGCATTAACTAAACTTATAGTGTATCAATTAAAAATTAGGGGCGGTGATATTAGAAATATTTTGCCAACAAATCTTATTGAAAAGAAAAAAAAATCATCAGCAGCATCACTACTCTCAATCCCAAGCCTTACAAAAAACAGAACAAAGCAAAACACAATTCATAAACTTTTGAGCTGGGCACTTAAGTTTTTAAGGAAACCACACTCAAACAGCAGCACAGATTTTGGGGGATCGACTCAAAATTAACTGCCCATGTTCATCATAACAAAGACACATGTCACTTAGTGATCAGTGTGGCTCATTTATGTGCTTTTCTGGCAGAAGCTCTGGTAGGGATGAAGATATAGCTTGTGGTGGAAAATTGTCTGTATTAAAGGTGACATGATATTCTGGTACTGAAAATAACCGCAGTATTTCAAAATGAAATATAGATATCCTGTTAATAATACGCACATGATAGGTTTATGTAGTGTGAAAATCTCAGTTCCTCTTACATAATTTGTTTTTCTCACTGTTCTGGCTTTGTATCTCTCCCTCAACACCATCTGCTTTTTCACTATCCATTCAGTGTAATTGCTCTTTTTGTACATTTCTGTACAGTTAGGGTTACAGACCCCCTTTCTCCTCTCGAAACTCAAATTGTGATTGTCATGTTTTTGCCAAATTTGAGACAAAAGGCACAATAAACAGAGTCATTCTTTCTATAAATATTGTGATATTATTAATATTGTGAACTCCATGCCATGACAATCATGTAGGGAAATCCAATATTGTGCCAATCCCAGTCTGTTAGTAATCAAACATAAAGTGATGCACAAAGCCCTGATAGGTTGAAGGTTAAAATTATTAGTGTGCAACAAGAGAGGCAATTGTTATCAGAAAACCCAGACATCAGAAAATAAAAGGTCTTTGATCAGAGAGGCAGACATGCATCTCTCAAGAACAAGCTCTGATTGTCTAAGACACATTGGATGATTGTCAGGTGGGCAGCGTTTAACTCTAACTCAAAATAGATGGGAAACCTCAAAACATGTGTCTTCAGCAGAGCATGTGATTTGCACCTGACTTGTTATTCAGTCTTTAACAAACATGTCACTACATTAAGACTTGTTTTTCGACTGTTTCCGGATGAGCAGTGTACACGAGTGTTCATAAATCAATACTAAAATTAACAAACTAATGATTTCATACAAGTTTAATATGAATCTGACAACAAAACAATCATTTTTAGTTACTTTAACAAGCTACCCAATATCTTAAGCAAGATCAATTTCTCATTGATTTTTGTCTTTTTATGTGATTTGTTGACAATAAGCCAAATGTCACCAGCCTTACTCTTTCAACTATTGAAGTGACTCAGGCAAAAAGCCACGATCAACATTCATTCAGACTACACTAGGCTACACTACACTAGAAAAACCTGTAGGCTACTATCTTTTAAAAAGAATTCAGATTCTTGCTGAATGTCGACTGTATGCTTGACTGCACTTGTCATACTTGAGTGCAAGTTGAGTTCAAACTGCCATGAGTGGGCGACATCCACTGAGACATTTTTACAGATAAACTTCAAGCAATACGTCACCCACAAAATTACCGTTTATGTATCAGTTATTCATGCCGTATTAACTTAAATTTTTGAAGAAAACCTTTTTTTTTCTCACATGCCTTCTTTGAATGAAGAATCCAAAAACAGCAAACATTCTTGACACTGGTGATCACATTTAACATGAGCAAAATTACATCAAAACATCCATTTACAAACTCTCACAGAACTTGTGCTGTATAATCTAAGTCTCATGTATCCAATCACATGCTCAGTTGTTACCAAACATTACCGTGCTGTCAGTGCTTTCTGAATGGGACTAGAAGTGAAAGATAAGTTTCACTTTCAGTCCCAGTTTTTGGATTCTTCATTTACTGGAGCCATGTGGAAAAAATTATGTTTTTCTTCTTGAGTTCAGGGGCAGGGCATAGATAATTGATATATAAATGATAATTTTGTGGGTGAAGTATTTCCCTAAATGACACATGCCCGCAGAAGATGTGTTGAAAATGTCAAATTCTTGTGCTATTTTTGTATCCTGGTCCATGGATTATATGCTAAACTGGTCTTTCATTTCATTTCTTGCACACATTTAAGGGCTGAAATCATCCTCTGCTGAAAGACTGATGATGTCTCAGAGAGCAGAAACCTTGATCGGGACGCTTTAGTCGCCCTCATTTCTCTTTCAGTCTATGGTGGATGTTGAAAGGCGTCACTCAGATGGTCAGAACCAGAGACATTCAAGTTGAATATCTCAGAAGCTCCTTTACAAGACATAACAGAGCATCAGTTAGCATACCAAGCAGACAGTGACAGTTTTCTCTGAGCTACACTGAAGAACATACAATGTGTTCACTATGAAATTTACACGGCTCCACCGATGTTCACTGTGCAAAAGACAAATGAAACAGCAACAAGATTAATTATTTAGTCATACATCATGAGCTGGCTCTTGACTTGGCTATAGACTGCATGTTGGCCTTTTAGAATTTGAATACTGAAGAGCTTTTTTCAACAGTCAGATCTGCAGCGCTTACTGTCATGTCTGACAACGCAAGTGGAACTGTGATCTTTGCCCCTATAGAAACAGTTTTGCTCTTGAATTTGAAACCTTTCTGTTCTCTGTGAGAGCTTGAATGCACACGCAACAGACCTTTTTTTTTAAAAATGCACATAGAGATACTGTGGACCAGTTTCAGAGTGACATGCAGATAATTAAACGTCCTCATCTACTGTCCTTAACTAATGGGTGCTTGTGCACTTTAACAAATTAACAGAGGGAAACGAGAACAGAGAGGGAGCCATGTTGAAGCAGCTCTCACTGTTGCAATGTTTGTATTTTCTTGTTAGCATCAAAAGCTCAGAGGATCCAACAGTTTGTTTTGTTTCATCTGGATGATACTTGTCATGCGACTTCCCCTGCGTATTTGTCCATGTGGGAGACTTTTAGGTCTACTATATGTGAGAGAGGGAGATGTCTTGCCCCTCAGATTTGTTTCTTGGCCTGATGGAACCCAATTATCTTTGTTTGTCAGCTCGGATAAAAGCACCAATTGAGCTCCATTAAACCACAATATTGTAGTCACAAAAATCTTTCAACACAACAGGTGTCTCATCAGCAGACACCTACCTACTGTAAGTGAGGCTTTTCACAGCGTCACAGCGTCGCAGCATCAAGTCAAGTCAAAACTATGTAACAAAACCAAAACTAAAGGAGTAAAAGACACCCCAAAGGAATAAGCTATTGAGATGATGATTATGCAGACATTCTGGTAATGGATTTGGCAATTTGTCCCTGCTGTTTTGTGTGACAGACGCCCGCTGTAACACAGATAATCAGACCTCCTGCTGGCCTGAGGTGCTTACGAAATGCCAGAAGTGCAAAAAGCTCAAAATTAGTTTTACTGGATGTTTCACAAGCTAAGGAGCATAGGCAGGGATTCAAACTGGGTGCCATCTGCCAGCTGAGGGAAATATGACCGTATGCAGATTATTGGGGTGCTGAGGGGCAGTGAGGGGCTGAACCTTATGTTTCACTTCATAAAAATGTAAGGCACTCCTCAAGGTTATGTTTTCTTTCAACCCTCTTTTTTACTTAAATTGGTACGACTAGTTTAATTGCGTAACCCAGTTTAAATCTGATCATCTTAATTGAACTTTAAAAGTGTAGCATCAATGGACACATTACATCTGCACATATACAGATACTTTTGAAAATGGATAATTGCTTCTTTGACCTCTTGTCTACAAGCAAACAGAGTTCTAAGTCACTAAAGTAAAGATTTTTGAAAATGCCTTCTATGGTGCAGATTTATCAAAATTCTGGTTACTTTTCAATTCTTGCATTTTGCTTTATGTAAAAAGCATGCAGGAAACAACAGTGGACTGCTGCTTTGATTACATTTTCAAGACCTGTTTGGTCTAATGACTGTAGATTTAAACTTAGCATTCCTGCACCACTTCATGGACAAATGGAGCCGTCTGCTGCACTCAGTGTTATTTGGTCCACCTTGGTGTCCACGGTTAAAAACTGCCAGAAACAACAGTTTTGGATCGGGCCTGACTGAACCAGAAGATGTTGGGACTATTTGTGCAGTAGAATTGTTGTGGATGAGGAGAGGAAAAAAATGTTGCACATTCAGAGCATCACTTGAATTTTTGAGTGAGCTCCTTTGGCCTTATTGAAGGGGAATCAGCGGTGATAAGATCTCCAGTTGTTGTTTTTGAAAACGTTAACATTGGCCTGTATATTCTACGTTTGCAGAAATGTACAATGCCGAAATCGTTTCTTATGAATGAGATGCTACTCTTAAAACCTTTTTTTGGCCAAATAAAAATGACAATTTTTTCCTTTTTTCCTAACCCCTTTCCTTCACTAAGAATTTCTATACTGTCTTTAAGAGTCTTGGCTGGACCCTGGATGTGCTTGCATCAGACCACTAATATGTTTTTTATCCAAGCTGTGAACCATAAAGGTGATTTACCTTTACCTCTGTAAGTAATTAGCATGAAATCAATACGACACGAACATCAAGTAAATTACAAGAGTAGTCCATTAAAGGAGGGAGTCATTAACTGTGGTTATCATTATTAATAAGGGTTTGATAACTATGTTGTCATCTGGTCAATGTAACAGAAATGTAACGGTGCGTCAGATCAGGAGATTGGCCCTTCTTACAATCCCCGGCAACAGCTGTTGGTCCTCTGTTGTGTGGCTCATGAGAAGCCCTCAGCGACTGGACGAGGAGTCCAATATATCAAGGCAATCTGCAGTAATTACCATTATGACCCACAGGCGATGGAGTACCAGCAGCTTAACAGCAAGAGAGGTACTCATTTGCTAATACCCCATTTGATTTTCTGTACACACACGCTAACAAAAATGCATGTTTCCTTAGTGTAAACCATTCTCCTTTTATACATCAAAACAACATCTACTCTGCCACAGAAACTGAGTTTTTCATACATAAGGTTTAACACTTAATACATAGATAACAGCCAGGGGCTATCACTGAGCAGCAGCCTTGTCTATATATCACATGTATGCAGACAGGAAGGGTGACAGTGTTGATATGAATAATATGCTTGTTTGAAGAAAATGTCGAATATTCCCTGAGGGCACAGAGCAGCAAATGCAACTGAAGAACTGTCATATAGTGCATGTTTAATTCCAACTGAAAAGTGCCAGCTATTAACCACGGGTAATATCTTTCAAGTGCTTTATGATCTATGTGGTGGAAATAAAGTGCGGATGCTTTTTCACACAAACTATCATTCATTAGAGGGAAACAGTGATAGAAAAAAAAGCAAAGTGATATTAAGTGTTATTGTGCATGTTTCTTCTTCATTCAACAAACCTACAAAAAGAAAATCCTAGTAAAAACAAAATATTTATAAGAAAACATAAACAAATGAGAAAATAAAGTGCAAATAACAAAAAATAAATAATATATTACTATAAATGGCTGAAATTTTAATTAAATATTAGTACATGAAAGCACTAAAATTTCCTCAGTTTTACTGCTCTTTGTGGTATGTTTTGCAGATTTTAAACTGATATATCGGGAATTTACAATTCAAAATTCAGGTAAATTCATTGCAAAAAGCATTAAAAATATGTGGATTTTCATACATTTAGCTTTACGTATAAAATATTTTTGCCAGAATGAGAATTGTGTTTATCAGCAGATTCTCTAGTTCCTCTCTCTTAACCTGTCCATACATTACATTTACACGTAATCTGGGTTCAACCTTTCCGTTTCCAATACAGCTCAGTGTAACAACAGGAAAAGAAAATATGCTCTGTCGTTTAAATGTTTATATTAAGAAAACAGACAATATCTTCAAAAGTGAATCTTAATTGAAGGAACTGGCTGTAGCATATTAAAAATGTTTTCAAAAGATCGCTTTTTAATCTTGAGCAGTACCCATGTCTTTAAAAATCAAGCACTACTGAATTTGTTTGGATGGAAGTCATTAGCAACCTCTGGTCATTTTAAAAAGGGATCTAAGCCTCTTTTATTTTGGTATTATTCCATTCATACATTCATTAACAATGGCTTGAAGCTTTTATAGATCTTAACCAAGATTAATTGTTTTATGGGATGTGAAGTGTTTTTTTGGGTGGCATGTTGTGTTAAAACTACACTCGCTTTCTATCAATCCATTTTAATCTGTCTTCATCTTTATGTTTCATAAAACACACATGTATCTTCATGTATTTTTTCCAATGTGTCTGTGTTAGAGAGAAAAAAAAGATTTCAAGGTGACTTGATTTATACCACAGGTCCCTGCTGCCACATATTCAACAGGTTCCCACTATGCTGGACCATTTGATGAAAACAACCGAGAGTAAAACCTCTCCTCATCATTCAAATAATCATGAAATATAGCTTGTCTTGATTAAGACGTCCTTGAGAAACAGAACTCAATACAATTCAAAATGAAAGGTTAATTAAGAAAGCAGTGGCTGGCTCGAGGGCCTCCACAACCCAATCAAGGCGGTGCTAAACAATGCAAAATGAGTTCTGTTGTGAGATTATAATTTTAATAACATGATGCCGCGGCGTGCAGCCTGTTACAGATGTGCAGGCAAAAAAGCTTATGAAAGCCTCACGCACAGCTCTTAGTGAAGCAGCCAATTGCTGTGATTAATAAGTCTCCCTTCATCACCAGGGGGAAAGTGTGGTGATGCAGGTGCCTGAGTATCCTCTGTGATTAGTTTAAAGGGAGGAAGATTAGAGCCCACGTGTATTAGGAAAAACTCTGAAAGGAATTAATCGCAGCTGTTATGGCTGGGTTCATGTATGAATGTTTCCCTTTGTGCTGGGAATGTACAAGGTTTTTGGGTTTTAAGGAGTTATCAGTCTTTGAATGCTACATCATGTGGAAGGCTGTTAACAGATGTCAAAGACAGATGCTTTAAGAGCCTTTTTTTAACATCACAGCTCAATTAAGGCCCATTTACCTGCGTCTGCACTTTCCTTTTAAAAGCGTAAGAATTCAGCTTTACTGCACCTGAAGGTGAAAAAAATTGAAGGACAGAGATGCAACAACTACATTTTAAAATGAAAGTTCACCCGCAAATCAAAAATAGAGATTTTTTCCTCTTACCTGTAGTGCTGTTTATCAATCTGGATAGTTTTGATGTGAGCTGCCAAGTGCTGGAGATACCGGCCGTAGAGACCTTGTCCGTGTCTGCCTTCTCTCCGATATATCAGAACTAGATGGCACATAATTTATGGTGCTCAAAGTGACAAACAATTACATCATGACCCGGTTACTCAAGATGACCAACAGATCTTGTTGTGAGCAGTTTCATGTGGAAACTATTTCCTTTTCAGAAAACTACATCTGCTAACCACCTCACTGCGCAGAAGGAAGGGTGCATCTACTGCTAGCTAACCTAGCATCACTTAGTTACAGTTCAGCCAGGGAGGATGCTATTAATGTTTCCATCTCGTACTGTCAGGAGCACGAAATTCTTGTCAATGAGTAGAAGCATGCCTCCTTCTGCAGTGATATGGTTGGTGGCTTCGTTAGGAAAAAAAAAAAATCCTGCTGGTAACTGCTCACAACACATCTGTGGATTATCTTCAGTAACTGGGTCATGATTTCTGGAAAGAGAAATTGCTGTCAAAAAATTCAAGTGTATGTTTTGCGTTATGAGCACCACATGCCGAGTGCCATCTAGTTTCATTGCATTGAAGAGAAGGCAGACATCTGTACGGCCGATTTTTCCAACAATCTGCAACTCACACCAAAACTATCTGACTGATATATAGCGCTACAGATAAGAGGAAAAATATATTTACTTTTAATTTTGGGGTGAACTGTCCCTTTTAACAGGTTTAGGAAAAGTAATGGTCTGGAGGTTTCACAAAAATTGTTCACACTAATTTTGAATTGCTAAAATTCAGACACAGTGAGTGATGAAAAGAAATGGGTGCATGTCTAAAGGTCACTTGATCAGTGTTATTATTCTCAAGAAATAGTGTGCAACATGAATATTTTACTCTCATATTTTAACCTCTCATTACTGAACGCAGGTCACGTTTCAGAACAATAAGATGTTACAAGGGTTCGACCGGTTAAGTTGTTGTCAAAATAGGTTATAGTTATCATAGTAGAAAATAGTTAAAAATGGTATGTTGTGTACGGCAGTGTAGTAGAGGGTTGACCGAGGGCAACAATACCTTCAAACTTTAATAGACACTACAATATACATCAAAAAAGAAAATGTAACCCCTTATACACTTTGCAGACTGTCCCTCAAAACCATTTGTAGTGCTCATGTTATAGGTATGATAGAGAAAGCTGCATTTCATTTAATACCTAGAACCCTTTCAGATGTTTTCCACTAAAAAAACAAGAGTGAAGTGACAGAACAGAAGCATTGGAAATAGTTAAGAAAAATCAGCATTCAGGCTCTTAAAGGACTCTAACAGCCACTGTACAAACCTTTACTGATCAACAGCCAACCTTCAAATGTATTTCTGACTAACAGCAGTTAAAAACAAACAAGGGAAAAGGTTCACTCTGATCAATTAACTGCTTATGAAAGATACTTTAGCATTTCAAAGCTTTTTGAGAAGCTTTTTGCCATGAGGGCTTTTCAGGGCCCTTGGTCTTCATCATCGGCCCTTTTGGTCAGATGAAAGCAAGATGAGATGAGTAAGGACCGTGCGTTTCGCCCCAGATAAAACACAAAAGCATAAAGCTTTGATGTTTACTAGCACCATCATTTGCATCCTTAAGCGTTGCCAATTTGCATTCATGACTATGTGTTTGCTATGTGTTGTTTGCATACATAATAACGTAAAGCAGCTCTGGGTGCTGAGCAATTGTGACAATAATGCAGAAAAGTGATTTCTTCTTAAACTATTTTACACACTTAGTCAGAACAACCTTAAGTGACAAAAATCATCTTTGGCAAAAGTTTAACGTGATTTTTAGTTTGCCCCATGTCCCATCTGTGGGGGCGACACAGATCTTTTAGTCATTTTTCAAAATGGCTGCAAAATATTTGATGTGCTAGATAAGAAAAGGCTTAAAAAATTAAAATTTCATCTTTATTTTCAGACAGAAGCAACAAAATGCAGGATACAGTATGATGTGTTACCCAATGTCCAAATAGTCCCAAAAATTTTTGTGTGCCCTTGATAATATGAACAGTAGTCTCACATATTGAACTCACTGAGTATAAATGTCCCGTCTGAATCAAGGTCAGTGGAATTATTGCTTTAAAGAAAAGAAAACATAACATTAAAAAGACTATTGTTTGGGGAAGTCATTAAAAGGCCTGCACTCGCTTTTCTTTACGTACATGCAGTCACATTCACATACACCACATTTATCATCTTACAGTCATACTAATGACTCTTAATAAGAATTCAAATGGGACATCAAAAACTAGACTTTAAAAAAATAGTCTCTCATTTGTCATAATCTGACGAACACCCATTAACAGTTCACATAAAAGCGCCCACGCCTTTCACACTCCCTCAGCTAAGCACAAAAAGTCGCATACAGATCAACCGCCACCCCAGATTTAGGCAATCGTGAAAAAGGCCCCATCACTAACCAGATCACAAGATCCCTATGTAAGATGGACATCAGCTCTCCTGCTTGTCTTTGACCAAAAGGACAGTGTGCTGCCCTCCACTGGACACCATCACTACTGCACGGTTCTCCAGCTGCTTGCCAGTCATCTTCACAGGGTTCCACTCATCGTCGTCCATTCCTGTGCCAAGCTGCATGTTGGTGCCCATGCCCCAGGCATACACGGATCCTGGAGTAAACACAGCCAACAGAAAGTTGAGTAATCACCGTCTTACTTCTTAGCTCTTTGCAAAGACAAATAATTATGACATGCAGTTTAAGAAAAAGAAAAAAAACATCAGAACAGTAGAGAACTTCCTGCAACAATTGACTGTACACCCAACTGGGAATGTCACAAGAACCGATACTTATGCACGGAGTTAATGAAAACACTTTGGAAACATGATGGTACTTGTTCTCCAGTATGCCATTAAATGCCAAAAAAGAAGAACGCCTACCAGCACAGCAGAACAACACACAGAATATGGCAATGAGGGCAGCGACAGCTCCGCCTCGCAAAAACTGTGTTTTCCTGGGGCCAGCATATTTTCTTAATTCTTTAGTATGCCGAGGCGCCAAGTATTTATTCTGTGCCTAATGCTCCATGTTTGATGCTTTCTCACTGATATTGATCACAAAATTTCAGATAACGTGACATGCCCTAACCCAAATATACTAAAATGACCTGTATTTGTGTTTTCCTGACAGACCCCTCTTGCATTTGAGAGATTAATGATGGCACTCTGTAAATAGTAAGTAAAAACACAAGTAAAACACAAGTTAGGGTGGGTGGTGGTGTGTACACAAAGTGTGACTTTAAAGCAGGAGATTGCATTTATGTGCAATGTTGTAGTTTTTTAACCATAATCATATAATTGTCCTTACTATAGACATAAAGGTGGTTGATCAAAAACAAAAAAATAAATAAATAAATAAAACCAAAAAAGTCCTATGGGTTAGTTTTGAAGGCACTGTCGAACTGTTATCGTTAAAAAAGAGGAACTTGTAGTTTACTGCCTTATATGAAAGCAATACATAACAGTCTCAGAAGATGATAACTCAGTCCTCTGCAGCATTTGCTCAGTTTCTCACCCTCTCTGGTGACGGCATAGCTGACAGTCGCTCCACATGTCAATCCACCGGCCGGCTCCATCCCCATCACAGGAGTGGGCTCGCTCTTTTCTCCAGAACCTCGGCCCAGACCAAGACGACCGTATTCTTCTCTGCCCAGGGAATACACTTGTCCTAAAAGGATGAAGAAAAAAGGGAAACATTTAAATAAATGTTTGTTTAAATACTTCAGATTAAACCAGCTGGGTCCTTGGTATCTGTGAAACAGCTTTACAACCAAATTACTGACCTACTGATTTGCCAGTGAGGTTTTCAGAAGAAAATTAAAAAAGACAGACTGTTTAGTTGTGTATTTTGTGTTTTAATATACTTTTGTTTATTGCCCTTTTCAACCTTTTTCAGCCAGGCACTTTTTCCACATAGATACAGTTATAGGACGGCGGTGAGTCCCTTCATAACTCCGGCTTTGCTTTTTAACACAATACCAAACAATGCAAGCGTTTTCTAAACAATAACAGTGGCATACTATGGCAATAACAATGACTTACTGTTCCTGTTAAATGGCAGCTACTCTTGCTCCATGCTCAGAAGATAGGCAGTTAACTGCTAACTGCTGTGATCTGCTCGATAAATCTCCTAGCGATGGGTTGCGCATACTACATGTCGTCGAAATGTCACACTTGACCCTTTCTACTTGCTGTCCCTTTTACAGAGATATCAATTTAGCACTATTACTGCCTTCACTGGCAGAGTAAAGGTTAAACAATTGTATCCATTCATTCCGCAACCGTAGTTTTTATAAAGAACAGCAAGGTGGAAAAAAGTTTGACATTCCCATCTTGAATAGGAAGGGTAAGTTAGTAGGAGCTTACCTCCAGCATCAAGGCAGAGTGAGTGATGTTGTCCTCCAGCGAAGTCCACCCAGGTGGTGCCGGAGTTTTTGAAGCATGTCAGTAATACTGGGTTAAAACACAGCTCAACGTTTTTAGTGCCTGTATAAAAAAAGGTGTAAGAACACATTAAATAACCTGAAAATGTTTGATGGACTTACCTTAGAGCAGAATGTGAACAGCTGACTCATGGCTAACCATAAGTCAGTGTCAGATACCACTGCAGTTGAAGTTATAAACAAATTTGATAAATTGACTATCAAACTTTTTAAAATTGAAGTGCCATACTTACAGCCAGGCAAGACCATCCTGACGACATGAGATTAACACTGTTTCACTCTTTGTATCAGTGTGGACTCTCTGCCGCCCTAGACACTTTCAGTGGGCAGGAGTACTCACCTTTACTGACAAACTCCTTCAGCCAATTCTGACATTAGCACGAGCCTCAACCACACAAATACGTTGTCAGTCAGACAGTAACAGCATATCTAAAAAAGGTAGGTATAAAAAAGGTATACGTGTACCTTGTCCAGAACAATTCCCATGCGGATTTGGTGATACACTGGCTTTGACAGTATATTCCGTAATTTCTCATTCAGCAAACAGCTGCCTCTGGACTGTCAAATACCAGCTGGTAGCCTCCTTGTTGTATGTCCAAAGCATTGTGAACACTGATCCACATGGCTGTGATCCCCACTTCACTGAAGTGTCTCATATCTGGTCTTCAGTTAGCACAATCAGTGGCGAAACAACAATGAACACTGGATTTGTACCAGGGAAAATCTTTTTCACCAACGGAGCCAGTTGATAAATCCAGCTTTTCCCATATCCAGTCAGGAAGAGCAGCAAAAACAGTTTCCTTTGAGAAACTCCGCCATTGTACTCTTGTTCTTGTTTAATTGTGGTTACCGACTGTTTCAGCAATAACTTATTGCGTTCACTCCACTACCATTAGAGTTAGCGGTTTTTGATTCAGGAGCTGCCATTACTGTTCTGCAACCTTGCAGGTTACATCATCAACTACATTGCAGTACCTGATTGGCTGCTCACGTTGTTAACTATGGTGCAGATCCCTGTTTGGCCCAGATTGGATTTCAGTTTCTGGAAAGTGTTTGTCGTGGCAGTTAATCCAGACTGATACAGAGGTTGAAACAGGATGTTGAGCTCAGTCATTAGGATGGTCGTACCAGTCTACCGTACTTACCCAGCTGGTGATAATTTGTGAGACCAAATCCATAAACGTGTCCATCTTTTGTCAGAGCAAAGGTGAAGTAAGCCCCACAGAAGGCATCTATGATGTGGACTTTTCCTTTGATTTTTACAATCTGTGGTAGCAGCAGCCGCACTAAAATCACAGAATACAGTTAGCCAGAATGCCACAGCAATATACAATACACACAAGTCATAAAACATCTACTGTATTCTAATGTGATCATTTTATTCCATCGTGAGTTGATAGATGGGGCTTGAAAAGGCTTGTATAACTTACTGAGGCCTTGCCTGCCTCCTCTGTCTGAAGAACGCTGAGGCACTCTTCCCAGCTGCCCCTGCTGTGCGTTGCCTGATGTGTAAAGATTTCCGTCCAGTGTAACCAGAACAAGGTGGTCATTTCCTATTAAAGAATTCATGAAAATTAAACAGACATTGTTAGAAGTAAATAGGCAGCATACAAACAAGAACTTATGAAGGTAAAGAGGGCTTTCTTACCTGATGCAATTTTCACAACAGTTTCTGGCATGGGGACTTTGACTGGAGAAAGACTCTGAATCATGGGCGCCAGTAGACCTATTACTCCATTGCTATCCTGGGAAAAGGGGTCCAGTACATTAATAGTTAAACCCAATTATACACAATGCTCACACTTTGAGTTATTAAAGTATAGCATAACTTAAAATGGGACCACTTTGGTCAACAATTTTCTATCTTTGCTACAATGATATAATTAAAGCTGATAATCAAAGCTGGGAGCAGTGAGTACATTTATACTCGCAAAATAGTGCCATTTTTGGCCTTATTCTGAAAAAGACAATATCCTTGCTAAGCTATTAACATGGCTAATGAAAATGAATATTCCACTAATACTCCCATTTACATGCAGCTGTGCATATTCTGATTAACATGCCCTAATGTGTTGTTTATCACTTCAATTATGGAAATGTAGAGCATCTGGAGCCACTTGACATTTGGTGGGCTTGTTGGCCCATGCAAGCTCAGCCTCCGTCTTAAATTCCTTCAACCACCTTCTTGAAAGGTCAGCACTCTGGTATTTGTGCTCATCCTAAAACTTGTTGATATCCAAGTCTTTTATAGTCTTTAAAAGCAGCTGTGTTTCTGCTTCTAAACAGACAGGAGGGCTTTTCTGCATGCAGCTCTACTCCAGCTTTGTAAACTGTTGGCTAGGTGGTTTGTGCACAACGCAATCCTGACAACGCACAGAGTCAACCGTAAACAGTAAACAGGCTTTGTGTTGCAAACTGCAGTAATAAAGCCCCAATAGAGATGCATTTTCCAAATTGAATTAGCTGTTCACATGCCCAAATAATGCTTCTATAAACCAAATAATAATATTTAACATTATGATTTTTTTCATGTTTGTACATACTTTGATGCCTACTAAACACAGTCCAAAATACCCTTAATAATACATTAGTCCTTACACTATGTAGGTTATCATTTATTCTGTTTTGAACTTAGTAAATGCACTGTGGTTTATGTCCACATATATCAATTACATTTCAAAAGGTATTCGTTTCTGTCACAGTCTTTGTCCTTTGGTCTACCTACTTGACAGCCTCACCCACCAAACTAAAGTAAGCTAAAAGGTCAACCCAACCAACCGGTTAATCACGCTTAAGCAAACGTAATTACAGTAATTACTTGATTCTTGGGACAGCTTCATTAAATGTTTTAGGTGACTGCAGTGCTTAACAATTTACTTGGATGAGAAAGAAATTGCGAATGGAGGGAGATATTACAACTCAATATGATGGTGATAATTATAGCAAGAATAAACATGGATGATACAGGCAGACAACAAACAAACAAGACGATGAGGCGCAGCTGCTTTGAGAATGGACCTGGGGCGGGCAGTATGAAAGACAGAGATATTGTGGAGTAAAGATGTACAGGTGATGCAATTAGAGACATCTGACCTGACAAATTTCTTCTGAATGGAAATGAACTGATGGGATAAAAACTGCACTTATAAAAACATTGAAAATACAAATTAGATCTGAAAAAAAAACCACACAAAAAAAACAATGACAACTACTGGTAATAAGGATTCCTTTTCAAAACAGAGGTTAGTGAGTGTTTCACATAGTTAATTTCAGCTCTGCCTAAAATCAAGTGGGAGTGAAGAGAGTGGGCAGAGGTAATAGAGATGTAATTGCCAGTGTGCCATTGAGTATTAATAATGAAAAACCCACAAGCAACTTTGCAAGAGGAGTGATAAGTGCTGAGAGATGAAAACAATAAAGAATGGCATTGAAAGGATCATCAAACTATGTTTGAATGACAGTTTGAAGCTACCCACCCCCCACCCCAGCATCAGAGATTTGGTTATGTAGACACAGCAAAACAGCAAAAAATTCAGAAAGATGGACATGGGAAAAAGCTCAAAACCTCAGACTATGGGAAGTACAACTCTTGTGCTGCATTTCTTGTGTTCAAGGCGATTAAAAAGCTCTGATGAAAGATGGACACACCACTGCGGATAATCAGGCTTGCAGGGTTAACAAAGAAAACTGAAGAGAGGATGACTCTGGTTATTTTTTTATGCCGGATTATTTACAGCACAGCAGAAGGGGCGCCTAAACCTGACAAAGTTAATTTGTTGTTACAGCAGTAGAGCAGCTCTCCTCCCTTTCTGTCTTATGCTCCTCCTACCAGACGATCACGGGCATATGTGCCCCTGCTTCATACAGTAACCCAGTGTTTCCTTTACATGGATTTATTTAATCTTTTTTCACTGTACAGTTGCACACATCTCATTCACTCAGCCCATCTTTGTGCCCTTCTCTGTATTTACAAGTTCGTTTTTCAGTGCCGGCAGGGGAAGTGGATGTGTTTAAATGTACATAAAGTATATCATTTTGTTGACACTGTGCTGAGTGTAGAAGAAAAAACGATTAATATGTTCAGGCTCAAACTGTGTGCTAATGAGCTCTAAAGTCTTTAAATTAAATAGTCAGCAGGATATTCTGTATCACTTGCTAAAGTTTCAGTCAAGATGAATTCTTAACAGCTTTTAACTCTTAAAAATGTTAAAAATGTTAAAAAATGTTTTATGTTGCTTCAAACTCAAATGGGCCTGGAAAGATATGATACTGCCGAAACCATTGAGATACATCAAATGAGTAAAAAAAAAACAAACAAAAGGGTTAATACTGAGGATATAGTATATGGATAGCAGTCATATTTGTGTTTTTAAATCAGAAATTAGGACATTTTATTGGAAAACATTACATATTGTTGAAATGCACAAGTGAATTATTTGACGAGTATCAGTCCTGAGAGCAAATATCCTTTGAAAAGACTGGCTGCAAATGCAGTATGTTTGTAGTGGTCAGTTGTATGTGCAAGTTGAACATGAGCACAGAACATTTCCATAGGTCCTTGAGTGTATTTTGTGGGTGGAAGGAATGGAAAAGGTAGAAACATCACCAGCTGACTAAATGTAGGGGAAATCTTTCACAAACACAAGCATACACACTTCCAACCACAGGCCTAGGTGACTGAAAGCAGTGAGTAACTCACCCTGAAGGTTCCCCAAATGAACACCTTTCCATCCTCTGTAAGTGCAGCTGTGTGGCTGTCCCCTGCAGACACCTGGACCACCTTCTCCGTCAATAGCACCTTTCCTGGAACCTTGTCAGACCCCTCCTCTGTTGTATCCCGACCAAGGGCACCTTCATCGTTACAGCCGAAAGTGTAGACCTACAACAACATAAGTATCAGTTTGTCTGGGAAACTCACAACCCTTCGATAAAATGTTAAGAGTAGTGGTTCCCAACTGGTCTGACCAGGAGGTCCATATTTCTCCTTAGTCATTAGATGAAGGTCTACACATTATAAATAAAAACATATTCACCTTTATTTCACAAAATCTAAACAACATGCTGGCTTTGCACAAAAGGAAATAAAACATAGCAAGAAATAAACAGAAATGGCGCTTCTAAATAAAAGCTCTGTGCCAAGAAATTCACTTTATTTCAAAATAAATTGTGCTTTTCAAAAACTTGAAATGTTCATGTGTCAGTTGTGGTCCATTCAGAATAGACCCACTAACCACTTTTGGACAGCGGCCCACCAGTTGGGATCATTGTGTTAGAAGGCGCTTAAGTAGTATGAGACAGACAATTTGAATTGGAAGAGAAATAAGAAGGATGTGTCCTTACATGTCCTGTGTCACTGAGGCAGACAGTGTGCATGCCTCCAGCCATCACTTGAACAATTTTCTCTGGCAGGGGCACGAGGGCCGGCTTCTTCTTCTCATAGATGTCGTCGCCTAGACCCAACTGTCCAACGTCACCCTGGCCCAGAACAAGAACCTGACCTGCCTCCTTGCCATGACTCCTGTGGGATACTGTTACAAACACACACACACACACACACACACACACACACATTTATACCCGTTATTTAATTTGATCAAAGCTGTTGTTAGTCTCACAAGACCAAACTTGACTTTGGCGTAACTGACATGGGATATGAGGTAACTTGTTAAACCTGTGGTGGCATCGTTGGGTGGGGCATGCTTTCTTTTTAATTTGGGTGCACACTGTTATCTTGTTAGTAATATGATCTGTTTCTTCAAATAGAAATCTATCTGTTATGTATGTTTCAATAAAGTCTCTGTCAAAAAAGTTGATATAAAACAAACGTGAAAGAATATTACTTTGTCATTAGTGACCACAGACGATGTGGCTAATGCAGTTTGGTCGTCTTTATTAACCTTACATTTTTGTTAAAAGGCCAGTGATTTACCTTTCAGCTTCTTGGGGACTCCTTCGTCCTCCACTATAGGCTCAGACTTCCTCTTGTTGGTGGTCCTTCTAGCAGGCATGACGGCAACACTTGAGGACTTTGGGAAAAACATGAGAAGAGACTGCTGTAAGATATTATTACAATGATTAAAGTCACTGAGCTGTAGGTGCAAAACTACTACATAAAATGGGTGTATACTAGAAGACACTGCAAAAAAATCAATTACAAATGCAACCGCAAAGCTTAATAAAAAAAGGTAAATGCAGGTGTCAGATTACCAAAAATACCACTTTGATATGATAGCTTTTGAGGCAAAATGAACTGTAACAATAATGCCTGAACTGCAGATCTATTAATCTCAAAAACTACAACTGTAACACAAAGCAGGGATTGCAAACTGAACGTTACTAATTATAAACTGCCTGTTGGCAATAGGCAGTCAGTTTTGGCAACTGGAACTTTAGAGGAGACCAAAACCAGAATGACTGCTTTTAGTTGTACTGCTGTTTTTCCTGGTGAGAAAAACTCCGCACAAAATGTTCAACTAGAGTTAAAATGACCAATAGATCATGAAATTAAACATACAAAACAGCATTTTAACAATTTGACTTGTTCATTTATTGTGCAAAAATGCTCTTTGCTGGTTCTAGTTTTGAAAATACAATAATGAATTATTTTCTCTTTTTAAAACTCACCGTAATTTAATGTTCTTGGGGGTTAAACTGTCAGTCAGATACAACAAGCAATTTAAATGTCACTGGGCTCTAGGAAGTAACAGTTGGCTTGGTTTACATACATAAAAGGTAAATTACAGCCTTCGAAATCCATAAATGCACAAAAGTATCTGGGTCTGCACTTTGTATCAGAGCATCTACGGAAAGTCTGGGGCTCATTCGAGCAATTTATGAGCACAGGGATGAAATCAAATTGTCTATCATGGCCTCTACTACAGGCCTGAAACATACTGGACCTTATGCAATGTTGTGAGGTTTTAAGAAAGAGGTATATCCATGATAAGCAGCAGTGGCATTCGCATAAACGAACATGCCTGCTAGCAAACGCAGCTGACCAGCATTCACAATCAGTCCTTATTTAGTTCGTGACATTAACCAGAACCTGTTGTGGTCCAACACATGTCAGAGTCGTTTCAATGGCTGGATAAGTGTCAGGTATTTTCACCCCACAGACAGTTGTGCTGTACCCGCTTATGCTCTCATACTGGTCTAGTATTTAGGTCCACAAAATGAATACAGCAACTGGAGACACTTTCAGCTCTCGGTGACACCCGCGACTCTTTGATACACACTAACTTTTCGAAAGCATACGTTTAGAAAGTCCTGCAAGTAATTCTACATTTAATTTGTTCTCGAAGTATATCCCAGTTTAAAATAAGCAGCGTGATCTAACGCTGGCTGTGCCCATGTGTCCTTGCTAACATTTCGATAGCTAGTTTATCAAGAGTTTTACGTGGCTCAGCGTCACTCCTCTTCTTTATTGTAAGTAATTGTGGCATAGTCGGATGCTGATAAAGTAAGAATGTAGGATGCAAACGTCGTGTTTTTGCCACACAGAGAACAATGATTAAAGTACAGCTAATAGTGTGTATGACACTAGCTAACGTTCAGATCTGTTTGCTAGCGAGCGCTGACTAGCTTGCGGCGTTAGCGTGACATTTGGGAATGAATGAAACAAAAACACATAATTTATTAAATGAGCTGCATATACATTGCTTAAGTAGTGTTTATTCTTGTTTATCTTTCACAGTTTGAGAGTTCAGCAGCTGATAGTTTACTGACCTGAGGTGTGAAGAAGTTTGCAGTTTGCCCAAAAGTGAACGTGCGTAGTTTGTTCCCGGTCTTCAGACACGCACCATACGTATGACGTCACGTTGTGAAATCCCTGCCTCCTTAAAGAAACAGTAGCACTCAGTAGCTCTAGGTGGAAAAAGTCTTGAGGAAGTCCTGCATTCAAAATTCAGTAACCAAGAACCATACTTTAATATTATCAATACTCAGTTTAGAAAAGCAAAGCAGTTATTGTGCAGCAGAATGTCTCCTGTTAGTATTACATCACGTTATAGCCTATTATTTGATATTATTGTCTTAACAAATGAGTGGCATGCCATTGTTGCATCTTATTTTAACAACCTTTAGCTTGGGATGCACGAAAATATCGGCACAGCGTCGGTGTCAGCCAATATGCTGATTTCTGCAGGTATGACAAACTTACTGTTTATTGTAGCTGAGTCAAGATTTCTTTATTTTATTTTTTTAATTGACAAAGTGAACATATACAAAACCTAAGTTAAATTATTTTCCTATTATGCACAATTAATGAAGATAAAAACATTGATTTATGTCCCCATCTATTGGTGTTCCAATATCATACCTGTATACATGCATAATATCTGTTAATTCCACAAAGAGACTTGATCTCTGAAATTAGGTGGGAATAAAAGTGGATATCGGCATTGATTATTGGCCAAATGAGTTGTTATATATCTGCATATTAGATGTTGGCAAAAAAAATCCAATAACTACTTAAAAATGTTACATAGCATAATCTATATCACAATAATGGAATCTCCACTATTTATAGTTGGATTTTATTACAAACTATAACAATGTACTGTATTTCAGAAGCTTGTAAATATATGTTATATTATATTTTAATTTGCAAAAATTCACCCCAAAAATCGAAACACTGGATTAAACATTGATTTACTTCAAGTTCAATTAACTGCACTTTAGTTGTTTTCACCTTCATCCATCCACATGCTGTAATGACATTTATAATTATCTTGGCATAAAGATACAATGTGTATAGAGATGAGAACAAGGCATAATTAATTGTGGATGTACCCCACTTGTAAAATATTGTACTCCATATTAGACTTTCAGAGTATGATCTAGTTTTGGTTCAGTCTTTGCTCTAAGATTGTTTAATATATTCTGCTTTATAGTTCATATCTATCACCATAAGAAATACATTCCTCTTTTAATGTAAATTTTATGTGAATCGTTATCTCTTGTTTCTGTATAATCTGTACATTTGTCCCTAACTATACATATTTAATGAATATTTTCCTATGCATGGGTCTTTCTTTCTTTTTTTGCATGATAACCCAGTATGTACCCTGTATATGTGTAACAATCTGAGGATGCTGTCTTTCCTCATTATTCATTTAATCTACATCCTAGTGTTGTTTTGCAATCTGTTATCCTGCAGCTACAACAATGTAACTTCTTCATCTTACAACGTCACTTATCATCATATCTCATATGAGATTACTAATGATATATTAATAGAAAACATATACTGCTTTAAACCTCTGGGATGTACACGCAGCCAATGTATCCCTATGTTCCTATAAACCATGTCTTTGCAATTTTTTGTTAGAGCAACAGCTTTGGTCCCTGTTTAGTGTTTTCTTCCTGTCAGCTACTGCGTTAAAAACAATGCAGCAGAAAATACACTTAGACCTATTTATATTGTTTATGCTGACAATTTTGAAACAATCCATTGATTATATATTATGCATGATACATCTTACACTAGCTCCAGGTTTAGCACCTCACTTGCCACCAGGTGTCACTACAGTCTCATATTCATGATCAAGAGGTTCAAATTTAAGTTTTCCCTACAAATCTCCATCTGTACACATCAATAGGTTGGACAGATCTATTGATTAAAGAGCCAGGTGCAGAGTCATTGCACAGGTTCAAGGAATTGTACGATTTTTAATTAGATCCAGATGTGACTATTTACAATTAAAAAGAAAACTGTCAGTCCATACAATTCCACATTCAATTAAAAAGGAACTTAGTTTTACAGAAAAGGTACACTTTCATATTCCCATTCTTGTAGCAATTAATCATAAACTAATATTCTGTGCTTAAAAAAATAGCAACCTATAATACTTTCATATTTAAAATTTCTTTTCAAATGAAAGGAAGACAAGATATACACAAGCATCAGTTAAACCTATATCAACCTGTACACAGCATAGAGAACCCTGTAAGCTACTGGCCAGACAACAATATGAGATAAAACACTTCTGCAGTTTCAAAAGATTCCAGCCAAAATGACTCCCTGTTGACCGTTTATACGTTTTCTGATTTTTTTCTTTGATAAATCCCTGATCTACACGCACAGCAACTTACATTTAATTCTTAGTATACACACTACTAGCGTGACCTTATTCAAAATGGCTACAGAATGCATTGCATGTTTGATCTTTAAAGGGAAGTACAAAAACTCATAAAAAAGTATAAATGAAGAGAGATTATCCAGATCCATTGGCATTGGATACTGTGTTGGCTCATGCAGTGGATTGCAGAAATCAGTGATATGAAAACCAGTATCCTATAGTCCTTTAGGCATCGGGTATGTTGGCACACATTAAAAACACCAACAAGCCTCCTGACCTGCCCCTTTTTCTATATCTATACTGACACTTAAATGGCCACCTCACATCACAATCATAAATACAGGCAAGCCAAATAAAAAAAGGCTCAAATAAAAGCTGTCACTACTCATGTGATCAAAATTACATTATAAAATATCTTGTGCATTACAGAATATTTTGTAATTAGATCTTTCCAAGTTTCATTCTAAGGTATAACAATAGCAGTCTGTACACAATTAATATAAAACACACACAATATCCCAGAGATGTCCAGTCCTATAACAGAATATCCCAGTCTTCACCCTCCAGCCCGCTCTTGCTGCAGCTGTTTGTCTCTTATCTATTATTACTGTGGAGTATTATAAGTCATCATCATTATTATTACTATTATTATTGTGTGTTATTACATTAACAAGATGAATTAGCTTTTCCATATACAGTAAAGAAGAAAAAAGGCAACACAGAATGAGGCCGCGTTAAAGGTTGTAACTAGATCCAAGTCCCTGAGGGGTACCACAGAACAGCAGAGTGAGTCAGCCCTGTAGGTCCTCTGCCACTTCCCCGCTTCATTGGCACGTGGTTCCCCCTGTCGTCTGGGAGAAATACTGCATCTGGTCCTCACCCACCACCACCTCAGTTTAGTGAAAGCAATGTAGTGGTAGGGTAATGGAGGGCAAGCGAGAAGCATTCTTGTTTTAAGTCAGTTCCAGGCGTTCCCTGATAATCTGTACAGTACATTCGGGCAACGAAAAAGGGCGATCTGTCTGCATAGGGAGCAGCTTCTTGCCTCACAGAGATGTTAAGTGCTTCATTATCCGCGCAGAGGCGGTGGTGAGGGGGTGGGGGAGGGGGCTAAGGCCGATGAAACCTAAACAAAACAGAAAGATCTTATGAGGCATGAACAGACTTTAACATTCTGTTTAATGGTACAATCATAAAGATTTTCCTGAAATCAAACCCCACGTTTGATACAGTTTGTAGCGTTTGTACATTACTGTTCACATTTGACACAATAGCAGTTCCATTTTCAGTACAGTACCCAATGGCACTGTGGGTACTGAAAGTGTTTTTTGAACAAGCTGCAGGGGTGATGTGGTAGACTAAAATGAAATTCTGCTCCTCTGCTCTTTTCTGATCACACATAGAGCTTATCTTTTGTCTTTGTCTGTTTTCATGCTTGTATTTGTTTCTGCTTCTGTAGCAATGATACTAGGCTATCACTCAGATATTATAGTCAAAAAAGTAGACCAGCCAACATCCCATCCCAACACATTGGCACTGCAGTGGTTGTTTTGACTTGCTGGAAAGCCGACTGAACAGGGGAGAGAGCAGCTGACAGGGTGGCCGATGGAGCTCCATAACTGGCTCCGAGGCACTTCCGCCTCCTTTCTGAAGTTGAACCCAGCGGCTCTGTGGAGCTCTGTTGCCGGCCTCAGACCTCCCTGGCTGGCTTCCAGGTTTTGGTGCGCTTTACGGTACTTTCACCTTGCCTGGATTTAACATGACTCGGTAGCGCTGATGTAATTCAGTCAGTAACCAACCCTACCTATGGTCTGCATTTTTTCATCAATAGCCAATGTTTTTACATTCTGAAATTGGATCTCTCTATAGTTATTTTCATTGTTAGTGGTGGGTCCATCATTTCTGTGCTGGATTCAATTTGCCTTCACATGCACAAGGGCTTTACTCGTTGCATGAACATAATCCACCTTTACATTTCTTTAATCTCATATCACCGTCACTGTTGACTGTTCACCCACAACTCTGTATCAGAGCTGTATCAAGTAACTGCTAATGCAAACCAAACATTTCTGCTTCTGCTTCCCATTAAAAAATCTTTAAATGACACACAAGGTGGCTTATTTTGTGAAGCAGTCACATGAAACAAAATGTATTAGACACAGAGGTTAGTGCTGGAAGCGTTACTTCCTCTACAAAACAAGGCAGAAGTAATTTTTTTTGTATTTTTTGTTAATGGATAACTTTCAAACATGCCAGGGAGTAATGGAACAACAAAAACTGCTTCACCTTCAACAGATAAAACAGCTACTCTTCTGTTGTAAGTAGCAGCACATAGAGTATTTGCTGTAGTATTAAATCACTTTTGCTGTTCCCATGGTAACCATGGTGGCCGCCAAATCCGTCAGGACTGAAAGGATTGTAATGTCAAGATCCATCTGATAAAAGGGATACCTCGTGTAGATTCTGCTCTCTTCATGGACCTCCATTTCAGTGCTCTTATAATCGTTGAGCTCCTTCCGGATGGCCGCCTAGACGAAGCAACGGGAAAGAGAGTCAGTGTGCTAACACGTTTGATGCTAATGTTATGTGAAACATAAACCAGTGCTTGTTGAACACGGCAAACTGAATGATTACCTTGTCAGCAGGAGTCAGCTTGGTCCACGGCTTGTCTGCTCTCCGATCATAGTCTTGGGCATCCGTGACTTCCACATACTCGTGGAATCGGAGGATCTTTCTTGCCTGTAGTTCTGCAACTGTGGGTCTTTGACTCAGCTACAATAAACAGATGTCAATTTAATATCCAGCAAATGCACGATCTGACAGTTGATGTCTGTTGCGGATGTGTTGCCTCACCTTCCTGGTCAGCCGGCGTTTGATCTCTCTAACCTCAGCTTGTCTGTCAGCCTGATTTTTGGCTGAAAAAAAGAGAGGGAAGAAGAAAAACAAAAACAGAGCTTTATTTAGATACTGCATAAAAGCCAGGCTTGAAGTGCACCAAAGGTAGAGTAAAAGCAGTTTCCAAGATTAGACATCTGAACTGTGATCCATGTTTTAAACCGTCTTTTCAAGTGCTAATTCTCGCTATTACTGCATGTGTTAAAAAATGTAGTATTTTGTGCATTGTGAAGACCTGGCTCAACAATGTTAAAATGTAGCTCAATTTACATAAACAAAATGTAATTCATGAACAAATCATCAGCCCGATCTGAGCTGTAATGTTTGTTAAAGCTCACAAAAAATGAGTCCAAACTTGTCAAAGAGTAGCAACTTAAAACTGACTTATCTTGGTGAAGGCATTGTAAGGTTCAGAAATGGATAACAAGGGCGAAAAGGAAAGACAGATTTGATACTAACGCTGGAGGATGTTTCTCTGCTCGAGCTCCTCAGCAGTGGGTCTCTGGCTAAGTCGCCTGAATTGGGAAAAAAAAGAAAAAGAGTAGGACTATTTTTACACGAATTCATCATTTTGTCATTCAAGCAATAAGTAGGACAAAGATCTAAGAAATGATCTCCATATTTCTTCAGGAAACGCACGTTCACGAATGTCAGTTTAAAGGCTACAAAAGAAATGAAACATGCACATAAGTGCGTGATGATGTCTGTCTTTACCTCGTGAGTGCAGTGCCGATCTGTGTGCGGATGGCCTCCCACTGCTCCCTACTCTGCCAGGTGAGGCCAGTCTGACCTGGAGGCTGGTCGTCTCTGCCGCTCCTCTCCTGGGTAAACCTGTCCCTGTCTGGGGCACAGGGACGGCTGCTCAGTTTCAGAGCCAAGGTGTCCTTCCTTTTGACCCTGCTGGCTAGGGCACCTGAATAAAAGACAAGCAGAGATGTGGTCAAATTTGACCAAGTCTGGAAACTGTAAACACAAAATATATATATTTTTTACATTTTTATCATAAAATGTAGTTATTTCTGCTTACTAAGTGGGGGCTCATCCTCCTCATCCTCATCAGATTCTTCATCTTTATAAAGCACAGGACCATCTGAGTCGCTGTCCTCCCCACGCATGTCATGCTCTCCTTCCTCATCCCCTTCCTCCTCCTCTCCATCCTCCTCCTCACTGCTGTTTCCCCCTGGGATGACACAAACGCCGGTGTCTCCGACCAAGCATCTGCGACTCCGTGGCTCCAGCTCTGGCTGGGGGATCTCCCCATCATACTCCTCCTCTTCCTCATCATCTTCCTCCTCTTCTTCCTCCTCTTCTGAGTAGTCATCTTCAGATCTGATGGAAAAAGAAAACAACCACATAAGGATGTGTTTGTATGTATTTAACTAATTTAGAAAAAAGGATTGACATGTTTTAGACTAGTTTTTACCAAATTAAAAGGTAGGTCTTCAACCCTCAACATTACACACTTTAGCCTTCTTTATCAGGAGCCATATCCAACCCTCCCTCTTCTAGCTATACCTGACTTTGTAATAATCAGGGGATTTGCTCCTGGCAGGTTATGGTTACATGAAAAGCTGGATCTCATGTAGATAGAGGCCTTGGAATACTTCTGCAGCTACCCTCTTTCATGTAACCTTGTGATTATGTCTTGAAGGAATATCAATGTCATGTATTGAGAAACTTACAGTTTTAGTGGTTGGATGCTGACAGGAAGGGGGCGACCACCTTGATACTCTGGAGGGGTTTCAAAAAGCAGTGTGTGTGCACGCTGCGACCCGTCTGGATGCGGCTGAGCCGGGCCGGGACTAGACAGGGCTCGCTGGATCATGATATGTAGCGGGACAGGAGCTGGGCGCTGAGGAGACTCATTGGTCGGGCTTGGTGGGTCAAACAGCATGGGTATGGGTTGGGGCAGTGGGTGGGGGTAGGAGTGCTGATGGTGGAGGTGGTGGGTGTGTATGTGTTGACGGGGAGGGGAGGGTGGTATGTGTGTTGGAAGAGGAGGGGAGGGAGGAGGGGGAGGCAGCTGAAAGCCCATAGGGAGGTTGCTGTGGTCCTCCAGAGAGAGTGGTAAGGGGTTGATGGGATGGCTTGAGTCCTCTGTGTTGCGTTTGGTGACGGGGGTGGTCCTCTTAGGAGGCTGTGGTGGGGAGGGCTTGGCTGGCACAAGACTGGCACCTCCCGTGGCTTGAGTGACGTCACCTGCGAATGGAAAAACAGTTAATACATCCATTCATAAAACAAAAAGATAAAGCTTAGGCGTGTGAGTTGCAAGCAAGTGCTTTATTTTTCTACCTAGTTTGCTGCTGTGACATGAGTGCACGTGCATCAGCTCTGCATGTATAATGCACCCAACATGACAGAATACACATGAACAAATATAAATACTGGGATTACATGTCTGACTGAGCATTGTAGCGTGCATACAGTGTTTCAGGTCACATGACTGAGTCGACATGAATGCACGCACTGCCCTAACAAACCAGTGTGCAGCATGTGCCCCAGGTCACAGAGACGAAGAAGATACACACAGCCTACATGCTCTAAACAGACAGATTCTTAGCCTGCCTTTAAACTTTGTCTGTTAGCATCTTTAAAGTGCAAAAAGCTCCTAAACACAAAGCTAAATTGCAGACCCTCCAATTATTTGCATGCACATTTGTATATTGCTTTACAATTCTTAGAACTCTGTAGAGCAGCTTTAAAGCCATAGCTGTGCTACTGAGGCATAGTAAGAGACCAGTGCTGCCCGACTTCAAACATGCAGTGAACTGAACTGGATTAGATCTTCCTCTCTAATTCAAGCCAAGGCCTTATGTTAGAACCCTTTAGCCCCTCCATTCATCCATTCATTCATATCCACCCATGCATCCCAGTTGAGCAGAAGCTGAGTGGATTAGCACTATAAATTTCACTTGATGCATTGCAGGCCACAGCTGGAACCTGCTGAGGCTCTCCCTTGTTCACATGCCAAATAAGAGAGTACAGCATTAAAAACATTCAACTGCTTACACACACACGCACGCACGCACGCACGCACGCACGCACACACACACACACACACACACACACACACACACACACACACACACACACACACACACACACACACACACACACACACACACACACACAGACAGAGTTTTCTCTCGTGTACACAAAGCACCCAGCACCCTCATTATCAGCTCATTATGTGCATGCGGCTCTTATATATCACATCCAAAGAAAAGCAATCAAGGCCAGTCAACAAGTTAAAGGCATCGTGGGAGAAAAACATGTTGGCAGCGAGAAAGGACGCGACATGATGAAGAACGCAGACTCTGAAGGGGGGCATTACAGACACGGGCACCCTGGCAACAGAGATACCAGACGGCCCCCTTTTACCTGAGCGCAGGCCTCCGGCCCGCCGGCACAGGTAGACAGGCAGGGACAGGTAGACATCGTAGTCGCACTCTCGCTTCCAGCAGGACCAGTAGAGCGGAAGCTGAGCGTTCTCTCCCCCCTGCAGGGCGGAGACTAACAGGGAGGAGACGGAGGCCTTCAGCTGGAGTGTTCAATGACTGTAGGTACATGTGGCTACTATATATGTTGTTGAGTGCGCTGTGATAAGAGGGATGTTACTGCTATAAATGTGCATTATTCTGTCATTATATTGAAAAAACTCAACCACATCATGGGAAACACAATTATTTAGTCACTTGCCAAGAGTTGGATAAAAAGATCAATACCACACTTATATATATCTGTCCAATATGATGTTACAATCGGGAGGGAGTTAGCTTAGCTTAACCTAAAGACTGAAAACAGGGTAAACAGCTAGCCTGGCCCTGTCCCAAGGCAGCTGTCAGCAATATATTGATATTATGTTGATATTGTGAAAAGAGACTACATATTATCTTAGGTTTTGGATATAATACCCTTGTTGTTACCCTTTTCCTGGTTTTATAGGCTGTAAAGTGACGTTGTTGGCTGAGGATTCAGGATAATATCGGCACGTCATCAGTATCAGCAGATATTGGCTCTAAAATGAAATATCGGAATCTGACGTCATGCTGATTTCTGCCACTATCACAATCTGATATAAATATATTTTTTACTGACAAAAAGAGCATGTAAAACAAATCAATCCTGAGTTGAATTAATGGTCTTTTTCTGCACAGTGAATGAATATCCCATACATTGAAAAGCACTGTATTTTATGTCTCCATCTGCTGGTGGGCAATCATGATAAGAGTATGCATAATATGATGTTAATTCCGCTACAAAAGAGACTTGACGATCAATAAAATTAGGTGGAAAAAAGTGGATATATCGAATTTGGTGTCTGTTATCAGCCAAATGAGTAGTTATATATGGGCATATTTGATTAAGCAAAAAATCCAACATTACTATGAGTGACTGAACTTACCAGGCTGTTCTAGCTGTTCTATTATTTGTCTTTATCCACATAGTCATCATATCCATATTAATGATGATTTTTTATCGAAAATCTCATCAACATATTGTTATATTTGAATTTCTCCATATCGCCCAGCCCTATCCAAAGGTAACAAAATCCACCTACCAGCTGTTATTAACAAATTATTTTTCATTGGTTTAATGCATGCAAAACCAAAATGTAAAAAACATGTAATTTAAGGTAAGCTACGCTAACTGTCTCCAGGCTGTAGCTTCATATTTAACAGAGAGATATGAGAGCGGCATTGATTATCTGTCTTCAACTCTAAGCAAGGAAGTAAATGTATATTCCCCAAAATTTCAAACAAGTCCTTTTAAATGATAATGCTGATTAAGTTTGACTTTATGGACAGCTTTGGCAAACTGTCAACAACTGCAGCAACCGATAAGATCTAAATTAGATTTGTGGCTGGCCTATTCTTGGCACTCCAGCTTGTGAAGCTGAAAATGCTGTTAGCTTCCAAGTGATAACCAACACAGCCTCCAGTGACATCAAACAGGACATCTAGAAATATTTTTCCCCCATTTGATGAGTCACATGATTATCTGACGACATGACTGATAAATAAGGGAGAAAAATAAACATCTTATAGCATATTATACCCCCCCCCCCGCATAATTCAATCACACAGACTCATCTACAGACATGTACAAAAAGTGCACACATTTGTAATGTACCAAAAAAATCATCAGATCTCCTGATAAGCTAAAAATGAATCAAAGTAGACAGCTCTGCCCGAGTGGGAATTAAGGCAAAATCCCAGATGAGACAAACGCACAGTAAACAACAACCACCACCACCACCACCACTATGCTGCATCTGTGTGAGCAGCGTCGCACAACCAGGACCAAGAGTTCCTGTTATCGTCAGAGTGTAAAATTCTGGGGAAAAGTTGCAGCTAAAATAGTCCAGGCGTAATAAGTAATTAGCTGGGGAAAAGCTGCTCAAGCTGTTCAGATAACATCATTACCAGGATATATGTGTGTGCGTGTGTGTGTGTGTGTGTGTGTGTGTGTGGCTTGCTGTGTTGTGATGTACACATTGTATTCGCCAGTGGAAAACTACATGCTAGGTGAGCAGACATTTGAGTGTTCCTAATGCACATTTGTGACTGATAATGTGTTTATTCCCTTCATCACCTGCTAACAGAAGCAAGTGTAGCAGAACTCACCCAGCATGGTGGCGTTGCCCCTGTTCACAGGTTTGGGTGGGGGCAGAGGGGGCTGCTTGGTGCCATGAGATGTGGAGGTCGGGGCTACACACGGAGACTGCTGAGTGGACGCGCCTGCAGAGGAGACGGACCGGACAGGTTTGGGCGCTGCAGCCATGGGGGCGGAGGGAGTGCAGTACTGGGTCGTGGGGTGGTTGGATGGGGTGCGAGGTTGACCCTTGCTGCCAGGTTCAGGGGTGGAGGTCATCAGCCATTTTGGAGGCATGACAGACTGTTTGGGTGGCAGAGGTTCACGCAGGGTGTCTCGAAGGGCTTCTGGGTCAGGGACAAAATGGCTGTCTGACTCTGTGAAAACACATCATGGGGATACGTTATATAAAATTCCACCAAAATAACCTCAGAGCCTCTTCCACTGAGACTGAGAAAGCAACATTTTAACATTTTAAAATCTGTATCCAGCTGTGGTCCACAAGGCAGGCATTTAAAAAATTGTACTTTTCCATTACTGAATTAGTGACATCTCATTATGAAATACCTCTCTGCAGAGCTATAAATGTTTCAGCTCAGGGACTGTGCAGCGAGCCATTTTCTGCCGCTTCACCTCTCCAAGCGCTCTCTGCAATAGCACTTGTTTGAGAATTGCATTATCTAGGGATCAGCTGTGAAGATAAACAGAGTAGGCGGCTGCAATTACCACCAAAAACCCACCTCCCACTGCCCACCCAGCAGCACACCCCAAGCACCCCCCACGCTGCTGATGCTGCTCCCACGCCACTCCTCAAAGCTGCAGCTCTGAAGTTCAGGGTTATTTATTTACAGATAAGCCTTTATCACTGTGATGTCACACAGCCAAAGAGGAAATAATCTGGCAGAAAGGAGGAAGTGAGGATGGAGAATAGACAGAGGACAGAGAGAGAGAAAAGGAGGACAGAAAGCAGGAGATGTGATAAAGATAGAAAGAGAGTGGGAGAGAAAGGCAGCATCAGAGAGAGAAAGAAAAAAGGAAAATACAAGGTGAGACAGAGAAAAGAGACGAGCACGGACACATGAAGGAAAGTGGGAGAAAATATGTGTTCATTTACAAATCTCTCCATAGGAAGAATTCCATCTTTTCTTTTAGTAGTTCTGCAGCGGCTTATCGCTATGATGTTATCTCTATAATGCATCTGTTCTTTTGCCTTCCACATGTGGATCATTAAGGTTTCCTCTGATCTACCCGACATACTTCTGTACATGGACGCAGAAGTGGTGAAAAAAATGTACGTGATCCACTAGTCAGATAAGAGATAACTGGACAACTAAAAACGGAAAACATCATTTTTTCTCCAAGTGTAATGTTTCAGTAAAATCAATTAGCTGTGGCTCTTTACCAATTATCACTGAGCTGACAGTGTTAGCGTTAAAGGGCAATAATGGATATAGTGATCGTGCCACGTTAATTAGGAGAGGAAAAGAGAGGACAAGCTATTCCCTCATGTTCCGGAATAAGAAGCGAAGCTGGAGCAGGGCCCCTGGGAGCCGACAGGAGCCTGTCTATATCTGGGAGGACAGCACATAAGCAGGAAAGTGACTGTAGGAGTGAGTGATAAAAAAAAATACAGACTGATCTTCAAACATGGATGAAAGAGGTCAAGTTGTGAAATCTGTACCAGTGGTTTCCAACTGGAGGATCACAGGGCCACACCGAATGGACCAAAAGTGACTTGCCACAATGTCAAGTTTGTGAAAAACTGGCTGTGTGTTTTTTTTTTTAACCATCTCCTAAACTACAAATATGCTTCCTTGAGTGACTCGGGGAAAATGTGCTCGTCCACATGATGTGTTCAAGCACCATTGGAAATGTGAAAATCCAACGATAATTTCTGTTTTTAAAATTCCTAGTTGTGAGAAACGCTGTCATTTTGGCCATTTTTATCTCGGTGGGCCTGCAGTTTAGAAGGTACATGTCCTTTAAAAATGGCCAAAAGTTTTAGAGGAAAAAACCTGCAGGTCCACAGGTTTGGTCTGAGCTAAGCCACCAATGACCTCAAATCCTAGAAACTCCCCTGGATTTAACTAATTGCACCTTATTTTCACAATGTGTTTTGTCTCATTGTGTTTTAAGGACACGTGTTATTTCCATGTTGTCAAATAAAATTGAATATGTGGTAATTTCTCTTATGTGCTGACCTTGAACTAATAACTCTGGAAAAAATCTGGACTCAGTGGTTGGACCAGTCGGGAACCATTGATCTATTCCTTATCTTTAGCTTCATTTACAAAAATAATTACAGCTTTTTGAGATTGGACGAGGATTTAAAAAAATATAAGCTACGACTCACCTCTGCGGGCCCTTCCCTCTTCAGCAGACGCATGTCGAGGGAGCGTGGGCTTCCAGTCCACTTCCGCAGGCCGACTCCTCCTGCCGTCCTCCGATGGGGCCTTCTGCAGCCCGGGCCTCTTCTGCCCATCCTCCGGGTGAAGTCTGCCCCCACGTCTGCCCTCCTCCATCTGGCCATGAATCTGGCCCTGCCAGACCATGTTAGGCTTCCACTCGCCCTCAGTGTGTGCACGTGGCACCATCCCTCCCCCCCTACGCCCATCTTCATGCAGTCCCGTGCCCCTGGAGCCCAGATTTCCCCTGCGGTCTCCGTCCGAGGGAGAACGTCCCCTGCAGTCGTCTGGCTGGGTGAGCCAGGCCGGGTTCATCCTAAAGTCTGACTCTAAGGGGAGTTTGCCCTGGTTGCAGGGACTCCTGCCACCACTGACGACTCCTCCACCTCCTCCAACCCCGGCGCTCACGGGAAGAGTGTGGCCATTCTTCATGTAGAGCTGCTTCATGTTTTGTGAATCTGCATCTGAAGAGGTTGACCAAAAATACAAGTGTCTGATGAAAATACAACGATAAACACACAAATATGTCAAGAACCAACACTTTTGTCTAAACACTAAATATTTTTATTTTTTCAATCTAAATTATTGAAAATATTTTGTTCTGCCAATGTCTTTGTTTGATATTGCAGAATACTTGGGGAGTTTATTGTTCGCTCCCTCTTGAACATAGATGTAATACAGCAGAAGTGCAGAAACATCTGAAATTATTAGTCCATCAATCCATTAGTTGTTTAATTTGTGTTATTCCGTAGGTCGTTTCTCAAACAAAAATGTCAAATATCTGCCGGTTTTGCACTATTTTCTGCCTGTAATTTCAGTTTGAATAAGAGCATTAACTCAAAACAACACTTGTGGATGTGCTAATAAATTGCGCTTAAGGGACCTGCAGTGTACGGACCTTTCTTCATGTTCTTTACTGCACCGTTTTCTGATATTTTACAGACTGAGAAATTAATATAAAATAACAGATTAATCGATAAGAAAAATAATCTGCAGTTGCAGCCACATTCAAACAGGAAGGTGCCCTTAACCCAAGCCTTGTAGACAGAGTCTGTGTCTGTTGGTGTGATGAAGGAGCAGCTGTAGGTTTAATAAATGGGCTTCTGCAACAGCGGGAGCAGCATTACTCTTGCACACACCCCTCTCAAAGCTATTTTGCTGCAGGGCACAATTCGTTCCACTTTTCCTCAGCTCTGGAGAGTGGCATGCCATTTTAAACAGATATTACATTACTCTGAAAAACAGCAAGGTGAAAGTAAATTTGCCTTTTTTAAAAACATGTCTCAGACACCTGCCAGTTAGGAGGACAGTGTTCCTGCTATTATGCACTGATGACTTAACTGCACCTGCGTGGGTGTGATAGCCACAGGCTGTCAGGTACAGACACGGGTCAGATGCATCACACAAGCACTCTTACCGTTGTCCGGGACTTCCTTCAGCACCCCCTGTTCTATGAGCTCCTGTCGCGTACGCCTCGTCGACATCTTTCTCTCCAGCTCTGCCGTCAATAAACAGAATTTACATTACACACTTTTCCAGGAAAAAATATTGCTGTTAAATCAGTCACATTTAGCGTTTGACGTCATGCTCCAGAAATCACAGAGGCAAGTTTAGAGAGCTTCATTCAGCAGGATGTTTTGTTAGCAGCTTTGTGTCTTATTGGAGGTGCGCTGAAAATTTTAGGAAAGCCAAAGCGTCCTCTAACATTTGGGCAGGATCACATGCATTGAGGAATTTTGATGAAATGTAACTGATATGACCAGCGAGAGAGAACAAAAGGTGCGTGGGCAATGAGTTCATGCCACAAACCTTCTGAAGTTTCCTTGAACTTCTCGCTGCTTTTCTTCTTCCGCCACTTCCACGGCTTGAAGATCTTGCCAAGGGTGGAGAACTTGCCCTTACGCTTTGGGGGAGGGGTGCTGTCCCCCATACTGCCCCCCTCTCCCACCATTGTGCTGTGGTGCTGCTCAGCTTCATCATCTAAAATAAAAAGCAGTACTTTAATATAAATCCAACTGGATTTGTGCGATTTAAAAGAAGACACGGGAGCGTGGAAAATAAGAGTATAGATCCGTCAGCAGTCACAATATTCTGACAGGATCTCTCTTGTCTAACTGAGCTCATCTGCTGCCTTTGTAGGAAGGGCCGTGCTCATTACGGCTGTTATTATCTTTAGCTGTTAGTTCTCGGGGACTGAGTGTGCTTTGGCAGAGTGATGCTGAGAGCTCATGGACTCCTCCACACATCCACAGTTAACAGGAGAGGTCTGACGCTGGCGTTCAGCCAGGATTTCTCACTGTCAAGTGCTCACATTCCTTGGCTGGATGGAGACTAGTGCCTTATCAGCCTTTCAGCCCTCACTGACTCTACAGAGGAGAGGGGCTCACACATGGATGCAGCTATACAGTAGCAGAATGTAACAGTGGTCATGACACATACACGCAGCCAACAATTAAGAAACGTTTTAAAGAGAGCTGATCGTTATGAGATGCCATTAAAGCTTAAAGTACTCCATTAAGTGGCATTCTGTAGTCATGGTTACATATTCTAGGTTGTGTGATTGACAGGCCAACTGACAGGGTGCTGAGCTCAGAGAGAGTTTCAAACGTTAGCTCTTCCAAGGCTGCAGCTGCCCGCTCAGCAGACATAATATTTACCAGTGGAGAGAGAAAAGGGTCCGATCTAAAACATCCAGTCTCATAAGCACACAGGATGTCTCGGCGACAATAATGCCTCCCAGTCTGATTCCCACAACAATGTGCTTTCACACAATACCTTCATACCATACTTAGCAGCCCGATAAAGAATGTGGGAATATAATAACAACTATATCATGATTTTGAGTGAAAGCTGACTTTTTGTTTGACACACACAGCAGGGACATCAGGGTTAGCTACAGACCAGCAGCCCTGGAGCTGGCAGGGATTCAGTATTTTGCTAAGGGACATTTTAGCATGGTGGATGATTGCTGACACAGGTTTCAAACCCATTTTTGCAGCTGAAGGACAGAGTCTTTAACCGCTATTCCACACGGCTACCTCAGTGCTGCTGAAACCTGACTGACAGTAAAACCACCAAAACAATTCAAATCAGAACTGCTGGAATTCATGCACTATTGGCAATTCAAAAATGAGGTTTTGTTGTTAAATGTTGAAAAGTCAAGATTGTTGAAAAGTTACATTTTCAAAAGAACAGACACTATTCTACCTGGAAGAGGAGTGTTAAGCGTCCAGCTTCTATGGTGGCGGGACTTGAAACAGCATGCCATGGGGAAGCAGGAAGCATTCAAATCAACTGTCTTGTATTTATCCCAACAGAAAGTGCCAGAACGACAAGTTGCAGAGAGCTCTTCGAAACTACAGCAGAGAGACTCCGGGTTCAAGGGACATGTCCGCACCATGGAAATCCAGCTTATCTTGGCGAGGTAGAAATCTGAGGATTCAGACCAGCTGCCATAACATCCAGATTAAGCATTGCTTAAGGCAGCCTGTGATCCAGAACTGAGGTTCTCACACAGCAGACTGCTCTGTCAGAGAAGCCTCTGACACAGTGGCTCAGCTGAAGCCAGTGAAGCAAGATAAGAGCTGCCTGTGCCAGGCCTGCACACTCCAAAGCACTGCAGAGATGACGATCGCAGAGGACTCAGCCCATGCAGCAGGCATCTATTTGAAAAAGATGACTGACCATATCCTTAGGAGGATTGTACATTAGCCAGGGATGCTTGATTATAAAATGTGTCAATCCACCGACACACTTAACAAAAAGAAAGCACAGTACATCCAATTCAATTATCACATTCGAGAGAGAGCTGTGGATCCACTCGGAAATCTTATTCACAGATACAGAGAAAAACTCTCCCCACATGTCATTGTTTCAGCTGTAGTGAGAAGAAGTCTGGCGTGTGGTGGCACTACAGCTGTGAATGACTGTGGGAGTGGGAATGGGAGCAAAGGGTAAAAAAGAGCTACAACAAGAGAAAAAGTACAGGAGTTATGGAGAAGGGAGGGGAGGGGGGCAGCCTGGAAACACAGAGAGGAAACGGCACTCCACCCTGATTCTGTGACCGAGAACAAAGACAACCTCTTCCCCTCTCAGTCAATAACACAGTACCGCTCGTACAAACACAGAGCTGCGAGGTACAACACACTAAAACAAATTCATATTCTCACTGCAAAAACATCTACATGATATGAAGCCCATTTCCATTCAGAAAGAGGCCTGAACCAGAATTCTCAGAGTCATTCTCTGTAATCAGGAGCTCTGCCAAGATAAGGCGTACCAGTCAGGAAACATGGGGGTGTGTGACACTGTGTGTGTGTGTGTGTGTGTATGTGTGTGTTCCTCTGACGTACCCCTCATCCTGAAGCCACACCTACCACCCTTTCAAACATCTCCCACAGAGGCCAGATTTCCCTCTAACCTCATGATTCGATGAGTCACGGCAGGGCTGGTCAGG